>NW_006786302.1:2243178-2258487 GCF_000442215.2 Lipotes vexillifer | reverse complement strand
GCCCAGTGAAAGAGGTAAAATATTCAGAGAATTTTTATATATGTAAGCAAACAGAATGTTTCAGATTAAAATAAAAGAAAAAAATTTTTTTTTCAAAAGCAAGTTGGGGAGGGGAATAATGGAGACATCCTTCAATATCAGAATTACTGCAGCAGCTCTGGACTTGGCTTTGTCCTTTGGGCCATCCGAACACAGACAACGGGGGCAGCTCCCAGCTAGAAATGCCCGCTCTCTCCTCTCCGTCCCCTCCTCATTGGCCTCTATCATGACTCAGCATCTCTGACTTTTCCTGCAATGTTGAATAGTAAAAGGCCCCAGAAAGTTCTTGATTTACTCTTTGTCTTAGACCCATCAACCAGTTCTAGAAAATAACGCTACAAGTCATGTCGTTCCATGGTAACAACAAACGATGGGTCATTAGTCTCAAAGACCAAAAAAAAAGGTTCTAGCCAAAGTTTTGACTTCCTGCTACATTAAAAAATAATGGAGCCAGGGAGACTCCCATTATTCTGCATGAGGTCCTGTAGAGACCCAAGCTCCACCCACTAGAAAATGAACCAAATCTCCAGCCCAGAATGTGATTAGCTGATCAGCAGAGGGTTGAGTGATGGGTGGGGACTTGGGACCAGGTGGCTTTCTTCCTTCTCAAAGCCAAATGCTGATCTCAAAGGGAGAAGCTTGGCAAGCCAAGGCCAAACTCACATCCTCTCTGAACCTCCCCCTGAGGCCCCATTTCCCATCACACACACTCTCACTTCCACTCCCACTCCCCCATTGCCCACCACTTTTCATTCCCTGCTTCTCTCAGCCCCCTCAGCCTGATGGTTCCTGCCTCGGCTGGGGGCTCCTTGCCATGTCCATGGCCACCACGGTCGGGTCAGAGGGTCATGGGAAAACTACATAGAATTAGTCTTAAACACACAGGCACATGCATGCACACACACACACCCCATACGTAAGCATACACGGGTGCACACACATACACACACCCCATACACACATGCACATACAAGTGTACACACACATGAATTCTATTTTAAAAATTCATTAGAATGCTTTTTTTCAGACCCACCCAGATTCCTCGCTCTCCCTCCCAGCATTTCCTGTTTGAGTTTACAGTTGACGGTGTTACAGTCAAACGCTGTAAATAATAGTCTCCCACTAAATGACACCTGTTAGAAAGTTCCTTCTTTATGGGTTTCAGAACACAGGGTTGGGGTAGGGAGAGGATGAGAGATGGATTCAAGCTCTTCAAACATCACTCTATTGATCTATGTATGAAAAAATATGGAATCTGTCAAGCAAACAGCACTCTGTTCAATGTAAAACGTAATACCAGCTGCGGTAGCCACTGCTGCCGGTACATATATTTCAGGAAGCCAATTTACTTTTAAATGGAATTTTAACATTTGTGAAAGAAGTCACACTGGAACCTTTTTTTTTTTTTTTTTGCGGTACACGGGCCTCTCACTGTTGTGGCCTCTCCCGTTGCGGAGCACAGGCTCCGGACGTGCAGGCCCTGCGGCCATGGCTCATGGGCCCAGCCACTCCGCGGTATGTGGGATCCTTCCGGACCGGGGCACGAACCCGCGTCCCTTAGCATCGGCAGGCAGACCCGCAACCACTGCGCCACCAGGGAAGCCCCACAGTGGAACCTTTATTTATGTGAAAACTGTCTTCAGCAGTGAGGAACAATGCACATGCTCTCAGTCTGCAGAGACGGAAACTACACAAACCTCGGGAGACATGTTTTTTTTCTCAATCATCTATTTACCTGCGGATGCAGTGGGCAAAGACGGAGAAGGAGGCGGGGGGCTGGGAGGAGCCATGGTACAGGCCCGCCGGCTTTCCAGCTCCTGGAGGTCCATGATCAGTGTGAGTGATCCCCTCTTTGGGGCTTGAGGAGCTACCTTCCTTAGGAGAAAGGGGGAAAGGTGACGGTGGCAGAGCCACATCTCCCTGCTGAAGGTCAGCATGGAAGGGAGGCCCATTCTCTACATCACCTCCGAATTAGAGCTGTGCGATCATGGGCCTTTTGCTTAACCTCTCTGGGCTCAGTCTCTTCATCTGTAAAGTAGAGGTGGCAACCCTTACCTGTCGGGATTTCATGAGAGTTAGGTAAGAGGACATACGTACAAGTGGTGTCGGGCTAGCTAGTCAACAATGAAGTGAAGACTTTTCCCTGAAGTGAAGACTTGTGTCTTGTTCAAGGTCCAAGGGTAAGGTGGATGAGACCAACCCACATTTCTGATTCACGGCACGGCCAAGGAAGCCTCTCCCTTCCTTATAGGCAGGAGCTGAGGAGGGTCTGAGACTGGTTAGTGCTAACGAGTGGGGTAAACTTACTGGTTAAGGCTTCTTGCTCAGTTAGCAGAGGTGCTGATCTGTCTTGGCACAGGGGGACTTGTTCTAAGAGCTTAAAAACTGTATGAATAGTAAGCCAAGAAATGCCTGTGGCTGGGCTGGAGACTACCTAAGTAAATAGCAATTCTGCTGATGGCACGTTTTCGGCACCTAGAAGGGAGCCTCTTCTTAGGCAGAACAGCAAGTCCTGTCTCTCCCCACCTTGTGGAGCAGGGAGTTGCCTGTGGGGGGAAGTCACAGAATAACCTCTTCAGAAGCAATAGTCTCCGACCGTCACGGAGCCATGAGGGAATTTAAGGTCATCTGTCCAGCTCCCATCAGATGTCTGATCCCCAGCATCCTGTGGGCATCTCGGGTGACCTGCCCATTGGTGAGGCTTCTGGAGCTGTGTGTGCGTCATGCACAGGCCTGTCCTCAGGGCCTGCGGACGAGGGACTCACTGGAGAAACCCCATCCTCTCAGATCGCCCACTTTGGCTCCCTGACTGCTTCGGACATGACATGAAAAAAGAGTTTTATTAATATTATAATGTACCAGATAATACATGTTAGTTAACAAGAATCCACACAGCTCATTTTGGTTCTAATTAAAATCTGAAAATACATTCTCCACTGTAAAATCCGTATCATTTAATCATCGAATTACATATCCCGTCCATGTTCGTAGTTCCCAAATTGTGGTGCCTTTGATACAAATATCATTATAGAATGGATTACATGCTTTTAGTTTGATATCATGAACACTGATATGTGCTTTGGGAAAGATTATAAAGAAACCACTTAAGCACCACGACACCCCTATGTCCCGGCCCTGCCACATAAGCTTTGGGGAGATCCACACAAGGGCACAAGAAAAATGGACCCCTGACTCTCCTCAACCCCAGAACAGCTTTTAACACACTTATGATTACAGTTTCCCCTTCCCTCTCCCTCTCCCTCTATTTCTCTTTTAAGGCGAAATAGAATCCCCCTTCAAATAATTTTTTTTTTCCAAAAATTCACATCTATTGGTGTCCTAGGAAATTTGGGGTCAATTCTTTCTGTGTTTTTTTTTTCCCCCTTCCTTTTTACACTGCAGGTGCCTGGGTATATATTGCATTATATAAGCGGATTAATTTTCTTCCTTTTGGCTCTAAAACGTTTCATTCAACTTGTTTTGGATTTCAAAGCTCAGTCTTTCTGGGTGGGCAGCACTCTGAGTTTTCAAAACAGACTTCTCTCAGTATATTATTTTTGGTCTTTAATCACAGGGAAACAAAACGTGGATTCGGGACCACGCCCCCTCCATCCCTCTTTCCTCTCTTCCCCTACCAGCCTTGCACCTGGAAAATGCAAGACAAATACAAAATCTAACCTAGCAAAGACCCAGAAATATGCCTGGTGCCGTCTGTGTTTTAAGTGAGACCTTCATCTGCACCCGCGCCCCTGGGGTCAGGAGAGGGACCCGTCTGCTGTAGGCTTCCCTCCCGGAGTAGCCCTCGCCTGTATCTCCCAGCTGCACCCCTATTGGATGAGTGATGAACAGGGTAACTTATCCTTTCTCAGCCTCAATTTTCTCATGTCTTAAACGGTGATATGGTACCTAAGTCATAGGGTTCTTATGAGAATTAAATGAGGGACCCATGGAACGTGGCAGGCACATGGTAAGCATCCTTAGGGCACCGTCATCACCCCTCTGAAGTTTCCTTCCCCAGCACGTTACGGAGCGCTCCTCACCCCAGTCTCCTCCCGGCCCTGGCAGCCAACACAGCCACTCTCATCCCTTCACTCTCTATTCCTACTTCCTACCGGGGCAGGGGGGCCATTACTTGAAGACAACCTCTCCTGTAACCGACCGGGGCCCTTGGACTCTTGAATCAACAGAACCTGATAAGAGGCCAGAGGAGAATTTCAGGTGGGCAGGATAGGTACTTGGACCTGGCGTTTGTTTCAAGTCACCTGTGACAGGTGTGGCAAAGCCAGGAAGGATGGAGAAGAGACAGAGGTCACGGGGAAGCCAAGGGCGCCAGAACCTCTCCTCGCAGGGCTCACAGTGGGTGACTTTCTCAGGGACGCCTGAGACGGTTCATTCAAGGTCAAATGCATCCTGCCCTTCCTTTCATAACGTGGTGGTTTGGGGATTACTTCATCTCACCCCAAGAGCAGCATGTGGCTCTATCCTTAGCGTGTGGTCACCCTTCTCATCTCTCCTTCAAAGATCATTCCTGGAGCAAAGGTGCTCCTGGATATTTTTCAGAAACCAGTAAGGCTCTGTCAGTAATGTTTCCTGGAGGACTGCAAATTTGAGCCAGTGTCCAAAATACAGTAACCTGGTAATAAATCATTATATCTTCTTTTCCAAAGAAAAGTCACTTCCAGGACAGATCTCTGCTTTTGCTTCTCCACACAATGATGAACGGCTCCGTACAAAGACAGACATTGTATTAACCAAGCCAGATCTGGGTGCACAGCCGGGGCAGAGCTTAGGGGACTGCATGAATGCAATGCCCAGCCTCGACACAGCTCCACTCACCGCATCTCCCCCGAGACCCCCTCATCCCCCCACCCCGTGCTCCCCTTGGACTGGAGGCCCCCTTCCCTACAATCCCTCCCATTGTTCGTCCTCGCCCTGGTGTTTCAGGGCATAATGAAAAAGCTGGCTTGTAACCCATACGATTTTGTCCTGACAACACCTCCCTGTGTTTCCCTCTGGCTGCAGGCTCTCTACGGCAGTCTGGAGAAACTTCTGAAATCTCTCTTCAGACCCATTAACTGGAGAGTGATAAAGCTCTGAACCAGAATACTGGATGATTTGTTATCCCAGAAACATTTCATTTTAATTTTTAAGAAATTGCTCTGGGTGATTCTTGGGGAAAAAGGAAAAAAAAAAAACCTGAAAAACTATAGTTAAATGCTTTCACAGTCAAAACCACTTGCTGTTAAAATCATTGACTACATTTTTTTTTGGAATGCTTGACTGATTACATGCACTCTTCTTTAGATATATTGACAGATTCTCAGGCTGGGTTGGTTCCCCAAGCACACATAACGCATAATCCTTGGCAAAATTACTAAAGGAATCATTTATATGGGCTGGAAGACTGCATTTCTACCTGGAGAATTGCATTATTTCTTATCTCAACTACCCTGCTGTCATTCTCAAAGTGAGCTCGCTGCATGGCTCCCCGGGAACCTGCCACCGGGAGGCTGGGACGCTGGCGGCAGCAGCCACCTCCCGAGATGCTGAGCCCGGGGTGTGGGATAGAGAGCGGATGCCAGGTCACTCCTTCCCTCCAGAGAGAGCTTCTGCTCTGTGCAGTGGACACCGAGGCCCCCTGGGCCCCAAAGTGACACTTGAGTGACAGAGAAATGGCTCAGAGGGTGGGTTCAGGGCAGGTGCAGGCCTGGCCTTGGCCAAGTTAGGTAGCATCTGGCTAAGCCTGGCATCCGCATCTAGAATATGGTACCCACCTTGTTTGATTCTATGAGGATGAAATCAGATCAAGCAGCAGAAGAGGCAAGCACGAGGCCCTCAAGTCGTAAGCCATCCAGAGACGTAAGCCATCCAGCAATGGTCCTGTTCATTCTGCTGCTTCGTGACCACATTCTCTGTGAGGCTAACGCACTTGTGCTCCCGAACCAAACTGGAAACCCGTATTGTTTCATCCCAAGCCTGCTTTTCTGCAAGACTAGAAAAATGGCTGGGATATCCACACCCACCTCCCCCTTGTCTCCCTTAGGAGTGAGGACGTCCTTCCCCGATGCTCCGCTGCTGAATCCCCCTCCCTCCTCATTAGCCCAAGTAGGTGTAGGCTTGTCTGTTCTGAGCCACTTCCTGACAAGGGGAATAGAGCCAATAGAATGGTCTAGTATAATCCCCTGGCGGGCGGATGTTGGAGGCTCCTGGGATCTCACTCTCAGAAGACCACTGCACAAGTTCAAGGAGCCGAAAGAAGCCCAGTGAACAAGGGGGCAGGCGGGGAAGGTGAGTTTAGAGAAGGAATCACAGAGGAACTTGTATGGGAGCTACCCCGGGGGTTAAGCAGGGGAATGATGGAATCCAACTTGTATTTTAAAAAGAGGGTCCTCAACACTCACTCGCCAAATGGCACAGAACCAGAGCAGCCTGGAAGGAAGGAGAAGGCAGGGACCTGGATGAGGTGATGTTTCCCTGTCAGGTATGAGGAAAAGAGTGAGTTTAACACATGCCACAAAGAGGAGAAAGCCCTCCGACTTCTCCGAAGAAAGTAGAACCACTGAGTTAAAGGAGGATAACAGAATTTCCTAAATTAGGTAAACTTAATGATGCAGGGTAATACAACATCTACTTTAATAACAAAGTCACATAGTCAGGATTATTCTTGGTTGACAGCTGGCCCATGACATCCTTCTAGAAAAAGCCAACAGTCAAACCAAAGAATGCTGGATGGTGACACGAAGCACACAAGAGGGTGGACAAAAATGCCCTCAGTTTGGACCAGGAAAAGATGCTAAGATATAAAAACAGGTGAATTAGAGGAGCAGAAGCACATTGGCGGGATGAGGGGGAAAGACTGGGAATGATTATGGGAAACAGAAGCTGCCACGACCCAGGATCTCAGAAGACATGGTTTATAGGAGGGAGGCCAGACATGAGCTGTCCTTTCAAAGTTCCTGCAAAGCCTCTCTCTAAGCAGAGCGCATGGGGGCCTCTCCATGGGTTGAGAGGTGCCGATGGTGGCCCAGTGTTGGTCATTTCTGTACACACTGAGCACTTTCCCTCCAGGATGGGAGGCCGGGCTCAGCTGTCTGCAGTGATCACCTGCGTATCAGATCCTGGGAACACGAAGTGAAGACATGTAACGAAAAGAAGCTGGGTTTCAGACCTAAGAGCCCATGAAAGGAAAACAAATAGGTTTAGGTTGTTTTCATTTTTCTCAAAAAAAAAAAAAAAAAAGTCACCACTTGTCTGAACCGGCATACAAAGTGGTTTGCCAATCAATCCATCAGCAGCTCTAAAAATCCATGTTGATCCGCTCCAGAAAATCTGTAGAAAACCTCTTGAGAGAAGGAATGATTTGCTTTCTCTCTAAATAGACTGTTTGCTATGTCTTTTAACACCAGCTAATGTTTGCAGAACATCACTGAGGTCAAATTGGATAAAACATATTTAGATACAATCAGATCGTTTTGTATTCAAAACAACTTCCAGGAGAAAGACAGCCTGCTGTCCTGTGATTGAAACCTTCTAGGGAAACGCGACTGAGGATTTGCAGGGTTACATGGCCTGCATGCTGAATGTCTATGCTGTTGCTGTGTGTTTATGCAGTCCTGACTTCCGGGTGATGTGCAGAGACTCCAGGAAAATCTGCACAAAGGCTGCTTAAGCAGATGGCAAAGCTGGACTTGGGCAGAAAGGGAACTTATTTGTCTCTTTTGTTCTATGCTCATCACTCCTTTCCAGAATTCTCTATTCCCCACCACTGTAGAGTCTTAGAAGCCCATAGTCTCCTCATATTTGCTTCCGTTTTCTCCAACCTGACTCCCTCCCACGCAAATAGGAGGTTGATAGGACGGGCAGGGTCTGGGAGCCGGTGTTGAGTGCTCTGCCCTATGTTAGTGTCTCCTTATTCATTCTCTGTTCCTCAGTTTCCCCATCTGTAAAGCAGTGGAAATGAAAGTACCCACCTAGCAAGGCTGCAGCTAAGATCAACTGAGCTGATCAGGATGAAGCAATCAGGCAGTGCCGGGGTGTGGTAAACACCCAACAGAGGCAGGTGAGGCTATTACCATTCTTATCCTTCTCTGAAGAGATTTTCATGGTTTCCCCCTTCCCTTCAAAAACTTTTCATCATTTCAGGTCCTCGCTGCTGAGGGAGGGCTTCACTCGGCAGTATAGCATTCCAAGCTCCGTCAGCGTCTCTTGATGTCCCCAACCTAATTTTTCACTTCTGTCCTTAAAGCTCATTTGCATCCGCAGACTCTCTGCCTCATTCAACGTTTGTAGAAATTGCATTTTGTGCCAGGCTCTGTGCTGGGGGAGGTGAAATAAAATGAATGACATTTCCCTTATCTCCCAGGAGATAACAGAGCTCTCCCACGCTGCTCTGCCTTATCACGAGTCACCGGTGGTCTCTGTTTCGCATTTTGGGGGATGGATGCATTGGTACAGAGCCGCCGCCGTCCATCCACTGCGGGAAGAGGTGGACTGTTGGTCGCAGCACTGATCACGATGACAAAGTGAGTGAGTGGATAGCAGATTTGTAGCAAGACAGCTGAGTGGCTATGCCCTTCTGGGTGTATGTTTGTTTTTCTCTCAAGGGCTTCTGGTGTTGAAGTCTAATGTGTGATTTCACTGAGGTTTACAAAGAAGCAACGGTTCACGGAGGCACATTGACTGCACATCTGGATTTGACCTTGGATCTTGCCAGCGATCTTGGGGGAGGAGGGTGGTGGCAGGTCTGCAGCCCCTTCCTCTGTGCCCCCAGCACACAGCACTCGGCACGCTGCCCTAGTGACCCCTAGAGTCCACTAGTGGACTCTCAACCACTGCGCCACCAGGGAAGTCTCCCAGCTGCAGATTTTTAAGCGGGGAAGAAGGGAAAGGATTGTGACAGTTGGAAGAGGGTGAAAATCATTATAGAACTGTTTTTTTCTCTTTGCCTTGGATGCAGTTCCATCCTAAATCAGAGGTTGTAATGTTTAGTCCAATCTGCGTTTCTTTAGCATTTAGACATTTACTGATGTTACTTAACTTTGGAAACCTTGTCAGAAGGGGATGGGCTTCAATTTATTTATTCAGTGTAGCAGACATAGTCTCAGGCCTCGCAGAGTTTCTCTCTCAAACTAGGCTGCTGAGAAAGATTTGTCCCCTGGAATGCCTCCCCTCCCTGAGCTCAAGGAGCACTTGGGTACCGAGCATCTAGACGGCAGGCGTGATCTTTATTCCCTGGCACCTGTGTGGGTCAAGGGGCCAGGACATCTCCTCCTCAGTCCCAAATGTCTTGTCTTCCTCTCTGTTAAAATTTGAGCAGCATTAAAACCCCACATACCATGATACAGCCATCATGATGATGAACAGTGGCCTTAACTGCGTATTAAAGGATATTTATGTTGGGATGACGAAGTTAAAACCTCTAATTGATTGGAGACACTTGAGTAACGGGATCCACGGAGCCCCATTAGTATCACGTTGACATATTCGCTTATCTTGGTAGCTGATGGCTAAAGGATACAGATGAGAACCTTGCCCCGCATCACATCGAGGGTAAGATTTCTGACCTTAGATTTATGTTTGCTAAAGCAGCAAACCCAGCTGCTGACTTCATGGTCTGAATTACAGATTTTTCATTTAGCCGGACGACATGAATCTGTGGCTCCGATTATGTCTGCACTTACAGCCCCCGCAGAGTGCCCACCACATTCTAATGCACTTGTTTACCTCCCCCCACCCCAGCCTCCCTTGGAGTAAAAGTACATCTGCAGCGTCCGTCCCCTTGTCCCTCATCCCTCGGCAGAGCTGTCACTAGACAGATGCCTGGACCACTCTCAGCAGCGCCTTCCCCTGCTGTTCTGCTCCTTGCTGCCTTTCTCTCTTCCAAGGAGGCTTCCTTCCATCAGAACGTTCCAATCTAAGAAATAATGAACTCGATCCTCCCGCTCTGTTCGGAGAATGCACAGAGCAGAGCAGAGCAGAGCTTTTTAAATTTAACAAGCTTTGGCTGAGCCCTGCCTTGCACTGGGCACTAGAGCCCCCTTCCCAGTTTTGGGGTGGAGGGTTGCTCATGTTCTGTGCAACCAGCAATGTATCTGGTCCCAGATTTTTCTCCCAAACTTTCCTTCCAGCTGATTGGCTTTGGTCCTGGAATTTTGAGACCTAGTCTGCATCCTACAACCAGGCTCTGGTCTTTCCTTTTCCCTTCCTTTTTTTTCTTAAATGAAAATATAATCATCCTATACATGCTGTTTTTTATGATCTGCTTTAAAAATTTTTTTTTAATTAATTGCAATGGTGATACATGCTTTGTTTGAAAGTTCATATGTTACCTAAATATGTAAAGTTAAGTCTTCAAAGAATATTTCCAGACGTTTTCAATGCAGAGAGAAACACAAGCATTAAACTACAAATGTACAATTAAAATGAAATTTTAATATACGTCTTTTCTTGAAAATTATTTTTTATTTTTATTTAGCACATGGTGGATATTTTCCACATCAACAAATTACATCTATATTATTCTAGATGCACAGGTCAGATGTAACATCATTTATTTAATGTACCCATTATTGTTAGATATTTAGAATATTTTCTATATTTTGCGATCATAAACAATTATTGGATGAGCATTCTTTTAGCTGAATCATTTTTCCTTTTTTTCTTTTTATTATGGAAAATTTCATCCATACACAAACTAAAGTGAATAATATAATAAACCCCAAACCCAGTACCTAAGTTCAAAATTATCAGCATTGTGTCCACCTTGTTTCACCTGTTTCCCTCCCCAACACACACACACACACACACACACACACACACACACACACACACACTTTTTGTCTCCCTAGAGTACTTTAAAACAAATATGACACTTTATAAATTCTTTCTAAAAGACAGGAAGAGAAGTATAAAAAAGGATCACCAGATAAGACCTCCTTCCTTCCTTTCCTGTCTCACCCCCACCACTCTGAGGGCCCTGGTTTCTGGGAGGTTAAGCCCTGTCTCCCGCTTTTCCTACGAGGTTAGAATGGCAGGCGTGTTGCACACCTATTTTATAAGGTACGTCATGTCTCACTCATCGTCTTTCTGAATTGAATCAAGTTATCCCCCCCACACACACACACACACACACACACACACACACACACACACACACACTTTTTGTTTCCCTAGAGTACTTTAAAACAAATATGACACTTTATAAATTCTTTCTAAAAGACAGGAAGAGAAGTATAAAAAAGGATCACCAGATAAGACCTCCTTCCTTCCTTTCCTGTCTCACCCCCACCACTCTGAGGGCCCTGGTTTCTGGGAGGTTAAGCCCTGTCTCCCGCTTTTCCTACGAGGTTAGAATGGCAGGCGTGTTGCACACCTATTTTATAAGGTACGTCATGTCTCACTCATCGTCTTTCTGAATTGAATCAAGTTACTTAGCCTTTCTAAGCTCGAGGGTTGAAATAATAATAATAAGCAGATTGTAAGGTTGTCCTGGGCGGTGAATGGGATCATGAAGGTGGGTAAGGAGGCAAGCACAGTGCTGGCATGGAGGAAAAGACACATGGTCCACGCTAAGCCCTTGCCCTTAGGAAAGCAGGTCAAGCAGAGCCTCTGGGCACCTGAGACCAGCAGCCTGGCCTTGACGTTGAGGAAGGTGGCTCTACAGCACCAGTATGTGTCCTGACTCGTCTCCACGAAAATAGACACCCCAGTGCATGTCTCTGCATCGAGACCATGCCGGACCGTCCGTGTGACTGTGACATCATCAATCCTCTAAAAGCCAAATGTCTGACCAGACTGTAGTGGGTTAAACCAAGTCCTCTGTGACCCGCATTTTCTTGGTGGGTCTCACATGGGTTCCAGTTCCTGCTCTGGGGCCTGCGACACCAGGTAAGTCATGGCACATCTCTGGGCCATTGTCTCACCTTGGGGACCAGAGCGCCGGATCCCAACATCCCTGAAGGCTATTCCAGCACAGAGGGCACACTTAGAACCTGGAAACACCTGCTCTCCGGGTAGGCTGGAGGCTGGTTGTAGGATGGAGGGTGCACCTGGCGTGCGTGGGGGGGCTGCAGGGCTGGGAGGGCCCAGGGTTTACAGTCACAGACCTGCACCCAAGGCTTCTTCTTCACCAGCTCCATGAGTCACGGAAAGTCTCACCCTCACTAGGTTTCTGCTTCCCCAGCTGGGACGCAGACATCATAACGCTGCCTCGCAGGGTTAGTCGTTCACTCACTAGCTCCTTCACTCATTCACTCTCCAAACTCCACTGAGTGCCTACAAGGCACGATGTCCCTGCCTGGTCGCTGAGAAGACATCAGTGAACAGAACAACGGAACTCCCTGCCTGCTTTCTTGTGGGGATGCAGAGAACAGAGGCAACATCCTTTATTTAACTTACTCATCACTGATAGATATTTAGAATATTTCCTATTTTAAGGTCACAAATGATTATAGGATGTGGTTGGGAGTAGAGGAGAAGTGAACAAAAATGAATTGTAAAATAAGTCATAAGTTGGATGGAGATAAACGCTAAGGAGAAAATAAAGTGGAGGCAGGGATAAGGGTGATCGATGGACCAGTGAGAGAGGCGACAGGATGGCAGTTTTAGAGAGGTAGCCAGGCAAAACCATGGAAAAGGTGACACTGAGGGATGTGAAGGAGTGAGCCGTGAAGACACCAGGGGGAAGAGCTTCTGGGCTGAGGAAACAGAAAGGGCAAAGGTCCTGAGGCAGGACCATGGTTTAGGGCTGGGAAGGAAGCTAGTATGGCAGGAACAGAGGAAGGAGAGGGCCAGGCCAGGCAGGGAGCGGGACAGATCATACTGGTCCCCGATAAGATAGAAGGACCCTGCCTTTTATTCTTCCTGTGTCTGGGAGCCACTGAGGGGTCCGGGCAGAGGCATGGTATCATCTAACTTAGCACTTTTCAAAGCATAGTCTCCTATCTCCTGGGTGTCCCTGAGACCTTTTCAGGGACGCTCATGAGGTCAAAATATTTTCATAGTTGTGTAAGGCTTAATTTTCCCTCTCCATTCTCATCTTCTCACGAGTATACAGTGGAGTTTTGCAGAGGCTACACGACATATAACCTTTAATTGCTTGAAAGCAGAGGCAGATCAGAGAATCCAACTAAATTCTATTAAGCCAGACATTAAGGAGATCTGCAAAACATACTTTTCAAACTGTATACTGTTACATTTCTCACTTCACTGTTTTTGTTTTAGAAAATGTTTTCATAAAATTATTTGTTAGTGTGCAATGGGTGAATTATTTTAAAATTTTCAGTTTTAAATCATGATACGGTAAATATCAATGGATATACCTGATGTAGCAAAGCTTTTGGAGGTCGTCAATTATTTCTAAGGATATAAAGTGTTCTGAGACCAAACATGTGAGCCCCACTGGTCTAACAAAGGTTTGCACGGACCTCGTGTGTGGTGTCGAGATGGAGGAAGTGATTTCAATAACAGGACGGAGGGTGACTAGGATGGTGGCGCTGGGGACGTTGAGGAGTGTTTAGATTCTGGATATATTTTGAAGGTAAAACTGACAGAAATTGCTGATTGGACCATACGTAGATTTGAGAGAAAGAGTCAAGAATTCCTCCTTGGTTGGGACCTGATCAACCAGAAGGATAGCAGTGCTGTTGATGAAGTGAGGCGGGCAGTGGGGTGGGGGGCAGGATCGAGGCGGGGGAGGGGAGGGATGGGAGGTCAGGAGCTCGGCCATGGACATGACAGCTGTTAGATGTCTGCAGGTATCCAGGCAGAAGTTTCAAGCAGGTAAATGTACATACAAGTCTGACATCCAAGAGAGGCATCCAGGCTGGAGATATAAATTTGGGGTGTCATCAGAATATACGTGGACTTAAAGTCATGCACTGGCTGAACTCTCCCAGGGTGTGAGTGTAGATAGAAGAAAGCATCCAAAGATGCTGCAACATCCGGGGGGATGAGAAGAGGAAATAGCAAAGGAGACTGAGCAGGAATAGGCGAACGAGACAAGCTGTGGGGTTCTGGGTTCCAAGTGAAGAAAGTGTATAAAGAAGGAAAAGTGGTCGACAACCTCGAGCAGTGAGCAGTACTGACTACTGAGTTCACACCTGGAGTTCACAGTGCCTTGGATCCGGGCAGTTTCTGTGATGGTGTGGACGAATGTGGACTGGAGTGAGTGGGTGAAAGGTGAGGATGGACAGCTCTGCTGAGGAGTTTGCCGTAACGGGATGGAGAGGAATCAGGTGGTAGAGCAGGGGAAGCAAGGTCCAGAGAGAGTTATTTATTTCTTTTCCTTTGATATTGAAGCGGAAAGATAGTATATTCCGTCTTTTGATGAGGACACAAGAGTAGAAAGGCAGGCTTTGACAGGAGAGGAAAGAGCGGGGAGGATGAAGGAATTCTAGGAAGGAGATAGGGTGGGATCCAGTGAAAAGAGGGGAGCTGGTCCTGACTGCAGTGATGGGAGAGAGGCAGGGAATGCGGGCGCAGGTGCAGAGGATGCGGTGTGTGTCCACTTTCTCTGTTTCTACTTTCTCAGTGAGAGTGGAAGCAAGTGCATCATGGGGTAGTGTTAGTGTAGGAGGGCATGGAGGCTTAGAGAAAGAGAGGGTGTGAGATAGCAATCTTGGTAACTGTAAGACCACATGAGCTATTCTCCACTGCGGGATAGACGCTTGATGCTGTTTCTTCTACAGATGCAGGAAGACACAGCTATTTTTCACTGGGTCTTATGTGTCCCCAGTATAGAGGGGATCATTACTCTCTATAGGTCGAATGCACACATTTAGTAATATTTGCGTCCATGTCGTCACCCTCCCAAATTTCCCATGAGAATCCTCAGGTCTGCAGGGACACTTTATGTAGACATTTTACTGTAGTCTTGATGACTGATGATGAGAAATGGATTCTCTTTGGTTCCGAACCTCCTGCTGCCCATACTCACCCATCAAAGAGCCTGATGGAATTAGGTAAAGTAAGTAACCCAGTGCAATGTCTCTCGGATTATGGAGGATGTGCCTGGAAAATGCTGCCTGATCTGTACATCCAGAGCCGCGGTACCCGCAGACAGAGGAGGGGAGGGGTGCCAAGTGGGGGGTGGGAAGGGCATTAAGCCATGTGTTCTCTTTCCAGTCAATTTCTCCACGAGGCCCCGAGGGCTTTCTTCCAGCCCAGGCAACTAGCAGCGATTCATCACTGTCTAAGGGGGAAGTTGCCTTTGCAGAACCAAACAAAGGCATTAAATTCTTAACTTTTAAGTTCAAGAGGCTTCTCTTTCCC
>NW_006786302.1:2235209-2243099 GCF_000442215.2 Lipotes vexillifer | reverse complement strand
CCCTCCTCTAAGCTGGGAGAGAGGAAAAGCAAGATAGGTGGGCACTGGCTGCCTCCCCCTCTACCTGTATTGGGGGTGGTGGAAAGGGGGAGAGCCCAGCTGGGCACAAGGACCCAGTGACCGAGGGAAATCACACCAACTTGCGTCGCCAGCAGTGGACAGGAACAGAGCAGGGTGCGTCCGGGCCAGGAGAGTCTGTCTCCATCTCAGAGAAGACAGGGAGCAAATTCTCAAGTTTCCTATGTCCCAGAGGAGTCTGTGGTCAGGACGAGGAAAATGCAGAGTGGCGAAAGCCCTTTTGAAATGACGGTAGAACCCAGCGGATGCGTCAGGGAGGAGTCCACAGGAGAAGCAAAGAGGATGCTCGCATGACGCCGTGGGTACCAGCGCAAGGAGGACCAAGTCCCAACGACCACTGCTGCTCCCTCCTGAAGGGCATCACAGCGCTGTGTACACGTTCCAGGACTGAGCGAGGAATCCTGAATTGAACTGAGTGCCTCCAATCCCCAAGGTGACCAAGTCTATCCATTAGGTGGTTTGTATTTCTGCCATCAGGAAGCATGAATGAGAGATTAACTGGGTCACAGAAGGAAAGAGAAATGGACATTTCTGCCTGTCTGCATCGCTCTTCCTTGGTTCCACTTACAACATGGAAATATTCATCAAAGAAATACATATTTAAGTCACTAACATCTTAGTCTGAATGAGCTAATCACTGTGGTTCTCAAATGTGGAAGATTGCACTCCCAGGGGATTTTGGTAATGTCTGGAGGCATTTTTGATTGTCACAGCTTGGGGAGAGGGGTTGGTTGTTGCTGGTATCTAGTGGGATGAGGGCAGGGAAGCGGCTGGACATCCTATAATGCAAGGGTCAGACTCCACAACAGAGACCGATCCAGTACCGAATGTCGATAGCGCTGAGGTTGAGAAGCTCTCCATTTCTATCCTGAATCAAAAGATAGTTTCATCATTAAAGGACTGAATTCCTCAAGGAGGAAGGTCGTGCATATGGGGAAGAATAGAAATTGAAACTGAGAGAGGAAATAAATCCTAGCCTACTCCAGATTTGGAAGGGCCCATAGTTTCAGCACAGTCACTGATTATATGTACCACCAAGAGAAGCAGGAACGTCCGGTTAATTGCATCCTACTTTCAAAAGTACACAAGACAAAGATTCCAAATACTAATAGTCTGAGGGGAGGGATAAATTAGGATTTGGGGATTAGCAGATACATACTATTATATATAAAATAGGTAAACAACAAGGACCTACTTTATAGCACAGGGAACTCTGCTCAGTATCTTATATTAACCTATAATGGAAAAGAATCTGAAAAAGAATATATATGTATATACATATATATGTATAATATGTATATGTATAACTGAATCACTTCGCTGTACACCAGGAGCTAACACAACATTGTACTTCAACTAAACTTCAATGAAAATAAAAAATAGTAATAGGCACGCGATATGACAACAACACTGAGATTTCATTTCATCCCCACCTGGCACGCACAGCCTACACTGAATCTGGGTAAGATTCAGGCCAAGCTAGGCTTACAGATTAGCAAAATCCTACCCTTGGAGGTCGGCAAGTTGCCTTCAATAGTCAAAGGTGAGATAAGCCTTACAGTTCTTATCTACTCCCATTCTGAGGGAGCTGCTTGATCATTTTTCTTTTAAAAAACCTAGTTCAGTGGAAGCTCCAGGCAGAAGTGACCCCTGGCACACACACACAGACTTTCTCACTCCTGTGTCAGCCAGTCCACCTCCAGAGCCACCAGCGGCCTTCAGATGGGCTGCTACCCCCAGAGCAGGAGCCTGGGACGCAATCCCCACACCATGCAGAACAGTGCCAGGAACTTGACATCTGTCCTTATCAAACAAATGGGCCACCATTTGTGCTTGGGTTGATGAGCTGGTACAAGGGAAACCTTTCTGACGATGGAGAAATTCACAGGCATGCAGTTGGGTCAGAAGCCACCAATCCAGCATCGGTGACTGTCCCCCTCTAGCCTCATTTCTCCAGAGCGTCCTGAACTCAAGAGCCAGTCATTCTCTTGTCTCTTGCCTGGTTTTCGCGATGCTGTCATTTGGTTTCTTCCTAACCCAATGTTCCTCTTGGGGCCTTCCGACCTCCCCTTCCTCCTGCTATGTCCTTATTTGTTCTTTAACTCTCATCCTCTGCTCCGCTCTCTGTTTGGCAACCTGCCTGGACCTCTCAGCCTCCACTGCCTCTTCTTGGTGGATAATTTCTGATTCTTGTCTCCCTTCTGAATTCCCTCCTGAGGTCAAGGCCTGAATTTTCAACTATTTACTACTCATATGACTCTCTGCCCAGTTTCATCCTCCATAAAATGAGGATAATAATAGTGTCCGCCTCACAGAGTCATTGTGAAGAATAAATGGGTAATAGCTTGCCACAGGGGAAGTGCTCAGGGACGGTTGGCTATTGTTATTATTACTGTTATTATTGTTATCTATTCCTACGTAGAAGCCCAAACACTGCCTCAAACTTAGTATGTCCACAACCAGACTCATTTTCCTCCTAAGCCTGATTCTTTTTCTCTATCCCACCTTTCCAGTTACTCCGCTTTAACGAGAGTGATTCTATCATTTATTGTGCAAACTGGTACACTTGTAAAGAGAGAGGTCTTAATAATCACACCAGAACAGCAGGCTGAGGGCACGAGAGTCCCAGGCAGCCTGGAGGCTGTGTGATCCTTCTGTCCTGAAACCGCTTCTCTGGACCACCCTCCCCTCTAGTTTGCATTAGTAACAGGCTCTCCTCACTGAGCCCTCTCCCCTCCAGCTCTCCTCGTATCTTCCCCTACGTATCTTTCCCTCCCGCAAAACTTGCAACGTTTTCTAAAAACTTAAGGAATAGGGCAGGAATTATGTAACCCAGAGTTCAAGGCTTTCTGAGATCTCGGCCAGCGTTTATAACCTCATGACTCAGAACCAAGTCAAACAAATGGGCCACCCACTGCCCGGGGACCTACCCTCCACCTTCCCCTCCTCTCTCCTGCCTTTGCTCTGGAATGTTCCTCCAGACTCCCACCCCCAGCCCATCTTCAGAGATCCACGTCCTACCTACTCACCACCCGGACTCCTCCACAAAGCCTTCCTACAACAAGCATTGAGAGTGTAAGGGGGTCTGATTTCCTAGCCACCAGTAACTCTCTCTCCTTTGAACTAATATGATACTTTTGTATCCCTTTTGTGGCATTTATCCCCTCTGACCTTGAATTGGAATTGGAGCTACTCGGATTCATGCATTTATCTTCCCATAATATACTGCAAATTCCTTCAGAACAAGGACGTGAATTCAATTTATCCAAGGAACTTAGCACTCGGTAGGAACTCAGCAGGTATCTGTGATCCTTCCACAGGTTCTTTTGAATACTTTTTTATTGACTGCATGTAAAAGTACATCGACTGAACTTCCTTCCTGGTTTTGTCATCAAATAGTTTCAGCCTATGTACAGTCCCCAGAAGCTGGTTAAAGCCCTCCTTTCCCTTTTTTCCCTGGGGGGAGGGCAGCATGACATGAGGGATGCTTCGAGAGAGCTGGAAAGAGAATGCGAAGGTCATTAATGTTCATACGAAGTCAATTGCCATCAGGCAGTGACAGTGGGGTTTGCAGACAGGCAAACTGAAAATTGGGAATTATAATACAGCTTCGCTGACCGACACCCAGGAGAGGTGCCGAAGGGGCTCCGAAGGGCTGTCTCAAGCACCCCCTTCACTTTACCCAGAAGAAACAGCAACACAGAGGGGTGAGCAAGGTGGCTGCGGGGTCACAGACCACGTGTGACATTCAGAACCCCTATCTCCCACCCTTGATGTTTGTATCTTTAGACCCATATTCACGTAAAAGAGATGAGTCACTGGGTTGTATCCCTGGGAAGCAGAAGGGAAACATTCGAACTTGTGTTATCTCTGTAAGTGGAGAACGGTTCCTCGCTGACGGGCAGGGTTGGCTTGAGGAGACAGGGTGGCCTGGCACCTGCCCGGCTGGCCAGTCACTGCCTGGGGGGTCTCACGTGGGCACCGAACAGTGCTCAGCATCTATTCATCCTCACGCATCTCCGTGAGTTCCCTGTTCCTGGAGATTAAGTACTTGCTTAAAGTCAGCTGGCTGTCAAGTGGGGAGCTGGGATTGGAAGGCCGGCAGCCTGATTTTACTAACCGCCGTGCCTCATGCAGGAAGAAGGGAGGGAGGGAGGCTGGAGGGGGCGATGCACATCCACACCCGCAGCCCACGGCCTGAGGCGAGATGTGCTGGGTCACGTGGCAGCCCGCCTCGCTGAGGTGCGCTGAGGGCCAGGCAGGCTCCTTCCAGAGGTTTCTTACCTGTCCTCACAACGTGTAACTTATCTGCACACAGATGAAGATAAGCAGGGTCAGCCGGGTACAAACGGAGACAAACCCCAAATTGTTGCCGGCCTCTTTTTTCTTTCAAGAGCATCTTCTAACCCCTGCCAGGCGACCATTGCTCTGCTACGTGTCAAAGGTTCTCTAGCACAGCTGTTGATATCATCGTATACTGTTTGCGTGAAGTTTCTTTACACTTCTGTGTAACCTCTCCTGGGCATTAGCAGGGTAGAGCTTTCTAGAGATCCCAGCAGAATGAATGGCTGAACTCCCCTGAAATGAGTTTCAGGTGACATCCAGGCCTTAAGGGAGATACTTGCGGGGGTGGGGGGGGGTCATGGAGCCTTCTAGTTGTCCTTTAAATCATTCTCTGCCTAAGGTTGGCCTTGAAGGTAAACCTGCTTTCCTTACTGATGCACCTGGGAGTGGGGCCTGAGAAATCTGGATCCTGGACCACCCCCCAGCACCCTAGAGCAGGGCAGCCCTGGGTTCCTCCAGCAGAGGAGAGAATTCTGAGCAAAAGCCAAGTGTGCATTTTCACCTCCCGTGTTGCCTTTGTCTCCCTGAACAGTAGCAGCAATAATAATAATAGACTAATGAGTCTACTTATTAAGAACCTACTATGTGCCAGGCACTGTCCTCAGTCCTTTACATGCTTTATCTCTGAAGCTGTAATGAGTAAGTGTTTGGATTTGGGTATCAGGTTATCATAGTATATAACTTTGAAGATTTGCTATAAGAATAAGTGAAAAAAATCTCTAAATAGTTAGTACAGGGACTAGTGTATAAGGAGTGTTCTGTCAGTGTTAGGCTTTCAAGATTGGTTTTATTATCCCCATTTTACAGATTTGGAGACTGAGACTCAGAGAGGTCAAGTATCCTCGACTGTATAGCCAGGAAGCAGAGAAGTTAGGATTTGAACCCGCTCTATCTGATTTTGTCCACTGCTGATACTTTCCACTGCTGTTAAGTATCAGGTATGTTACACTGAGTGTCCCATAGGTTTCTGGAAGTATAATACTCCTGATTCAGGGCATCAGATTTGTTTCCATTCATTTGATCCAATGGATCCCGTGTACCATCTCCATATATCATAATAGAAGGTGAGGGATTTTCACTTCTACTATGATATGGTAAATATGGTAGCTTTTTGGCAATAAGCAACTTCTCTTTCCAGATTAGCGATTTTACTTTTTAAAATATGGAGCTCATAGTTCACACATTAGAACCAAACCATAGCCTTCTTCATTCCCATGTCAGAGCTGTTGTTCATGGTAGAATTTCAAGGAATGGGAAGTGCTGCATGGATTTGTGGGGAGTCATCCCCTGGGGTGTATATGTTCATATATGATACTTGTAAATCACAAGGCAGGCCCACCTGGAATCCCATTCAAGAGGCTACAGAAACTATTACAGCTGTTTTAGCACCAAAAAAGCCTCTAGATAAACTTGCTAGAAGATGGTCCCATGACAATGACCCCAGGACAACTTGAATCAGATCCAACAAGTGTCCATTTCAGTCTGAGTAAATGGCTGTACTCCCTCCATTTTACTAGGAAAGCCTGGGCATGACTAACTAGCTCTGTTCTAACCTGTTCACCAACATCCTACTATCACAAAGGATGACTTTTGGGCTTCTTTTCTGCTATTTCACTGCTAAGAGCCCTGAAATATAGGTCCTCAGCCCCTGCCACTCTTATTATGGGACTTAGGACCATTCATTCACTGTGGTGGAACGGGCTCTAATGCACAGCTGTGGCTGGTGATTGTACCGTAATCTTACTTTTCGCTTAACTCATGACCCTCTCTGTGAGTACATGTTCAAAATGAGCATCAGTGCAGCTGTATTATGTACAGCATACATGGCTTTGATACATCCTTGTTCCCCTTGTTGTCTGGATGGCATTGGGTCTGCAGAGCACAGGAGCGTCTCCAGAGAGACAGATGCAAGGCAGCACCAATCCTGTTTTCCAACTCAGTTGCAAAGGAATATTAGAGCTCTTAGTACATCCTCTAGAACATGTTCAGGCCAGACAGTGTTTTGCAAGGTTTGAATTTAAAGATTTCTGGAATGATCCAAACCAATGGTTTTAGAAATATCTTGGTAAAGGACCAGTTTATTTTTGTTTTGCTTTTTTTTTTTACTATTTATAATTCATTGCACCCTGATACATATTTTAAATGTGATAAAAATGAATTACTAGAAAAATTAAATGAAAAAAGACATAAAAATATAAGCCCTAAGTTTAAAATATTAGATTCAGCAAGCATAAAATGACTCTGTCAAGTTCCTATAAAAGTTTCTAAATGCTTATTCTCAATGTCTGTACTCATCTCATGGACCTGAAACAAATTGTTGAGGGCCACCTTCCTGGGATGGCGATTTGAGGATGTGTATGTTTCCATGGACCAGGATGTGCTCTCAGGACCTTCACCCTCCCCTCTCTGACAGCTGGAGTTCTGTGTCTATCTTAAGACCCTGAGCCTGGAGTATCACCTTTGGCTCTTATATTATGACCCTGATTGTATCAGTAGCTGGTCCAAGAGCACAGCTGACTGTTATCTACTCCATTCACAAACACACAAATCACAGCTTTCCTCTCTGGTCCCTTAAGAAGGGATGCCTTGCTGCTCTGATTAATTATGCATCAGTTAATTAATTTGTTGGCTTTAGTGAATTGAATCAATTATTTTAAATGGCTTTTAATTGTTTATATATGCATTATGACAAAAGACAAAAGCGGTTAATAGAATTCAACATGAAAACCTCCCAGGACAGGGGATGGCCTTGTAAAATAAATTATTGAAAGTTTTCCAAAGTGTCTTTGTGACTTCCAAAAAGCCAGTGGTATCTGAAGCAAGACAGGATTCTGTGTAAGCAACCTTTTAGAAGTAATCCTAAATGCGGTGTGAGAATATATTGAAAGATCACTGCGACTCATACAACTGCCTCTAAGCTCCTGCGTGCAGGTCTTTCAGGAAAACTCAACAGCTCCTTGGGGACAGGATCGCCTCTGTCCATCAGTGTGATCAGTGAGGTGGGCATTGAACGTCTGTTAACGAGAATGGGTGGCTGGGAGGGTTCTAGATTCTCTCTTGTTTCAGGGAAGAAGTGAGAGGGTAGAGCCTGGGGGTGGGGACAGGAGGGATGCTTCAAGGGTCACTTCCTCATCTCAGCCAGTCTAGAAACCTGAAACCCAGAAACCAGTGCAGGAAAGACATCCACACAGCTTGCAGCCCCCTGGGAGGGGCAGGGATACACCCAGCCACTCCCTTCCCTCTAGGGCCTTCCTCAGCAGCCACAAGGAAGATCTTCCATAATGAGCCAAAGTAGCTCTTGGGCTCTACTTCAATATTTTTACTAGGAAGTCCAGCTCATCCATAAATAAGCCTCATTTCACAGGCTGATTCCTGCTTTTGAAAACTGTCTGTCCGATGTTCAAAAGGGGTGGCTGGTAACCAGTAGAATAAAATTGGGTTGGGGTGTTTTTTTTTTTTTTTTTTTTT
>NW_006786302.1:2210693-2234682 GCF_000442215.2 Lipotes vexillifer | reverse complement strand
CCCGCGTCTCCTGCATCGGCAGGCGGACTCTCAAGCACTGCGCCACCAGGGAAGCCCTGGGGTGTTTTTTAAACCATTATTTTTTTAAGAGGTTTTTTAAAAGATATTTATTTATTTATTTGGCTGCACTGGGTCTTAGTTGCGGCATGCAGGACCTTTAGTTGAAGCATGCGCGATCTAGTTGCCTGACCAGGGATCGAAACGAGCCCTGCACTGGGAGCACAGAGTCTTAACCACTGGACCACCAGGGAAGTCCAAAACCATTTGATTAATTCATTTACTGTCCAAACATTTGAGAACCCCTTATATGCCAGGCTGTATGCTAAGTGCTGGGGAAAGAGAGAAAGCTGTCTGTCTATACTCTCAACAGGATGAGTCTCTGGTCACAGACATTTACAGCACTCTGTAATGAATGTTACAAAAGGCAAAAACTGAGGGCTATAATAACATACTGAAATGCCACTTAACCCAGGCTAGCAGAGTCCTGGAGCTTTCATAAAGGAGGTGAATCTGGAAGGACAGGGCAGGAAGCATCAGCTAAGCAAAAAGTCAGGTCAGAGAGGAAAGGTATGTGGCAGAGAAAGAACCAGAAGACCTGTGAAAAGCGGCACCATTTCTGAGGAGTTTGTCAGGGCCAGGGTGTAGGGTGCTGGAGGTCCAGACTGAACCACACAGGTGATGAGAAGCCACCGTGTGGTTTTAAAATGAAGAATGGCACGACTGGGTCTGTGTTTAGAAAGTGCATCACAGCAGCTGTGTGGAAAATGGATTGGAAATGACCCTGCTGCAGTGATTCAGGAGAAAAGTGATGAGAACCCCAAATAACGAACCCACGTGACTGGGGATGGAGATGGGGGGTGGCAGTGATGTGGACTCTGTGCTGTGTCACCCAAATGTCCTGTCGGAGAAGGACTTGTTGCCCTGTTACTGGGAACACTGTGGCTGAGCCCTCAGGGATTGTACCTGGAGCAGCACAGAGCCCCTTCCCGAGGTCACTCCCTGTCCCACTGTGGACTGATGGCTGGGTGATGGGAGCGGGTGCAGGCTTGGCCAACGTGGTTTAATTCAGAACCATGTTAAAATGGGCTGGAGGGCTGTTCCAGCCCATTTATTCTGATTTCACTTAAGAAAGCATGGTGAGCTCCTGCTCTAAATCTGGCATCACTCTAGGAGCTCAGAGGATGCAGGATGGATAACAAATGGTCTCTTCCTTCCCCAAATTCTCAATTTAGTGGAGACTAGCACTTAAATAATACTGAAGCCGTGTGATGAAATCTCAATGCAGACAGAGGTGTTTACAGAGTACAGAGTAGAACGGTTATTTTTGTCAACTCTTTCGGAGGTACTACCATCTGGCCCCAACCTGCCCATCCAATCTAGTTTTCCCACTCCCCACATTTGTGTGCTCACTGCCTGTGGGAGGTAACGAGCCTCCAGAGACCCTTGACTTCAGAAATTCATGCCCCCTCCCCAAAACACACCCATTGGCGAGGGCTGCTTTCTCTAACCAGCAGGATTTTGTGGACATGATGAGGTGTAACTTCTGAGGCCAGGTCATAAGACATCATACTTTTTGTGAAAATACACCATGTGCTGGTTTTCAGGACACTGGACATCAGTCATGAAGGACAGTGATTGCCATGAGATGGGAAGCAAGTAATGGGAGCCCTGCAACCACCTGAGTTTACCGCCTTGAGAGAGTCCCCAGGGCACATCACAGGAAGGGGGCGACCAGGAGGCTCACTGAATTGAGGAGACAGAGCTGAGAATCTAGGAGAAGAAGGTGGCCAGAGGTCACAGGACAGACTTTGGGAGGACAGAGTGGCGCTGAAGGAGAACTCCAGAGATCTGCAGGTCACCCCTGCATGTCCAGCTGAGTACTGAACAGTGAGTGTGGGTGAGGAGAACATCCCAGGGACAGCGAAAGAACCACCCTTTCTTCTCTTAAAGGATGACAAGGACTCGTAATTGACATTCAGAGAGAGCCAGGAATGGCGCCTGTTCCCACCAGTAAGAATGGAAAATCTCATAATTCACAGAGCACTGGGTAAAACATTCAGAAGGCCCTTGTCTCAGTGGGGGATGGCACTACTCTCGTCCCACGTAACAAATCGTACACGCACGACCTGAAACAACCAAACTATTTCTAAACAACTTAATTATATCCCAGAACAAAGCTCAAGAAAAAACTGATAGGAATGCAAACTATCAAGTACCCCAAAAGGCAAAATTCATAATTTCTGGCATCCCATTAAAAAAATTTCCAGGCATGCAGAGAGCAGGAACATATGCTTCATCATGAAGAGAAAACGGAATCAAAACTGACCTAGAACTGACACAGGTGTTAGAATTAGCAGACAAGGACAAGCAGTTGTTAAAAGTGTATTTTATATGTTCAAAAAGTTAAGCAGAGACATACAAGATATAAAAACAACCAAACCCGACTTCTAGAGATGAAAACTAACCTGTCTGTGTTGCAAATACATTGAATGGGATTAGTGGCAGGTTAGCTATTGCAGAAGAAAAGATCAATACACTTGAAGACAGAAACTATCCACACGACCATAGAAACGGTATTTTTTAAAAACAAAAGGAGCATCAGTGAGCTGTGAGACAACTTAAAGCACCTTAATATACACGGCATTGGAATCTCCAAGGGAGAGCAGGGGAGAAAAAATATTTAAAGAAGCAATGGCCAACAATTTTTCAAAATTGATGAAAACTGTAAACTTAGTGTCCCAAGAAGTTCAATGAACTCAAAGCACAGTGAGTATGAATTAAACTACACTGAGAAATCAAGACAAAATTGCTCAAAAATAGTGCTAAAGAAAATTTTAAAATCATCCAGAGAAAAAAGATACGTATGTACATGTACAGAGGCACATGCTTAAGAATGACAGCAGATTTCTTGTCAGAGCCAATGTCAGAGATAAGACAATGGAGAAACATCTCTAAAGGCAATGAGTCAACCTAAAATCTATGCCCCCAAAAGTATCTTTCAAAAATGAAAACAAAATAAAGATATTTTTAGACATACAAAAGCTGGATGTGTTCATCACCCCAGGAGACTCAACCTGCAAGAAATGCTATTAAAAGAAGTCCTTCAGACCAAAGGAAAAGGATGCCAGATGAAAATCTGGATCTGCACAAAGAAACGAGGAGCCTCAGAAAATAGTAACTAATGGTTAAATAGCTGATGGTTTTTTTCCTGTTGTTTAATTATGTTTAAAGATAAATGATGGTCTAAACAAACATAATAACCATGCATTCTGGGTTTTATAACATACAAAAGTAAAATATATGACAGCAATAGCACACAGGCTGGCAGGGAGAAAGGGACTATACTATTGTATGTCTCATATATGTTATGGACTGAATGTTTTGTGTCCCTCGAAATTTGTATGTTGGAATCCTAATCCCCCCATGTGATGATATTAGGAGGTGGGGCCTTTGGGGGGGTAATTAAATCTTGAAGGTCCATCCTCATGAATGGGATGAGTGCCCTTATAAAAAGAGACAGGGGAGCTTGTTCTCTCTCTTGCCTTTCCACCAGGTGGGAACACAGCAAGAATAAGGCCATTTGCAAACCAGGAAGAGGGTTCTTATCAGACCCTGGATCTGCCAGTGCCTTCGCCTTGGATTTCTCAGCCTTCAGAACAGTGAGAAATAAACGTTTGTTGTTTCAGCCACCCCATCTATGGTCTTCTGTCATGGCAGCCGAAATGGTCTAAGGCAAAATGTGTGGTGGTGTAAATATCACTTGAAGTCCAACTAGGACAAGTTAATGACGTGTACTATAAGCCCTAAGGGAGCCACTCAAATTACAAAATGGAGTTAGAGCTAGTAAGCCAACAAAGGAGATCAAAGGGAAAAATAAAAATATTTAGTTAATCCGAAAGAAGAAGAAGGGGAATGAAGAAAAGACGAGACAAAGGGAAAATAAACAACAAGGTGGTGGATATAAACCTATGCAAATCCATATTCACAGTAAATGGTTAAATGGTCTCAACACCTCAATTAAAAGGCCAAAATTCTCAGTTTGCATAAAAAAGAAAGACACAACTATATGCTTTAAATAAAGGACACAATTTAAATATAAAGACAGATTAAAAATAAATTAATGAAAAAATATATTCCATGCTAACATTGATTAAAGGAAAGCTGTGTTAGCTATAGCAATTTCACACAAGGTAGATTTCAGAGAAGAGAATATTACCAGGGATAACGAAGGTTATTTCGTAATGATAAAGGGGTCAATTTATCAATAAGACATAACAATCCTCAATATGCACGTAATAATAGAGCTTCAAAATACATCAAGCCACAACTGATAGAAGTACAGGGAAAAATAAACAAATCCACAATTACAATCAAAGATTTTGGCATCCCTCTCTCAATAATTGATAGAACAATTAGAAAATCATGAAGGCTATAGATGTGAACACAATTATGAATCCACTTGACCTGATTGATATTAATTCAAGACAGATCATATACCTAAATGTAAAACTGGAAACTATGGAACTTCTAGAAAAGAAGTTAGGAAAAAACACTGGAAACTCGGGTGAGGCAAAGATTCTCTAGATACGACACCTAAACATGAGCCATAAAAGGACAAATTGATGAATTAGACTTCATTCAAATTAAAGTCTCCTCTTCAAATGACAATGTGAGGGAATGAAAAGCTAAGCCAACAGACTGAGAGAAAATATTTGCAAAGCGTATGTCTGAGGAAGGACTTGAATCCAGAAAAAACAGGAAACCCTCCAAACAATTACAAGAAAACCAACAACCCATAAAAAAATCAGCAAAAGCTCTGAAGAAACATTTCATCATTAACCATTAGAGAAATGCAAATGGAAACTACAATGATACACCACTTCACAACTTTTAAAACAACTGCAGTTAGAAGAGACTGCACATATCGAAGAGGACATAGAGGAAATAGAAATCTCATTTTCTGCTGGTGGGAGGGTAAAATGATACAACCACTTCCAAAGACAGTTTTCAGTTTCTGAAGAAAGTACACATATACCTGTAGGATCCAACCACTCCACTCCTATATATTTACCCAAGAGAAAAGAAAGGATATATCCATACAAAGTCTTGACAGAACTGTTCATAGTAGCTTTATTTGCAAAAGCCCAAACCAGAAGCAACCCACATGTCCATTAACGGGGGGAATGGATACAAAATTGCAGCATATTTATTCAATGGAATACCACTCACCAAAACAAAAGGAAGGAACTACTGATACATACCGACAACATGGGCAAATCTCAAAGTATTTACACTGAGTGAAAAAAACCAGATGAAAAAGAGTACATACTTTTATTTATATAAAATTGCAGGAAACACCAACTAATTTACAGTGACAGAAAGCAGATCAGGGGTCACCTGCAGGCATGGGGAGGGGAAGGGGTGAGAAGGAGGGATCACTAAGGGGCATGGGGAGACTTGGGGATACATACATATAACATATGTTTAGTATGTTGATTGTGGCAATGTTTCACTGGTGTATACATATGTCAAAACACCAAATAACACAATGTAAATATGTATATTTTATTATATATCGATTATATCTGAATGAAATAGTTTAAGAAAATAAAGAAATTGTGAAACTTATTAGTGACATTATAGTTGCAAAGAAATCTAACCTGGCTATGCAGGCAGCCTCCCTAAGGACTGCATAAGTGACTGTTGCAATCCTTCTGTGCCAGAGTGTGTTCGGGTAGAGGGTCCAGAGAACCCCTCTTCTGCCTACCCTGCAGACAGAGAGTAGTTCTCTTTTATTGCTATGTTCAACCCTATGGCCTACAGCCTCCACTCTGTTGTGCTAAAGACAACGAGCCCCATATTGGACCATTTGAGGTGCTGCAAGATCCTCCTTAAGGAAGGGTTACGAGCTGTGGCCTACCCCTTCTGTCCTCCTGGCACCCTAGTTCTTGCCTGAAGTTCAGCAGTGAATACACGTCTATTTTATGAGTGAATGAACAAAGGAATGCTTAATGTAAAAAACACAAATTTCCAGGTGATTCTACTACATAATAATATGCACAGTATGAACAGGTTGTAATCTAAATCTTAATTCTAAGAAAGTTATTTAGAATTAGCAACATATTTGCCTACATAAAAAATGAGAGCTAACATTTATCATACATCTATGTATGATAGTGTCTATGCTAGACACTTTTCTAAATTTTTTTTTTTTTTTCCCTGCGGTACGCGGGCCTCTCACTGCTGTGGCCTCTCCCGTTGCAGAGCACAGGCTCCGGACGCGCAGGCTCAGCTGCCATGGCCCACGGTTCCAGCCGCTCCACGGCATGTGGGATCTTCCCGGACCGGGGCACGAACCCGTATCCCCTGCATCGGCAGGCGGACTCTCAACCGCTGCACCACCAGGGAAGCCCCACTCTTCTAACTTTTTTAAAAGCATTTTTTAAATTGAAGTATAGTTAATTTACAATGTTGTGTTAGTTTCAGGTGTACGGCAAAGTGATTCAGATATAGTTCCCTGTGCGCTACAGTAGGTCCTTGTTGTTTATCTCTTTTATGTATAGTAGTGCATATATGTTAATGCGAACCTCCTAATCTCTCCCCCCCAGCCCCACCCGCTATCCCTTCTGGTAACCATAAGTTTGTTTTCTATGTCTGTGAGTCTACTTCTGTTTTGTAAATAGGTTCATTTTTATCATTTTTTAAGGTTCCACATATAAGCGATAGCATATATTTGTCTTTCTCTGACTTACTTCAGTTAATATGATCATCTCCAGGTCCATCCATGTTGCTGCAAATAGCATTATTTCATTATTTTTATGGCTGAGTAATATTCCATTGTATATATATATATATATATATATATACCACATCTTCTTTATCCATTTTCATCTGTTGATGGACACTTAGATTTCTTTCATGTCTTGGCTATTGTGCATAGTGCTGCTATGAACATTGGGGTGCATGTATCTTTTCAAATTAGAGTTTTCTCCAGATATATGCCCAAGAGTGGGATTGCAGAATCATATGGTAGTTCTATTTTCAGTTTTTTAAGGGACCTCCATACTGTTCTCCATAGTGGCTGTATCAATTTACATTCCCACCAACAGTGCAAGAGGGTTCCCTTCTATCCACACCATCTCCAGCGTTTATTGTTTGTTTTTCGGTACGCGGGCCTCTCACCGCTGTGGCCTCTCCCATTGCGGAGCACAGGCTCCGGACGTGCAGGCCCAGCGGCCATGGCCCACGGGCCCAGCCGCTCCGTGGCATGTGAGATCTTCCCGGCCCGGGGCACGAACCCGTGTCCCCTGCATCAGCAGGCAGACCCTCAACCACTGCGCCACCAGGGAAGCCCCCTCATTGTAGTTTTGATTTGCATTTCTCTAATAATTAGTGAGGTTGAGCATCTTTTGACTCATGTTTCATCTCATGGAATCCCCCAAAAGCACCCATATTAGTTTGCTAGGGCTACCTTAATAAAATACCACAAATCAGGGAGCTTAAAGAATAGACATTTATTTTCTCACACTTCTGGAGTCTAGGAGTCCAAGATCAAGGTGTCAGCAGGGTTAGTTTCTTCTGAGGCCTCTCTCCTTGGCTTGTAGATGGCCATCCTCTCCCTGTGTCTTTACATGGGCCTTCATTTTGTGTGTGTCTTTGTCCTAATTTCCTCTTCTTATAAGGAAACTAGTCGTATTGGATTAGGGCCCACCCATAGGACCTCATTTGATTCAACTATCCCATTAAAGGCATATCTCCAAATACAGCACATTCTGAGGTCCTGGGTGTTGCGATCTCAACATACGAATTTTAAGGGGACACAATTCAGCCCATAATAGTACCTATAAGATCAGTTATAACTATTGTTTTCATTTTACAGAGAAGAAAACTGAGGCAAAGTGTCACTGAACTGTCCAAGCTCACACCCTTAGCCAATGTCAGAGCCTGGAAATTAACACAGGTTATCTGAGGCCTCCAGAACCACATTCTTACTGAACACGCTGCCCTGAGTCACAACTGATCCAACTGTTCTCAGGGTGGGCACATTCTCAGGCTCACCGTCAAAGCCTGATTCGTCAGTTGGAATGGTCCAAAGACCTGAGTGCTGGAGGTATTCAGACATAAAGGGGAGACACTGAAATTGGAAGTTAGCAATGGGGGCCTCCACAAGCAGCAGCTCTGGAGTGTTGGTAGGGTGAGTGGCAACCGGAATATTTGGTGGCCGCAGCCCTTGTGACATTGTGAGAGGTCGGAGGACCAATGGCTGTTTCTACGTTTCTGTGTATTCATCAAGTGGTTTACTTCTGAAGCTGCCTGTATTTACAAAAGAGACAAACGAATAGAGCAGAAGACATAATTAATATGCCACTGGGATCTCAAAGTAATATGTGGATTGTTTAAGGGCTTTTAATTTACTTTAACTTTCTTAGCGTACTGTAATATACTACACGGATATATGCAATATAATTTAAAATCACTGGAGGCTTTCTTTTCTGATAGTAATTAATTTCACAGCGCATCAGTATTTGACTAAATCTCTCAGGCAGCCAACGGCACGGATTCCTCTTTTCCTCCGCTTAAAATGTTCTCAGGAACCTGTCTATTTCTCCAGGCCATTTTTTTTTTTCCTCGCCTGTTTGTATCCTGTGCAATATTTAGATGTGTCAACCCCAGCTTTTGTTTTGTCTTTATTATGAAGTAATGCACACTCTGGAAGGTTTTTATGAAAGAGCCTATGTGAAACCTAGGGCATTGAGGGATACCCCCCATCCATGTGGTTTCATTCAACAAATATTTAGGCACGATTCTAGGCATTGGAAATGCAGCTGTGAAAAAGCTGTCTCGATGACCAGTGATGTATGACAGGTAAGGACAGGCCTCCGACCTAATCATGACTCTTCTCTTGGCCACTGGAGAAGATGATCCCTGCAGAGGAAACGCCCAGGTACAGGAAAGCTGAGCTGGGTCTGCTGGGGAGAAAGACCAGAATATGAAAAGTTGCCTGGCCCTGGAAACGCTCTCTGCTGAGGGCTGACCCGGCCCCTGGCCCCCCAAGCCCAGTGGTCCCTGCACGGTGGCTTTCAGCCTGTGTGCGTGGGTAGAGAACACATCTGGCTGATTTCTCCTCCACCAGAGGCATGGGAGTTACATTTTATGTGTGTAACCCAAATAAATCTAAACCTTCAAGCTCTCAGTACAGCATCACATGCCAAAGAAACACCAGTCAGATATCAAAAGGAGGAATTCAAAGCAATTAAAAAATCTAAATACATCTTCAAAAAAGACCAAGAAGGGATTTCATTCATAAATTTGAGCAAAGCTGTTAAAAATCCATTTTTACCATCTGTCTCCCCAAAGCCCCACTCATAGCACAGCAGCTGCCTCCGTCGGCTTCTCAAGATCCTAAAGGAGACGGGGTGGAGACAAAGAGCCGCATCTGAACTTTTCACCAAGCCTGGCTCGGGACAGAACAGGAGCCTCTGACTTCTGTGCCAATCTCCTGCTCTGGGAGATCGCTGCCTGACTCCCGACCCGGTCCCGTAGATGATGGGTCCTGCCCGTGCTGCGGGCTGCCCTTCCCTTGGAGGCCTGTTATGCTGTCCTTTTCTCCCGGTGGAGTTCTTGGCGAGGGGAGAGCAATCACTGGAGGCTTCTTTCCTGATAGCAGTTGACTTCATAGCACGGCGCTATTTCTTGAGCTGAATCTCTCAGGCAGCAGATGGCATGGATTCCCTAGTGACCCACTTCACTCGGCTTTGCCTACAGCTGAAGGAAAACTGGCTCATGGCGGGGAGACAGGCATAGTATGGGGACAGCAGGACTAGGCTTTGTCCTGTCTGGTACCAAGTGACATCTAAGCTCAGGCTGGAGTGTAAACGTGGCCTGGGCTTTCCAGGACGCCTTCCAGCAGGGGGCCAGCAGGAACGGGGGACGCTTCTGTTGGTCCATCTTCTCACCATTCTTATTCTGTCCCTTCCCATCATTCATGACTATTGAGATACGTTATTTTGGAGGACTCAGCCTCTCTTCTCCCTGCAATCCTTCTCTCCCTCCGTGCCATCAACTCTTAATTAGATCTTCCCTCCCACCCTTAAGTCTACAGTCCATAAATTTGTAAGCCAAGAGTACCTTTGCATCAAGCTCCTCTATACCCAAGACACCTGATCATGTTTGGTACCTGCTTCGAGGCCATTGTCAAAAGCCAAGGAACAGGAGGGTTTGGGAAGCCTCATTGAAAACCTTTATTTCTTAACAAGAATGAGTGATATTATGTATAAGAAGTTTAAATATTTTATATTAATTGTATTAAGAATGTTAATTTGATACTGATTATAGATTTTTTAATTTTGATTTTTATTGAAATGTAGTTGATTTACAATGTTGTGTTAGTTTCAGGTATACAGCAAAGTGATTCAGATATGTATATATATATATATATATATATTTTTTTTTTTTTTAAGATTCTTTTCCCTTATAGGTTACTGCAAGATATTGAGTATAGTTCCATTTGCTATACTGTAGGTGCTTGTTTGTTATCTATTTTATATATAGCAGTGTGTATCTATTAATCCCAAATTCCTAATTCATCCCTCCCCCCACTTCCCCTTTGGTAACCATAAGTTTGTTTCCTATGTCTGTGGGTCTATTTCTGTTTTGTAAGTAAGTTCATTTGTATCATTTTTTTTTTCAGATTCCACATATAAGTGATGTCATATGATATTTGTCTTTGTCTGGCTTACTTCACTTAGTATGATAATCTCTAGGTCCATCCATGTTGCTGCAAATGGCATTATTTCATTCTTTTTTATGGCTGAGTAATATTCCATTGTGTATATATACCACATCTTCTTTATGCATTCATCTGTCACTGGACATTTAGGTTGCTTCCATGTCTTGGCTATTGTAAATAGAGCTGCTATGAACATTGGGGTGCATGTATCACTGTTGGTGAGAACGTAAATTGGTACCGTCACTATGGAGAACAGTATAGCGGTTCCTGATTATAGACTTTTTGATACTGATTATAGATTTTTTTTTGAAACTAGCAGAACAAGAAAGGAGAAAAATTTTCAAAATTGTATGGGGTTCCCACCATTTTGCATAGTACAAAAATAACCATGTATCTCATTGAGTATGCCAAATTAACTTTGTTATAAGTTTCACTTTACTACAAAAGAAAATAAAGGAGTATTTATTATGGAGAGAGACCTAAAGTTGATACATTTCTACAGCGTTTCATTATATATGTATAATATAAATATATATATGTGTATATTTGTCATAGTTTGGTGTATATCTATCATGAGTTCTGCTATTGCAGTTGTATTTTCTGCTCAAAACTATTAAAAAATTAGAGGAGAGACTACCCTGGTGACACAGTTGTTAAGAATCCGCCTGCCAGTTCAATATCAAAAAAACAAACAACCCAATCCAAAAATGGGCAAGAAGACCTAAATAGACATTTCTCCAAAGAAGATATACAGACTGCCAACAAACACATGAAAGGATGCTCAGCATCACTAATCATTAGAGAAACGCAAATCAAAACCTCACACAGGTCAGAATGGCCATCATCAAAAAATCTACAAACAACAAATGCTGGAGAGGGTGTGGAGAAAAGGGAACCCTCTTGCGCTGTTGGTGGGAATGTAAATTGATACAGCCACTATGGAGAACAGTATGGAGGTTCCTTAAAAAACCACAAATAGAACTACCATACGACCCAGCAATCCCACTACTGGGCATATACCCTGAGAAAACCATAATTCAAAAAGAGTCATGTACCACAATGTTCACTGCAGCACTATTTACAATAGCCAGGACATGGAAGCAACCTAAGTGTCCATCGACAGATGAATGGATAAAGAAGATGTGGCACATATGTACAATGGAATATTACTCAGCCATAAAAAGAAATGAAACTGAGTTATTTGTAGTGAGGTGGATGGACCTAGAGACTGTCATACAGAGTGAAGTAAGTCAGAAAGAGAAAAACAAATACCATATGCTAACACATATATATGGAATCTAAAAAAATAAAAAAGGCTCTGAAGAACCTATGGGCAGGACAGGAATAAAGACGCGGATATAGAGAATGGACTTGAGGACACGGGGAGGGGGAAGGGTAAGCCGGGACAAAGTGAGAGAGTGGCATGGACTTATATACACTACCAAATGTAAAATAGATAGCTAGCGGGAAGCAGCTGCATAGCACAGGGAGATCAGCTCAGTGCTTTGTGACCACCTGGAGGGGTGGGATAAGGAGGGTGGGAGGCAGATGCAAGAGGGAGGGGATATGGGGATATATGTATGCATATACCTGATTTACTTTGTTATACAGCAGGAACTAACACAACATTGTAAAGCAATTATACTCCAATAAAGATGTTATATATATATAAAAAAAACTAGCTGTGGATTTAAAAATAAATAAATAAATAAATAAAAGAATCTGCCTGCTAATTCAGGGGACATGGGTTTAAGCCCTGGTCCGGGAAGATCCCACATGCCGCGGAGCAGCTAAGCCTGTGAGCCACAACTACTGAAGCCTGCGCACTTACAGCCCGTGCTCTGCAACAAGAGAAGCCACCGCAATGAGAAGCCCACGCTCCACAACGAAGAGTAGCCCCGGCTCGCCACAACTAGAGGAAGCCTGCACGCAGCAACGAAGACCCAACGCAGCCAAAAATAAATAAATATAAATAAATAAATTTATTTAAAAAAATTTAGAGGAAAAAGAGTTTGTTAGTTGCTAATTAGCAGCTAATCGGATAAACTAATTTTAGCAGTGAATTTAATAGCTGATAATGGCTAAGGGCTTGCCATACCCAGATAATATGCTGCATTTTAATAAATGCCCTCATCTTATCTAATGACTGAGCAGGAGAAGAAACTTAATTATCTATATTAGGCTAATTTGGAGATATTTTGTAGGATCTTCCAGTACACTGCCAGTCCTACTACAAAGACAACTCTTTCAGAAGACATATTTCCCTATCCATATGGAACTGGTCTTGTCCTAAGGAAAACAGTGTATCACAGCATGCCAGGGAAACTTCTGATAAGACGATCTTTTCAATTTTTCTAATCTCTTGCAATTTGACAAGTGAAAACTTGAAATGAGATCTCAGTATTTAATCTTGCATATCTTTGACCATTAATGGAATTCAGCATTTTAATATATCTTTGGTCATCTATGTTTCTTTTTGTAAGGTGTCTTTTCATATTCCTTGCTCAGTTTTTAAAGAGTATTTGCCTTCTTTTGGATTTATACAAGTTCTTTATATGGTAAAGGTTATTATGATATTTTAATGAATATAAAGCCCAAAGGTGTAGTAACATAAGTTTCTGCTTTTGTAAATTTGCAGGGATGGGGATTGACTGCAACTGAATGCAATACTTCTGTTCATCCTGAATTCTGCCTTCTGTCGTTGGATTACCTGTCTCCCCAAAGGACTGCACGTGACATTGTTCTTCCTGGTCTTTGACATTTAAAATATTTATAATTTGGCCAAGATAAAAAGACTAGAAAAGAAAACATATCAGTTTCTCATAATGAATCACCCACAAGAGATTTTTCCACTGTGTGACTGGCATTGTATTTGCATAAGGTGAGAGGTAAGACATACGAAGTGTATGATTCATCAGCAAAAAGAATTTCCAAATGTCACATTTAAGCTGCCTTTTACTGATAGCCGAATATGTAATACGGCAGGACCTCATACTTTGGACAAACCGTTCTAAGGGGATCTTAGGATCCTCCCCCAGCTCCGTGGCCCCCTTGCCCTTTGCTTTCCTATGCTAAATTCACCTTTGTCACCTACCTCTCTCTCTTACTTGTTAGGAAACATTTTAGACATCAAAGACACGCAGAGGCTAAGTAGCAAATATCAGTTTGTCCCTACTCAGCTTAACCAACGACTATCAAAAGCAGTGGAAACCCCCTGTATTGTTCTTCATCCAAAATATCCTGTTTCCTCCCCACCCAGAAGTAACTGCAATCCTGGATGGGGTATTTATTCATCCAATGCGTGACTATACTTACGTTACATGGTCATGAACCTTTAAACAATATATAGAACTAACTGGTTGCCATGGTTTTCTAAAGTTTATGTAAACAATATAATGCAACATGTAACTTTTATTCAACGTTGTTTCTGAGATTTATCCATGTGGTTACTTGTAGCTCTAGTTATTTTCGCTGAGCATGGTATTCCATTGTAAGACTTTTATTTGACTTTCTCTCCTTGAAATTCATCTCCCACCTTCATTTTCCTTTATAAAGCCAGGAAGTGTTCAGTGTCCCCCATCCATTTTCACCCCCATAATTCCAGAGCATTCAAAAGAGGAAACCTTTTCTCCACCATTAACTTTTCAAAATATTTTTCAGTGTGTGCTGCCTTTGTGCTACTATATTACTCTTTTGCGCTATCTGCTATTATCTCTTCTTCATTCTCTATCACTTTATACACAGAGGGAGAAATGAAATGGAAACTTTTTTTTTTTTTAGAAGTCCTGACTCTTATCACCACTCCCTCATTTGTGTACAGTTCAGTATTTACTGACAAGCAGGGCCTCGAAGTTCCCAGGCAGATTCATACTTTACTCCTACTCCAGCCACACTGATACCCCGCCCTTGACCTCTGACCCACAGCCACCAGACACAGAGTTATGAAATGGATGAATTTTGTCTCCAGGAACATAAGCTTTCCTGATTTGGGGGGCTCTTTCTCTCATTCAAAGTCTTAAAAAGTTTTGCTTTTGATCACAAATGACAGCCTGCAGTGCTTTCGGTTCTATCAGAACTTCTGGCATCTACAAACAGGAGTGGGGGGTCCAGGGGGCTGTCTTTGGCCTGGCATCATTGTTCCCTGGATAGTGCATGGGTGTTGGGATCAGAGAAAGCCATCTCCCATCCCAGCTTTGCTACTTGCCAGCTCTAAGGCAGTGGCAAGTGACTTACCCTCCCTTTCTCAGCCTACATCTCCTCATTAAAAAAAATAAGTAAACTTCCTCCCAGGATTGAATAGGATTAAACATACTGCATATGCAGAAGCAGGCACCTAGAGCAAATACTAAATAACTTAGTTTTCTCATTTTCTTTCTTCCTTGATGGTTCTCCCCAAAGTTCCATTCACACCCAGGTGGATCTGATTACCTCCCCACTCCAGCATCCAGATCTTCAGAAAGGTCCTCCCTGGTTTCTTAAAACTTGGCTAGAAAAAAATCATAGAAAAAACTAAATGGAAGTTAATGTGCTGTATGGACTCAATTTCATTAGAAATATCCTACATCACGGCTCTTGCCAGAGATGACATAGGAAATAACCATCCCAGTGCTGAGCTCCTGGAGTCATGTGGAATGGCTCAGACTTGGGACTTCAGGCTGCACCCCTCAGTCCCCTCTCCCTAAATGGTTTCAGACACCCTGGAGAACCATGCTCCTAATCCTATCTTGGCTCTTAGCCAAAGATCCAGACATCTGTCCATTTCCTCGATGCCTCCCAGGTCTGGATCCATGGATCAGCTTCTCTCCCATGTTTATAACAGTGCACCTGCTTGCTTCTCCATCCAGGTGCCAGAGTTGCATTTCTCCAGAAGACTATTTGAGAAAAAAAAAAGAAAAAAAAATATATATATAAGAATTGTTTCATTCATAAGTGAGGTAAAGTCAACTCAAATCAGCCCAGGGCAAAACAGTATGAGTTGGGGCTTTATGGGGTCCTGCAACTTTGAAGGCCAAGGGTAGGCTGGATTAGATGTGGTTGCATCCAAGGGGCACACCCTGCCCCCCCCAACACACATCTGCAACTAGAGAAAGCCCGCGCACAGCAACGAAGACCCAAAGCAGCCAAAAATAAAATAAAAAATAAATAAATTTAAACATAAAACAAAGCTGCTGAAAGATGACTGTAAAGCAGTTTGTTTCATGGAGCCTAAGGGGTGATTTGAGTGCAAGCATTAAAGCAGTTACCCTGGAGCAGTTATGGATGTAAGTGACCTCAGACAACCTCTGAGTTAGCAAGGGATCTCACCCAGGAAGCCTGAGGTTGGAAGGGGTGCCATCTATTCTTTATGCCGGCAATGCCTCTTTTGCCCTTTTACACACGAACAGAGAAGGAAATACTTCCAGGGCTACTTCTCACAACTGTGGGGGAAATGTGTCTGCCTTCCTGCACTGGCCATTGCGGCCATTATGATAATAGACAATAGAGGATGCCCTGCAGCTGGAGCGTGGGCTGGGGAAACAGTGTTCAGACTCCCATCGCGAGAAAGTCCGTGAAAGAGCTAACAAGAGTGACCTCTGACGAGTACCGACCTCAGCATCCGGGCTGGGCTCTGTGCAAAGTGATTTCCAGCGAGATTTCACGGGAGCTTCATGATCACCTCCGGGGCGAGCGATTTGATTATCCCCGTCCTACGGACAAGGAAACGGGCTGTAGCTGATGTAAGCTCTCTCAGTAGCTAAGTGGCAAAGCCAGCGTTTGAGCCCGTGTGCTGCTGGCTGCGCACTGCACCCGGGTCTCAGGCCAGACCAAGGCCCTGCTGCCTCTCCTCTGCTGTCCAAGTAGCACGTCCACACCCGGCTTGGCCTCAGGCTTTCATTCCTGGGAAGATTTGGGTGGCCCTGCGAAGGGGATAGCAGCAACCCAATTTAGGGGCAGAATTAACAGGCTGTGGTGACCCCAGGGCCCCCTGCTACCCCCTTGGCCACCTCTCGTTTTGGCTGCTGCTGCAGGAGATGGTCCTTGCAATGCTGCCCGTTGGACCACTCCAGGTGCCCACGGCACCTTCAGCTTTTCCAGCCTCAGGTCTTTCTCCAAGTCCCCCAAGAGCTCACTCAGCCCAAGGATAAGGGAAACCAGACATGGGAGAAGGATTTGGAAGAGGGAGGCAGCCCTCAGCCATCAGGACTGTGAGTGGGTGAGGAGAAGGGAATGGAAGGAGAATCCTGCGTGTTCCTTAGCAGGTCCCTGGAGAACTGAGCCCAGCCGCCCCGGGTAGGACCCCTCAACAGTGCCCGCCGGTGGCTTTTCCTCGTCCCCCACCTTCGTCTTCCCATTTCTTACTCCCATTCCCTGGCATCACCTAACAAAGCCCTGCACCCAATGCTTGACTCATGCTCTGCTTTGGGGGAAACCAAACTAAGACACGATGTATTTGGGGTGCAGCCCTTCCCTGGCAAGGACAGCAGTGGAGAAACAACAGGAGCGGCTGCAGGCCTCTCCCTGAGCCTCCCCTCCCCACACTCCCCCGGGACCCTTCTCTGTGTACTGCCCTCGGCTCTCTGGGAGCAGACGCTGAGATGGAGAACAAGGCGTGGAGTGGAGATGGGCCCCTGTGAAAGGAAAGGGCTCGGCTGGGCTGGAAACCAGGAGGCAGCTGCAGTCCAGGCCCCCGGAGCCTTGACCAACCCTGCCGGCTCCTCTCTGGAGCCCAGGAAGGGCGTGACCTTGGACCCAGCTCTCTGATCTGGACAGCGAGCTCTTCCCTGCACGGAGACCTGGGCGAACGGCCCTGCATCTGCTGCGCTGCGGGATGGTACCCTTTGCTCGTGGGCCCATCTGTACCCCCGTGTGCAGGGAACACCCCTCAAAGGCAGTGGCCTGAGCTGTTTGGTTCAACAGCCAGCATGTCACCTGACACAAGTAGGCAACCCATAGCTGTTAAATGATTGAATATCTAATAATGATTAGAAAAGCTCCTGGTATGTCCTTCATTTTACAGGATGAAAGAGCTGGAGCCCAGATTGATTCAGTGACCTGCCCAAGGTCATAGCCAGGGAGAGGGAGGGGTGGAGCGGCTTTAAATGCAGGATCTTGACCTTGAGTCCACTGGTCCTTCTATCTGCTCTCAGAAATCTGGACGGGTAGTGTTACGTTTTCTCATTTTGATTCTTTGCAGGATACATACAGCTGGGCAGATTTCCAGCCATATTAAAAATAATAATGAAGAAAAAATCCAGAACCGTTAACCGCCTAGGAGCTTCAGGGCTAGAAGGACACAGTGACAGTGCTCTGTCCCCAGCGCAGAGGGGAGAGGCTGAGTTGTCGCCTTGTGTGCTGGGCAGAGCCAAGAGGCATATTTCCTGAAAGGTGATCCCAAGCTCTACTTTTAGAAAAGACTGTTCTAGTTCACGCCCACCTGCCCATTTCTAATCCTGCCTCTGGGTGGATGAAATGACCCACTTTGTACATTACCCTCCAACTCTGGGGAGTCACACTTACAGGAGGACAGGTCCTTTGGGACAAAACTATAGCTGAGCTAGGGATGCCCAAGGATCAGGCAGGGTGGCGTTTTATCCACCTGCAGCGAGCCAGGGAGCAAGATGTGCTCTTGTGTCTTCCTGATCACCTAGGCAGAACCTCAGCGTGATAGAGATGCTGTCTCTCACAGCCCAAACCCCAAATGCCGCCTTATCAAGCCACCAGCTGCCATTCCAGAGGAATCTGATAATTAGTTCCTAAGTTTGGCCAGCTGCAGGATGTAAGAAGAATAGAAGGAAGCTGGGGCCTTGGCGGCCACATTTATAATTAGCAATGTGCTGATTTTCAGGGTGCTCTCAGGATGGAACTCAGATCTCCATGCTGCACTACTATATTGTGATCCGGGGCTTGGTAGTTACAGCCCTTTGCAGAGAGCCAAGCACCTATTCCTATTAAGAAAGCAACACAGGGGCCCCGTGCGGCTTCCTCATCCAGGTTAGCGGAGTTACCCGGACAGGCAGGCAGGAGGGCCCATAAGTCACAGCCTGAAAGGGCATTTGGTTTATTTATTACACCTACATCTTGGGTCCCTTGTTATTTATGCACTTGTTACTTTGTACTCAACCTCACCTCTCTGAAATATTTCTGAATCTGGGCAAAAAAAAAGAAGCTAGAACACAGCTGGGTGCCTCTACCTCTCTGGTAGCAACCATCAGAAAAGTCTGCCAACTTCTCACCTCCCAGTGTCGGCCAGTGAGGCATACGTGTCACAACTCTCCACACACTAAAGAAGACAGGATTTGGAGGCAAGAGAACTAGAGTCAGTGAAAAAGGACGCCCTCGGGGCTGTCCCTCCTCTGCCGGCCTCATCCCTGGCTCGGCCGGCTCATCTGCTCTGTTTCTCCTGTGGTCCCTGTGATGGAGTTTTCACAGTCATTGGCGTGGGCTCCACTAGGGCAAGGAGGCGCGTGGCGGCTGTGAGAACACCGTTCTAGTGACACATTGACCTGGTGTCTAAAGGGAGGACGCGAGGAAGACACACCAATGCAGACACACCTTCTCCCTTTGCTGGGAGATGTGGGAAACGTCGAGATGGGACCGACAGCTCTGAGAATCTGGATCCCCAGGTCATGAGACAGAAAGGGGCGGGGTCAACAGGAACTCAAGCATCCAGGAACCATCCTCCTCTCGAGGGACCCACCCAACTCACTCCAGACAGAAAACCTGCTGTCAAGGTGGCTCTTGCCCTGGGCTGCTCTCCAGCCCCCATCTGTGCATCAGCTCTGCCCTCCTCCCTGCCTCCCCTTCTAGAACTTTCTGCTTGGATCCCTCACTGGCCTTATTAATGACATGTAAATATCACTGATGACTTTCTTCTTGTAATTTGTTTCCTGGCATCTTCTGCAAAGGATTCAATTAAAACCGAATTGGAGACCAGAAAGGCCTGGGCAGACAGGCAGCTACTTGTCAGATTTTCCTGCCTGGGGGAAAAGCAGCATTCCCACCGTGTTCAACCCCGGAAACGCAGGCTGGGAACGCCAGCCCCGCCGGGAACTGGTGCCAGGGCTACCTTGAGCCACTGCCCTCAGAAAACCAAGCCGGCGCTGACTCTGGTGGGAGTGCAGCCGGAGAAGAGAAGAAAGTAATCTCCTTTCGGGAAAAGACGTCATTTTCTCCCTGCAGCTGAGGGGAGGCGGGGTGGCGTGGAATTCATCAACGCAGCACAGCCAGATCTGACCGGGGTTTTGAACAAACATCTTGTGGGTTGTTTAAATTGGAGACAGTCACAGATAAAGACGTATTTGGTCCAGCTGTTTGCTCAGGACTCAGCCCTACTAGCTCAAACGCTGCTCATTGTTTTGAAGGCTTTCTATTCCGAAGTTGCTCCCAAGCATATCTGCACGGGAAGAAGCTGAGCGCTGATCACACGGGTGAGCTGTGAGGGCCTGGCTGGACTCAGGAAAGAGACGGAGATAAACGCCAGAGTGGGGGACCGCTTCCAGTGACTGGATTTTCTGCAGAGGGCGAGACCTCAGGGGACACAGCCACTCCCAGCGGCCCCAAGTTCTCGCTGAGTGGAGGGGCCGGAGCATCTGGGATCACCGAGGCCTTTTCCGGAGCCGGGCTTTGGCATTGAGGTCAGATGGAGGCAGAGGAAAGGGAGTGGCTTCCTGTCTGCCTGTGTGTCTCCCAGAATGGGGCTCCCTGGCCCTGGGCAGGAAAAAGATGGCCTTCTCTGATAGGAATGCTGTTGAATTGTTTGGAACAATAGATTAGGGGCTTGGTAAAGGCATTATTTGAACTCAACTGTTTTGTCGCGTTCTGAAAAAGGTTATGATGTGATCTCCATCTGATTAGCGTGGGACAGGGCTAAGCAATCGCTTTTCTGAAATACCAAAGTCACGACAAGCTTGGCTGTCGTCTTGGCGGCTGTTCCCTGGGATGTCTGAAACTGCCAAGGGCAAAGGGCAAAGCAATATATTCGGAAGAGAGGGATAATATATATTTTGTGGTCGAACCCCATCCCTACACATCAGGGCTAGAAGGACACAGTGACAGTGCTCTGTCCCCAGTGCAGAGGGGAGAGGCTGAGTTGTCGCCTTGTGTGCTGGGCAGAGCCAATATTTCCTGATCCTGAAAGGTGATCCCAAGCTCTACTTTTAGAAAAGACTGTTCTAGTTCACGCCCACCTGCCCATTTCTAATCCTGCCTCTGGGTGGATGAAATGACCCACTTTGTACATTACCCTCCAACTCTGGGGAGTCACACTTACAGGAGGACAGGTCCTTTGGGACAAAACTATAGCTGAGCTAGGGATGCCCAAGGATCAGGCAGGGTGGCGTTTTATCCACCTGCAGCGAGCCAGGGAGCAAGATGTGCTCTTGTGTCTTCCTGATCACCTAGGCAGAACCTCAGCGTGATAGAGATGCTGTCTCTCACAGCCCAAACCCCAAATGCCGCCTTATCAAGCCACCAGCTGCCATTCCAGAGGAATCTGATAATACTCTTTCCTTTTCCCTGAAGGGGAGAGACAGAGTTGAGGTGTCCTTCTGGGAAGCCACCTGGCTTCTCTGGGCACCAGTGGGTCCCAGACCCAGTTCTCCTTATCCCAGAACAGTGCTCATGGCAAAGTAGACCAAGCAACCGGGGCTCCTGGGAGCTGGCTGGAGGGTGGAGCCTGGTGGATGAGGGTGAGCTCGTTGAGAGAAAGAGAGACACACTGGATTGGGTTCCAGTTGCAAAGGGCAGATTGGAGATGAAGACAGGAACATACCTACAGAATGAGGAACTAAGCCAGGAGGAGGGGTCAGCAGGGGTAGGGATGGAGAAGGGCTGTCAGCAGGATAGTTCTTTTTTTTTTTTTTTAATTTTATGGAAGTCTAGTTGATTTACAGTGTTGTGTTAATTTCTGCTATACAGCAGAATGATTCAGTTATACATATATATACATTCTTTTTACATATTCTTTTCCATTATGGTTTATCACAGGATATTAAATATAGTTCCCTTTGCTGTACAGTAGGACCTTGTTTATCCATCCTATATATACTAGTTTGCATCTGCTAATCCCACACTCAATCCTTCCCTCCCCACTTCCCCTCCCCCGACTTGGCAGCCACAAGTCTGTTCTCTATGTCTATGAGTCTGTTTCTGTTTCATAGATAAGTTCATTTATGTCAGATTTTAGATTCCACATATAAGTGATATCATATGGTATTTGCCTTTCTCTGTCTGGCTTCCTTCACTTAACATGATCATCTCTAGGTCCATCCTTGTTGCTGCAAATGGCAAGCGGGATGGTTCTTAGCGGGTCACCAGAGGTTACGGTGAAAAGGCCTGGATTCTACCCCACCATGGTATGGCCAAGGAGGGACCACGGTACCCCATCGTGAAACAGCTTCATTTAACCTCTTTTGAGAAGTCTCTTGAAGAAGTGTGAAGCAAACCTAGTTGTTAAAGTGAAAAACAAATTAACTACTATTCCTAAGTATAAAGTGCAGACCTGTTTGAAGGCGCATCTATAGGGCCCAGGAACCCATCTCTGTGGTAGAGAATGATTAGGGAAGGGCTGGAAATTTTTCTTCCTTCCCCAGGAAGAAAACATTTGCTCCGTGGAAGCCAACTGTATGTGTGCGTGTGCACCATGAATATTCATGATGGATAAATGCCTGTTGAGACAGGTGCTTGACAGCAAGTACCCAACAAGGACAAAACTCCAAAATGGGAAGTCCCCAACTCACATGCCTACTGGGGCCGGGCAGAAGTAAGTAGAAAGGGGATTATAATCCTCATAAGGACTCGATTTTGGCCTTCTATTGCTGTATAACAAACCATGCCCAGACTTAAAGGCTTCAAACAACAGCTTATTATTTTCTCTCATGTTTCTGTGGGTTGAGTTGACTCAAAGGAGACCTTGCCCCAGGAGTCCCAGAATGTTCCTTCTACATTTTATTAGCCAAGCAAATGCCTCAGATCAGCCCGGATTCAAGTCTCCTTGTTACTTTCTACATTCTTGCATCTGAACAGCTTGCCTTTATCTCCAGCGTCCCTTTTGAATTTGACCACCGATTGGATTCCCAATCTCTCTCTCAAGCTTGCATTCCCCCGTGAGGCATCACTCTAGAAGGAGCCTGCTTCCATTGTAACTTGGCTCCCTTCTACTTCGACATGAGCACTGTGCTGGGATAAGAGGAACCGGGCCTGGAATCTGGTCGTACTGCAGGTTACCTGAGTGGCTTCAGAGCAAGACCCTCCACCTGTGTCTCCTCAACTGTAAACGCCCCGTGTTGTTGAGGGGTGACCAGTCACATTACAGGAGAGCCTATGGGATGGAGACAACGCCACAGCCATCTTTGGAAAAACCATTCCCCACAGCGTCTTAAACTGTCCTCTTTCCAAATGGACTGTCTTTGCTTTGCACATTGATTGTATAGACACCATTTGCAAATAAATGATCACTATACTCTCTCCTAGTTTTCTTGAAACATACAACCCTCCCAGGTCTAATTTTCATTTTCCTTCTTTGGGTGGAGACCTATTACAATCAAGATTCCACTTTCCTTTGAATACATCTGTGAAAGAAATGACAGAGCAAACACGGTGACAAATGGCAGCCGATGCTCTGGCAGGGAGATTCTAGGGAGCGGTGGGGACTATGGTGAAATGGGGCACGTGGGCCCGTCTCTCAGAGTGGCTGAGTATCATCACGTGAGAAAGACTGTTGATTCTATTGCCTCTAATTTACTTTAGAATACTTCAGTGCATTCAGTAGGATTCATATGTGTGTACAGTTTAATTTTAATCAACGCCCTAGGTGCAGTTAACATTAAAGGACCCTTCAAATTAGAAATCTATACTCCAGGTGTGGTTAGTTACCACTTGAAAGACCCCAGTCAAAAGTCAACATTCCAGACACAAACACTTCAGATGTTGCATCTGGATCTGGGCAAAAGGCTTCAGCAATCATCCTGAAAATGGTGACTCTGCCTCCTGGGGTCGTGGGTTTATACCTGCTGTTTGGGGACCATCATACATGAGTTGTGTGCCCATGTGGCCTCTGCAACTGCAGGATTCCCTCAGCTTCGCTGAAATCAAGGAGCCCATTTGAACGACCAGATCCCCTGCGTTCACACCTGGCCTACAAAAGGGCACCCCTAGAGCTTTTCATGGACGTGGGCGTTTCCCCTCGTTGATACAAGTCTCTACGCCTTAGTGCAGAGTGTCTTCCCCTTCCTGAGGAGGCAGCTGGGCGGTGGGGGGGGGGGGGGGGGGGGGGCGGGGGGC
>NW_006786302.1:2208486-2210683 GCF_000442215.2 Lipotes vexillifer | reverse complement strand
GGGGGGGGGGGGGGAACGGATGCGCAGGTCACACATGATTAGTCCAGGTCCAAGCTCCTACCTCCCTGAGTCGCGGATTCCCTCCACTACATTGTGCCCCGAATCTCCCAATTTGTAAGTGTTGGCAAGTGAATTTGGTCCATGATGTTGGCCAAAGAAATCCACATCGTGTGACTTTGTGCCGTTACTTTACCTCTCTGTGCCTTTGTTTCCTTATCTGTCAAAGGGGGATCATAATAATAATACTCACAAGGCTGTGTCATGGGCTAACATGAGTATATATTGAACATTTCGCAGGGACTGACCACACGATAAGCACTATGTGTGTGGACAATTTAAAAATAACTGAGTACATTTCCGCCAGTCAGATGTCCAGGAGCTGCCTACTCTTGACCTCCCCTCAGTTTTCCTGTTGCCCATTTGCACTGTCCTCTTAGCCTCATGGAGGGGGCAGAAGTATGACTTGTAGTAAAAAATGCACTAAAGGAAGCCGCTTTACCAATGAGCTGGACAAATATACACCCTGGAAGAAATGTTCAGAGCTCACCACATCACTGCCTTCTCTTCTGCCATCTCCAGGCTAAAGGCAAACGTGGCTATTGCTGCCGCCAGACACTCAGAGTTGATCCAGTCCAGACCCGGGCACAGGGTAGGTGCTTAACAAAGGTGTTGACTTATCTGGACACAGTTAATGCCAGATGCCTCATCTGGAAGCCAACTTTCCCTGGCAGAAATGTTGGCCCAACACTCTGGCATGAAAGCACCAGAAATCAGCCTAGTAATTTCCCTTCAAGCCTGGCCCACTGGTTAAAATCTTGAAGTTCAAATCGAAGCTTCTAATCTTTCCCCCATCACCGTTGGAGTTGCTACCTTAGGAGCAGATGTGTCTGAACTTGAGCACAGGTAGAGGACCGTGGCTTCTTTAGGAAACCCTTTTGCTGTTCCTTTTCCTCAAGCCTTCTGTCTCTGAGAACTGAAGAAAGATCAGAGGTGAAGGGAAGAGAGAAAAGGAGCTTGTTGCCTACTAGGTGGCTTGGTACCAGTGACAGAAGGGATTTTTAGAGGAGGCAGGATGTCTCTGTGCAAGGCTTAGGCTCATGAGGAGATGGGAGACAGCAGGGCCCCCACAGCCCCCAGGGGGAGGTCATCCACGGGGTGTCTCCATCCTGGAGTGACCGTCCCAAAGCCTCATACCCTCAAGTGGGTGCCGTCGTGATGTGGCAATTGTACCCAGAAGCCTGGACTAACTGCTATGCCTTCTCCATCTTCCCATGGGGTCACCCTGTCCGTCCTCTCTGTACTCTCTATAAATACGGTCCCTGCATATTTCAGACACTTTTCCTCTGGGCGCTGTCTCAGCCCCCAACTTATGCTTAACATTTTGAGCTAATGCCTTTCTCTGCCACCGTGTTTGGGGGTAAACAGGAAAGAAGTTCTCATTTCCAATCCTCACACTCCATAGTCTACGCTGAACGCTTACACAGCATTCCAGAACCAGAGACAAAGTCCATCAAAAGGATTATGGCTAGAAAGAGAGAGGGACCTCCTACAAGGGAGGGCTTTTCCTAAAACCCTTCCCACCACAGCTGACCCCCGTCCTGAAAAGACCCGAGACGCCTTTGTTCACAAGACGCAGTTGGCTCTCTGGGTCCAGGTCTTCAGAAGAAAGTGAAAATTTCCCTGAAGGGAAAAATTCCCTGAAATTCACTCACTCCTATGCATTATTAATGACACAAATCTGGCAGGACTATGTGATTCTCACTGGAAGAAAATTTCAGGAGGAAACATTCACAATACCATATTTTAGCTCAATTTCGGCTCTGCTAGAGTAGCTTATTGATTCAAAGGCTGGACTTGAAAGTCGGTCTGTGCTACTAGAGTAGCTTATTGATTCAAAGGCTGGATTTGAAAGTCGGTCTGTCCAGGTTTGCACCTTCACTCTACCACTCCCTAATTATGGGATAGACTTCACTCCTCTATACCTTGGTTGCCTTATCTTTGGAGTGAGCACATTAATCGTTCCTCCTCCATAGGGTTCTGGCGATATTTAAGGGAAATAAGAAATATAGGCTTAGGACAGCGCCCGGCACACAGCAAGCGCTCAATAAGTGTTGGCCATTGCTATTCTTGTGCTTGCTACTGCCAGGTTCGCGCTGGTAACTATTTTCTAGTTGGGTAAGATGAACCACAGTTTTGT
>NW_006786302.1:2194514-2208288 GCF_000442215.2 Lipotes vexillifer | reverse complement strand
TGAGCCATGGCCGCTGAGCCTGCGCGTCCGGAGCCTGTGCTCCGCAACGGGAGAGGCCACAACAGTGAGAGGCCCGCGTACTGCAAAAAAATAAATAAATAAATAAAATAGGAGAAATAGAGGAAAGGAAACCATAAAAAGTTGAAAACCATTGAACTGGATGTAAAAAGACTCATGGATGTTTTTTAATAGAACAGATATGTACGTGCTGACTAGATGCTCGGAACGCGCTCTATGCTGGGAATTAAAAAATGAACAAAATATAGAGTCAGCCTCCTTCAAGGAGCCTGTGGTCTTGTACGGGGGACTCAGGGGTAAACGGACCGTTACAGCAGAGCCCAATGTGTGGGGAGGGTCTGAGGTGCTGGCTTGGGAGCCAAGGCTTCTGAGGTCCTTTCAGGATGGGGGGTGAGCTGCGGCAGGGGGCGGGCATTCAGCAAAAGTCCTTACAAGTAGGAGGTTCCCCCCCGCATCGTGATCCTTCTCATTGGCCTGATCTCTGGGTCGGGAGTGCTCAGTGAGCATTATATGAGGGGTCTATCGGAAGGGTATTTGGCCCACCTGGAGGGTTTTTGAGCAGGAAGAGCTTCTTGAAAGAAGCAGCATCTAAGCCAGGAATTGCAGGTTGAATTAGAATTAGGTGTAGAGCGAGGAAGATCGGTCCTGGTAGGAAGAAAAACGCAAGCAAAGGCCACTTAACGGACAGGGACGGTTTGAGGAAGTGTGGGGAATTCACGACAGCCAGGACATTGGAGCTGCCGGGGACGTGAGAGGAATCAGACCGCAAAGCCTTCCAGGTCACGTGGCAGGCCTGCCCCTCATCTGAAGGTGGTGTGACTCTCAATGTCACTTTCCGTTGCACGGGCAGATTGGGTCAGAGGGCCAGACTGGGGGCTGCTTGCAGGAATCCCGGTTAGAAGGGCAGCCTGAGTCGAGCTGACAGCAAGAGGAATAGAGAACAGTGCAAGGATGGAGAGGGTATTGATAAGTCAGAATCCAAGTGACCGGTGATTCAGTGGATGTGGACTGACAGCCAAGGAAACAGGGTGGGAGGAGGGGTATCAGTATTTCAGGTTCGGGCAGCTGAGCACATGATTTTCTTGTTTTAAAAAAAGTTTTGGGGCTTCCCTGGTGGCACAGTGGTTGAGAGTCCGCCTGCCAATGCAGGGGACACGGGTTCGTGCCCCGGTCCGGGAAGATCCCACATGCCGCGGAGCGGCTGGGCCCGTGAGCCATGGCTGCTGAGCCTGCGCGTCCGGAGCCTGTGCTCCGCAACGGGAGGGGTCGCAGCAGTAAGAGGCCCGTGTACCGCAAAAACAAACAAACAAACAAACAAAAACAAAACAAAACAAAAAGTTTTATTGAAGTATAGTTGATTTACACTGTTGTGTTAATTTCTGCTGTACAGAAAAGTGTCTCAGTTACACACATATATATTCTTTTTCATATTCTTCCCTCTGCTATACAGTAGGACCTCGTTGTTAATCCATCCTATATATAATAGTTTGCATCTGCTAATCCCAAATAGCACATGATTTTCTCAAATAAGGAGAAAGAAAGAAGGAATTGGGAAACGATATGGGGTGGGTTTTGAGGATGCTGTGTTAAAGGTGCTTTGGGACATCAGTAGAGGTGAGATGTAGGCCATCAGATATAGGGCTCTGAAGGGCAGGATGGAGTCCTGGCTGAGAAATCACACACACACACACACACACACACACACACACACACACACACACACGCATGTCTTGGCTCTGTTCCCAAGACTCTATGGAAGGCTGTCATCAAGGGCGTTGGGATTTTGATTGCTGAATAGTACCGCTTCCTTCCAGAACCCACCCCTCTGGGACAGGATGGGAACACAGCTGGTGCCCAGCAGCTCACATGCCCTGACTCTAGGCACACCCCCCGGGGGATGGGCTCCCATCAGTTTCGGCTGTGTTGCGCCTTCCTTGTTTGTAGGGGATGAAGATGCAGACTCAGCCTGTCTGCTCCAGAGTGGGGGGCTCCCCGCACTCTCCTCTGTAACTGCAGATGGAGATGAGTATCTTCCTCGGCCAACATGAAAGCACGTTCAATGTTGGAGGGGATGCTCGCTTTGGTGCTTATAACTCACTCCCACCAAACACTCACCAGGGCATCCAGGGGAAAAATAATCCCCTTGCCATCCACCAGGTGTGTTTATTGCAGGGAAAGAAAAGCCTAAGCAAACCTCATCAAGTGGTCAGAATCTTAACAAGGACGCAATTCCCTTAACATTCAGGTACAGCATTAACCGCATCCATAAGCCAAATTGAAAAACAGCAGAAATAATAATAAAAAGGAGATATTTACGGCGGCAATGTAGGAGAGGGGATAGTAAAGAGAGTCCTCTCCCCCATCTTCAGCCCCTGGTCCTGAAGGACTGGCGACCTTCCATCCTCGTAAACCCCAAACACTCACCTTCCCAGCGCAAAGCCTTGGGATCCTTACGGAAAGATGCCATGACCAGCCTGCGTACATTGGGACAGAAGATGAAAGTCACCTCTATAGAAGTCAGCTTTTATTCTAAAGCAGAAAATTTCCCGGTGTTTATGGAAAATCGCCATCTCTATATGTGTTTTAAAGTTTTCGTTTAATGAATGAGCAAAAATGTCAGGTCGGCTCAAGGGGCAGTCCCTGTGCTGTCAGGGCAACCGGCCACCCTCTGGAGGACACGGGAAGCCAGAGGCTTGGTGGCGTGGATGTTGCTGGATGAGCTGCAACAGTTTCTGAACAAAAACCTGGATAAGGGTGTACAGTGAGGAACAATGGGGCTGGGACAGAAGTGTGAGAGAAATAACAACAATGCTTTGTGTTCAGATCACAGCTTTTGGTCTCGATTTCAAAGCCCTGCACGCACACATTAAATCTCCAACATTCATCCGAGGTCAACATCCTTACCCCATTTCACAGATGGGGAGAGCCGTCCAGCGAGGGCCGAGAGCAGCCACACGCACAGGAGAGCAATGAATACAGCCTCTTTTTTTCCCACCCAGGCTGCATCCTTCCTTCTGCGTCGGAGTCACAGCCAAAAGCTCAGACTGGAACAGAAGCAAAATCAGCTCAGCCTTTCCTCCTTCAGAGGGAATCCAGGCTCATCCCCGGCCGCTGCACATGGAGGTGTCCCTGGAAGAAGACCTTGCAGAAGCAGGGCTCCCATCTGCTCTCTGTGGACATTTAGGATTCTGGGGACATTTCCGCAAAGTTTATCCCAGGCCCTGGGCTGGATGCTCCTTTCATGACATGCAGGGGCTGTGCGCTGTTTGTGTTCCTGGCCGTGGCTCTCCCAGCCCTGATGACCCTGGATGAGAAGCCCATCAGGTGGTTTCTGTGTGCTGGTGGCTTAGAAATGGGGAGGGGCGGCAGACACAGAGATGGAACCCCCATCTTTAATCCTGTACCAGCGCCAGCACAGTTGGTAACTTGCCTCTCTGGAACTTTGGTTTCTGAGGGGACGATTCCATTTAAAAAGGACCCAGTGTTTTCCCATCAGGCTGATGAAATTGACTTCCCTCAATGGTAGGATGCCCCGCAAATTTGGAAACAGGAAAGCATTTTGCTTTGCTGCAATTCACTTTTTGGTTAGAGAGTATTCAAAGAGGTAGGGAGATAAAACTCATTTTGTCATTTACCAGCCCTGAGGGGAACGAAAGGAGGGGGATAGGGTGGGAGCAAAATATGGAAAATAATGCAATTGTCAAATAGAGCCCAAATGCTGGTCTTGGCTACCTCTCATTTCCTAAGAAATCTTTAAGCCTCCACTTAATAAACCCAGAGTCTGAAACAGACTCTGATTTTGACACTGTCGATTGGTGTGGCGTGTGACGAGAAACGAAAATCATAGTGCAACTCTTTGGCAGTAATCGTCTGAACGCTTGAAGTGCTGCAGGAATGATTTGCCAGGCCCTGTGGGGAGTATTGGGCTGCTCTCCACCGGGACGTTGGAGGCTGTTTGATTGTCTGTGTGTTTCCCTCTTTCCTGTTTGTCTTCCAAGCAGAGGGGTCAGATGCAGAGCAGCGAAGCAGACAGAAAACACATTTGGATTTTCTGGGTCCCACTTCCTGCTTGTTTCTCTCCTCCCTTCTGTGTTTCCCTCTTCAACTCTGTAAACGTCGCCTCCCCAATAACCTGTCCATCATTTCTATCTTCAGATGCTTGCCTTCTTGCCTGATTTACCAACACAGTATATCTCCCTCCGCTCCTCTCTAGATGGAAGCCATTCTAGCTTTAAAAAATAATATATATCAACGTGTTTTGGGAGGTCAGGATGGCGCTCCCCACACTCAGCAGAATTTTTTCCCGTCATAGAAGACATAGGGGCAACTAGGAAGAAATGCTTCCCCAGACCGCTGGCACCTCCAGGAAAGTAGCTTCAAGCACAGATTTCACCTGTGGTAAAAATTATGAAACAATGACACCGTGAACGGCCTTGCCTCCCGAGCTGTTATAACCTGCAGACCAGAGGCACTGAAGCAAATCTGCTGGGTCCTGCTTGAGCAGTACACACTGGACTTTCAAAACAATGCATCCAGATGGAATGAGTAAACGGACATAGGAAGGCCAAGTAGTGGAGGGAGTAATGAAAGCTTCTCAAGGGCAAATCTGTACCTACCTGAGATTCTTGGTCTCCGCTTGAAGGAAGACAAGACGTTTTTTGCGTGGAGATCTCTCGTGGAACAGCTATGCTTGGGATGCACGTGTGGATGAGAAGGGCCTGATGGAAACAGTACCAGGACCCTGTTGAGCATCTGGGGTGGAGTTCTCAGACATGCCCTGTCTTAGGTTGGGCATCCCAGATGTAATCCCCTGGACGGACAAAGGTTCAAGTGCAATTAACACTTGAGAGGGCACCCAGAAAGCAGCTGTAGGACAGAAAGTGAACACAGAAGAAAAGGTAGCTAAGAAAGAGCAAGGTAGCTCCCGTGGCAGGTGCCTGGAGCTCCACCCTGCTGTAGAAACCAGGAGCCAGTGTAGAAGTCACACTTCCAGACATCCACCAGCTGTTATTGGCTGAGGGCTGCTCCTGGACTCACGGTCCCTCCGCACTTTGGCTTTTACCATGGGTGGATGGAGTTCACTCTGGAGGCCAGTGAATGCTTCCAGAAAGGAAATCTGGGTGCTGAGAGCTGTAAACCCAGTGTACTGAAGTGGAGAGGGCCATGGGTACAGGTGGGGTGTTGCAATGGCCCCTCATGCCTTCTCATTTCTATATCACAATAACATATATACATATATTTTCTGCCAAGCCTCATGGCTTGCAGGATCTTAAGTCCCCTGACCGGGGATCGAACCCAGGCCCCCTGCAGGGGAAGCTCAGAGTCCTATCCACTAGACTACCAGGGAATTCCACAATAGTATAGTAAGTGGAACTTATAGAGTCACGTGGCTCTTTGGTGAGTGATGCTCATAAGTGGTGGCCCAGAGTTATGTAGATGAGGAATACTAAGGATTTAGAAGATTAGTCGCTGAGTGGCCCGTGGAAGGGAAAGCCTTGTCTGTGAAGGGCTTGGGTAAAAGTATCCCTATAGATCCTACAGAATAAAAGGTCGTATACCAATTGCATATCTATTCCTAAGCAGGCAGATGAACAGAGGAGGATGAAGGGCCTTTTCCAGAAGGGAAGCCTCCTCCTAATTCAACAGCTGGAGTGTTCACTATGCTCTCAAAATACCTGAGCCTTCTTTTTATAAAAGCCAGTCCTTAGCGCATGGGCACATTCTTTGCATCCTTGTTTCCGCAACATACTTTGACCCAGCACTGGGCACATAGTAAGGGTATCCAAGAGATGTTTGATAAGTCAATCAATGAGTGAATGAGGAGTCATATCTCTCTAACAAAAAGCCTGGTCTTTGACAATTTGTCAGTGACCTTCCCTGCAGGTTTAATATAATTTGGTGTAACCAGAGCGACATAGGACAGCAACAACCATAAGCTTTTGGCTAGTACGTCCATCAGACATGAGGATAAGCCTGTGAGGGCAGGGACAGTGCTACGTCACACACCAGTGAATTTCCAGGGCCTTGCAACTGGATTTGTTGGATGAATGAATGAATGAACAACCAATGTAAAGGCACAGGGTGGAATAGCGGCTAAGAGCATAGACTTGGGAATTATGTGGCTTGTGTTCAACTATCAGCTCTGTCCTTTACTAGCTCTGTGACTTTGAGCAATTATTTAAACTCCTTGTGCCTTGGTTTCCTCAACTATAAAATGAGGTTAATAATTGTATCTAGTCCATAAGGCTGTTGTGCGGATTAAATGACTTAATGCATTTAAATCATTTACGATAGTGCCTAGCAAACAGTAAACCTTATTTAGAGTTTTGCTGTTGTTCTGGAATCTCAGAGCCCCCTAAACATCAAGAATTATTTTCCCAAAAAATGAAAATATGGCCAATGTGGCCATTGCCTTTTAAGTAAATTCTGAGTCCCGCTTTCATTGTCTGCAGAACTTTGGAGATTTCACAGCGTACCAGGCAAATGAGTTTCTTCAACCTCAAAAACTTTCAAAAATGCAATCCCTATCAAAATCTCAGTGACTTTTTTACAGTCATAGAAAAAAAAATTCTAAAATTCATATGGAATTTCAAGGGGCTCTGAATAGCCAAAACAATCTTGAAGAAAGAACAAAGTTGGAGATCTTGCATTTCCTGATTTTAAAACTTATTATCAAAACAGTATGGTACAGGAATAGAATAGAGAGCCCAGAAATAAACCCTCACATATATGGTCAAATGATCTTTGAGGAAGGTGCCATTCAACAGGGAAAGGACAGTATTTTCTACAATGGTTTTGGGAAGCTAGATATTCACATGTAAAAGAATGAAAGTGGACCCTTACCTTATGCCACATATGAAAATTAACTCAAGTGGATAAAGAGCTAAACATAAGAGACAAAACTATAGAACTGTTAGAAGAAAATGTAGGAAGAAAGCTTCATGACACTGGATTTCACAATGATTTATTGGATATGACACCAAAACACAGTCAACAAAAGTAAAAAAAGATAAGTTGGACTGTAACATAATTAAAAACTTGTGTCGAAGGAAACAGCCAACAGCGTGAAAAGGCAACCCATGGAATGGGAAGAAATATTTGCAAATCTTATATCTGCTAAGGGATTAAGATCCAGCATATATATATAAAGAACTCCTATACCCAACAACAATAACAAAACCTGATCAAAAAATGGTCAAAGAACTTGAAGAGACATTTCTCCAAAGAACATATACATATGGCCAGTATATATATGAAAATAAGCTCAAGCATGAATTATTAGAGCAGTGCAAATCAAAACCACCGTGAGATGCCACTTCATACTCATTAGAATGGCTGCTATCAAAATACACAAAATAACAAGCGTTTAAGAGGATGTGTTCACAGTCCCTTGTGCACCGTGGGTGGGAATATAAAATGGTGCAGCCACTACGGAAAACAGTGTGGAGGTTCCTCCAAAAATTAAACAGAATTATCACATGTTCCGGCAATTCTGGTTCTGAATACATACCCCAAAGAATTGAAAACAGACTGCTGAAGACATATTTGTACACCTTTGTTCATAGCATTATTCACAACAGTGAAAAGGTGGAAGCAACTCAAATGTCCAGTGACTAGTGAATGGATAAACAAAGGTGGTCTATCCATACAATGCAATATTATTCAGCCTCAAAAAGGAAGGAAATTCTAACAAATGTTACCACACGGATGAACTTGGAGAACCTTATGCTAAGCTAAATAAGCCAGTCGCAAAAAGATGAATACTGTATGGTTCCACTTATAGGAGGTCCCTAGAGTACTCAGATTCATAGAGACAGAAAGCACAGTGGTGATGGCCAGGTGCTGGGCGGGGGGATGCCGAGGAATGGAGAGGTGTCATTTAATGTGTATTAGATTTCAGTTTGGGAAGATGAAAATGTTATAGACATTGTTTGTACAACAATGTGAATGAACTTAACACTCTTGAACTGGAAACTTAAAAATAGCTTAAGACGGTAAATTTTATGCTATGTTAAATGTTATGTTATTTACCACAGTTAAAAAACTTTAAAACACACACACAGAATTGAAAAATACAGCTGAATGAATGGAAAGCTAGACCAGGGATCAGGAGATTTGGATTCCTATTCTGAGTTTGGTTCATGCATATCTTAGCTTGACTTAGCTAAAAGATAAGTGAGAAGCAGTACTAAAAAAGCACTTTGAGCATTTTAATTTATTTATTCATTTATTAAAATAAATTTATTTATTTTTGGCTGCTTTGGGTCTTCGTTGCTGTGCGCGGGCTTTCTCTAGTTGCGGCGAGAGGGGGCTACTCTTTGTTGTGGTGCGCGGGCTTCTCATTGCGGTGGCTTCTCTTGTTGCGGAGCGTGGGCTCTAGGTGCGTGGACTTCAATAGCTGTGGTGCACGGGCTCAGTAGCTCCGCGGCACACGGGATTCTCCTGGTCAAGGGCTCGAACCCGTGTCCCCTGCATTGGAAGGCGGATTCTTAACCACTGCACCACCAGGGAAGTCCCTGAGCATTTTTAAAAAGGATGGTATTGTTATTGAGGACCATTGGCTAATTACATTATTAAAACGCTGCACTAGCAAAACAAACGTTTTTGCCCTGACAAATTGTAGGCAAAAAACAGATGACTGAGAAGCTATCTTGTCGGCTCATATTAACACCCTAATAGTAGAAAGAGGGCAAACCTGAAAAAATGCAGTCATTTACTTCAAAGCAATTTTAAAAGGAAAAAAATAATAACAGTAAATCTGTGACCCAGACTTCATTTGCTATTAGGAATGAATTTGGATGGGTCTTGGACTCTTGCATCATGAAACAAAACTAATTTGAGTCTGGATGATTTTCTGTTTCATATGGTGTATTTAACTCTTATCAGATGGATATATGGACAAATAAGCATTGACATGTGCACAATGAATTAAGCTAAAGCCATTTTCTTCCGTTAGGGATTTAATGTGGGGAAAGCGTTACGCAGGGATGGTTTCTTCAGACACTCGCCCTTGTCAGAGAAAGCTATAGACCTGAGTTATTTACGTAGTAGAAAAGGAGAAATGTGGTCCTCACACCCGCGTGCTCGCCCTGAGCCCTGTTGACTGGACTCCGGTATGCCCTGTGTAATGGGCTTGTTGCTAGGTAACAGACACAGGGACCCCGGAAAGCCTTTCCTCGGGGCTGCATATATTTTCTACTAAAGCCCCGGCTTCTGTGGTCTGGAAACTGTTTCCATTAGTCATTGTCTCTGTTGCTCTTCCTCCCATTTGTTTTTGTTCACAGATTCCAATTTAACAAATGAGTTCATACATCTTATGCCATTAAACAGCCACGTAAAATAGAGACACCGCTTTAATGGTCCTGGTTTACTCCAACAGGTAATTTAATAAAGAACATTTGGCTACTTGTATTTGTCCCCACTTCGTATAAGGAGAGGCGCTGGGAAAAAGCATGCAACCAAATGAAAATGTTTCCTAACAATAGAACACTGTCTTAACTGTGGGTTCAACCAAGCAAATAAATAAATCAATAAAGTTGCTCTTTGAAATCACAACGGTTTGGGGGCAAGTGGAGGAATTTGAACATGAACTAGGCATTCGATGCTTTTAAGGAATCTTGTTAATATGTTAGAGGCGGAAGTTGCTTTGTGGTTATGTACGAGAATGTCCTCACTTGTTGAACATGATGCTCAAGGTATAAGTGTCGTAATACCTGTGAATTACTTTCAAATGGTCCAGACAAAACTATAGATGAAGCAAACATGACAAAATATGAACAATGATTAGATCTGGATGGTGTAATGTATGGATGTTCGTTGTCTGTTCTTTTTTTATTTGTCTGAAATTTTTCATAATGAAAAGTAATTTATAGTAGAAACAAACAGACAAAGAAATCCACAGCTACTACCTTAGGAGGAAGGTCTTACTTATAACATGGAAGGTCCATTTTTTCTGCTCCTGCAAAGAATGAGAAGAATTTTAAAGTTAGGGGTGGAGTAGCAAAGTAGGAGGAAAGAGATGGGGGACGCAGGGAGGAAAAAGTGTGATGCTGAGGACCCTGTGACGTGAACTGCCATTAAAAAACCCACTGTTGAGTGAACAAGGACTTGTGGTGTTCGGTCTGAAACTGTCATGCTTCTGAAATATTATTCACTCCTCTTGAATCACAATTATTCAGTAAATTGAGCTACACTCAGAATGGGTTGTGAGAGTGAAAAATGAGTCAGGTGTCAACTTCTATGTTGCAGAAAGATCCACAGACTCACCCATTTCCATGGAAGCTGGGGTCAGAGGTGAGCATGAGAATCTGGTTCCCTGGGAACTCATGGAAATCTTTGGAAAGGGTTTGAACCCTACAAAGAATGGAATTGGATTTGAAGCAATCTCATCTTGATCTCAGGGCTCAGCTGACATTGGGCCAATAAATTTTAATCTTTTGTCAAGTCTAAGAAGACTGAAATAAAGTGTTATGTTATCCCATTTGTAACAATGTAGGACATACATTAGTTGGTCAGTTAATCAGATCATAGAATAAGTAGAATACATTTACTGTGACAGTCATTCAATACCTCTTTATGGAACATATACTGCATTCTAGGTATATGTTTATGAGCTGAACACCATGAAGCGGTAGGTGGTTTTATTTTGGCGTGGCATTATAAAAGAAGGTTCTAGACATCCCTTGAAGACAGAGCAAAAGAATTTGCTGATGGACTAGATGTGAGATAGCAGAGAAAGAGGGGAGTAAATGGTGACAGTAAATGATACAGGGAGACTGGGGGAGGGGCAGGTTGGGGGCAATAGTAGGAGATCAGGGCCTTGATATAAGCATTGACATCTGCTGTCTGACTTCTAGTGGAGATGGTCAGGAGGCAGGTGTTCACGGTCTGGATAGAGACGAAGAGTTTGGGGTGAGTGTGTGTGTATGAATGTGTGTGTGTGTGTGTGTGTGTGTGTGTGGTTATTGCTGTTTTAAGGGTATCTGGGATTTGTTTTAATCAGGTATGGTAAGACACACAGACACAGAAATAACTATCATGAAGGAAGAGTTTATTATACTCACAGTTCTGTAGAAGCAGGAATCATGGCATGTAGGGCCACGGGGGAAGCACCAAGGTGAGATGGGTGGGCAGACAGAAAGAGAGGGATGTTGTGGGAAAGAGCCTTTATTGTGGTTTCCATGGGAAAGAAAGGGCAAAGCAGGGTAAGCAGGTTTAGGACTGGCTGGTTGGAATAACTTCAGTGGGCTCTGGGGTATAGGCTGTGTCTATATGTCTGGTACCTGGCCCCAGGATGATTAGGGCAGGTGGATAGTGGCTCTAGATTGGTTGGTTTGCATTTGAAAGGTGGACTCTGAGGCAGGAGAGCTGTTTACTACATCTCGGACTCTGCCAGCCCCGGGAGGGGCAGTCCCTCCAGGGTCAGCAAGGCCCCAGATGTCAAAGCATCAACATGCAGGAAATAAAAAACATGGTTATTACAATAATATTTAAAACCATGAGCATGGATGAGATCACAAAGGGTTGGGACCCTGTGCACTTCAAGCAAGAGGTCAGCAAGATGAAAAGGATCTTGCAAAGAAAACTGGTAAAAGGAAAAGAAAGCCAGAAGAGAGTTTAAAGGGAACCAGCAGAACATGGTAGCCCCAAAGTCAAGTGGATGGAGTGAGAAAGTGGGCCAGTGCTACTGATAAACCAAGAAAATGACATGGGGGCCATTGGCGACCTTTGCAAGAAGAGTTTTGGTGCAGAAGTGGGGACAAAAACTCAAATGAATCAGATTTAAGAGAGAATAGGAGGGAGGATGTGAGACAGAGTGTCCTCTTCTGGGGTCTTTTGCTGTAAAGGGAGGGCAGAGATGAAGCAGGACCTGGAGTGGGGCCAGTTGTAAGATGGGAAGAAAACCTGTTTGCGTCTGATCAAAGGAACAGGAAGAGGCAGAAGCTTCGCGGGAGAGATGCCCAGGGGTAGACAAGAGGGGCCTGAGAGGAGAGTCCAGCCTCGGAGAGGAGCAGGTCCGGCTCTGCCAGAGCCCCAGGGGCAGGCTGAGGACCCGGGCACAGGTGCTGGCCGTCGTGAAGATGCGGTGATGGGAGCGGGTGGAAGCACGTCCACTGGCTTCTTATTCCTCAGTGGTGATTAGCTTGAAGGTTGTTCTTTTCTCTGATGCTGATTTGATGCTCTTGACTGGATGGGAGACACCATCTGATTCATAGGGAGAGCAGGAGCCTAGCCCACCTCCTTTTTATTTTGGCATGGCATTGTGTACGAAGGAAATTGCAAGAAAGAAATGTAAATCTCTAAATATAGTGACATAAACTAGAAGAATGTGATCCTGATTAAATTGCTTATCCCATGTTGTGAACAAATGTTCGGGAGAAGAAAAAGACCCGCATGTGATAACAGTACACATTTTAACCCTCCTTCCGGTAAGCAAAAAGTTACTGACTTACCAGAGTATTCTAAAGGTACGAGAGAGGGGAAAAAAGTGGATTCAGCATTTGACTATTACATCAGGAAGGGCTTAACAGCCTCCGAGGGAGTTCTTAGAAAGTGGTTTAGGGGGAAGACATGTGCGTGCACACACAAACCCCGTACACTTAACACGCTGACCCTCCCCTGCCCCGACAGAGCACAGTCTTGGGAGTTATGCTCCAGGCACTGGGACGCCTTTATTCTGACAGCTTATTTTTTTGACCTGGCAGTTGTTTTGTGCCGGTCACAATGACATGTCCCCTGCTCCTCTATTACAAATAAAGGCAATTCACTCATCAGCTGTCAAACAGTGCTCAAAGATACCTATTTTTTCCTTTTTTCCCCACGTTCGTAATTTAATCCTCTAAGTGGGTACGGTAGACTTCACGGAGATCACGGGATTCTGAGCCTGATAAGAAATCATCACTGCTCCCGCCGCAGGTGAAAAGCATCCCTGAGAGTCCCTGGTCCAGGGTGCAGGTGCAGTGGCAGCACGCCCTGGGTGCCCTAGGCTACGCCGTTGCCCACTGATTCTCCCGGAGACCTTCCCAGGGGTTGGGCCTCACCGGGTCTGGGCTGTAACTCCCCGTCAAGGGTCTACAAGGAGTTTCATGAACAACAGCTGTTCTTGCCTCATTTAGTGAACTCTCCACCACCTTCCAGAACCTACAAGATTTCCAGATGCCCTGTGAGCATTTATTCACCTCCGTTGGGGGAACGCTTGGCATTCAAATTCAAGTCGACTCACTCGGGCCCTGAAAGTCATGTAACCTTGAATTCATCCATTTGCTGCTGAGGAGACAGCCATTGTCAAAATTTCTGGCCTGGGTCATGCCTGGCTCTCGGAGAGACAAATCGTAGTTAGCTCCGTCATCAGAAAAGATCTGGCAGGCAGGAGGTTTTTATTTGTACAGAAGGCTCCTGTGTTATCTTTTATGCTGGTCACAACTCTTTTTTCTTTTTTCCAGGCCTCCTTCTCTATCATGAAAATGTATCATAGTTAAGAAAGCTCCCGCATCTGGGGTCCTCTGAGACCCTAACTGATTTAAACCCTGGGCCGACTCTCCTGTTTGCTCTTTCTTCCCATGGAAACAGAATCCACACTGTACGGCCAGGGTTCAGGGGAGGGAGTTATTAGTGTTTACCACAGGGATAGCCAGCATTTCTTCTCAGCTCTCCTTTTCCAGGTCTAGATTACAGATGAATCTTGATTCAGGCACAGAAACCCTTGATTTATGTCACTAATAAGTATGTGCTTTGTGTTGCCGTCACTGTGAACCGC
>NW_006786302.1:2172444-2194384 GCF_000442215.2 Lipotes vexillifer | reverse complement strand
ACCGCTCAGAATACATGATGTGCTGGTCTTAAATTGATAACCGTCTGTTGCAGATCATGGGCAGCTCAGAAAAAGGACACAAGGATGGGAATCAAATACATACGATGTGACCGGAACTCAAGATGCAAATCCCAGCCTCTGGGTCAGGGTGTCTCAGCCGAGTCCAAATTACCCAGCACATCATCAACATCGACTTCTTGAGGTCACCAAGAACACACAGACGCTCTTTCGCTTTGTCAGTGTCTTGCTTATGCATCAAACTATACACGAAGAACCCTGATCGCACAAATGAAATATTGCTCCATTATCTGCCTGCCTTATGGGGAAAGGAAGGTCCCACTGCATTAAGAAACATGTAAATTTCAAACACGACACGAGTAAACTTTGACTCCATACTGAAGGGTGCAATGCCTTTTCTCTGCATCTGCACAGAAAAATACATCCTTTCCACGTGAGAAGCTGCAAGGTCCATGGGAAGTCCAGCAGAGCCCAGCACGTGGCCCTTACTCTCTTCCTTCAGTCCCTTGTCCTAGATCTCTTGCTTTCACTAATCAAGATCTCGAAGAAATGTGTCCCCTTAAAGCTTCAGTTTGGTTAATCACTTCATTGGGTTAATTTTCAGAAAGCATTCTTGATAGTCCTTGAAATGGAACATGATTAATGGAAGTTCACAGGAAATATTAATGAGGTTGAAATGCCTTTACGTCCATCTTGGAATTCTGGTACCTCCCCAACCCCCGGGGAACTGCATTTTAGTCTAGGCGGCAAGGTAATTGAGCTTTGCACAGTGAATGTCATGAAATGGGTGCTTGTGGGCTCTGATAAGTTCATGGAGGAAGGGTGATCCTTGACGTGATGACACTCTAAAATTTACCTAATTTTTAGAATCTTCTGGGAGCGATTTTTACAGTTTGTATCAGTAACTGTTTTCCCCAGAAAGCAGAGGGGGGTCATCAAAAATCTAGCTGCCCTTTTACATTGTGCACCAGGTGGAGACAATCACACTTTCCCTAAAGTTCTGAATCGTGACATTAAATAGCACAAGGAAGTAAAAGCACGGCACTCCACCAGGACTGTCAGCTGAGATAGAAAACCCAATTAGCAGCAACTTTGGCACCTGAGACGCCTGCAAATGGAATGAATTGCCAAAGGCGTGTCTCGCTGAGAGAACGCTGCCTTTTCATTCAGTTATAGCAGAAGTATGTGCTACTTGATATGGTGCATTAATTGTTTTCTTAGGAAGCAGCAGTCTAAATATAATTTTTAGTACGTGCTTTGGTAAGAGGCATTTTATGTAGCTGGATCTATATATCATCGTTGACTATTTTATTAAATGCTAAAACTTTTAAAGCAATTGTGCCATATTTACAAATTATCTAGACTAGCAAAAACCATATAGGGCCGTGCTCAGGTTAATTACTGCCTGGGAGATTTTGGGGGTCTTGACATATTTTCAATTTCAGTAGGAAAAACTCAGCATTGCTGAGTGTTATGCCAGTAACTAATTCCCATAGACGCAGACATGTTGTATGAAACTCAGCTGTCAAGATGGACGGTCTGGATCCACGGCCACGCAACTTAAGAAAGGAGGAATTTTAAATGAAAACTTATGGAAGACAAGGAAAGTTCAGCTAGTCTATTCCTCTCACTCTGCCACCACAGCGTCTACATCTCAAACATTTGTTTCTTGTTTCCTTATAAAGTTAATTTGAGGCCCAGGTGACTACCACCTCTGGTAAAGGGTAGGGAGGGGCTGAGTACAATTAAAAATCTAGCATCGGATATATTTGATACAGCATTTTTGTCTTTGTTTTGTGAAATGATGTCATTTTCCACCTGCCCTCCCAGAGCACTAAGGTCTGCTAGAGATGTGTTAGGGACCATTATAGGAACCAACTGGGGAGACTACACAAAGTTTGGGATTAGCACTAGTATGTATAGGATGGACAAACAAGGTCCTACTGTACAGCACAGGGAACTATGTTCAATATCCTGTGATAAACCATCATGGAAAAGCATATGAAAAAGTAGATATGTATCTATAACGGAGTCACTTTGCCGTACAGCAGAAATTAACGAAACATTCTAAATCAACTCAACTTCAATAAAATTTCAAATATTTCTCATTATGCCCCCTGCTCCCTGCTCTGAAAAGATCAGCTCCACGTGAATCTCCCTATAATACCAAGGTTTAAGAAAGAAGTATTGGGCTTCCCTGGTGGCGCGGTGGTTGAGAGTCCGCCTGCCGATACAGGAGACACGGGTTCGTGCCCCGGTCCGGGAAGATCCCACATGCCGCAGAGCGGCTGGGCCCGTGAGCCATGGCCGCTGAGCCTGCGCGTCCGGAGCCTGTGCTCCGCAACGGGAGAGGCCACAATGGTGAGAGGCCTGCGTACCGTGAAAAAAAAAAGAAAGAAGTATTTTGCTACTTACAGGAGTATGTAAACAACTGGGTTGTTTTCATCCATTTAACACCAAAATACATTTAAGGATATTATAGGGAAATAATGTAAACATGGAAACCTATGCATGACATATTGTTAAATTTAAAAAATTGTACGAAAGAAGTGTGAACACTATAAGCCCTTTTTGCAAATGCCTGCATATTTACACATAAAAAGAAAAAGATGAATAAAATAAAAATAAACCATACTGAGAGTAGAGTGTTGGAGAGTAAGATAATTTTTTTTAATATTCTGTTTGCATCTCTGTATTTCTTTAACTTTTAGTTTTGAAATAATTTTAGATTCACAGGAAGTTGCAAAAAGAGTACAGAGAGGTCCTATGTACCCCTAACCCCATTCCTCCTGTGGTAACATCAATAGTAGCATAATTGTACTGCAATAACAAAACCAGGAAATTAACATTGGTACAGTGTTATTGTACCCTTATCAGGTTTCTCCAATTTTGCATGCACTTGTGTGTGCGTGTGTCTGCATGTGTGTGTGTGCAAAGTTGTATGTGATTTAATCACATGTGTAGATTTGTGCAACCACCACAAAAAACAAGACACAGGACAGCTCTATCACCAAAAAGATCCCTTGTACTATTCTTTGATGGTCACCTCCCCCAACCTTGTCCCTAACCCCCTGGTAACCACTAAATCAGTTTTCTATTTCCATCTCTGTATTTCAACAATCATTTCAAGAATGTTACATAAATGCAATCATATAGCATGTAACCTTTTGAGACTGGCTTTCATTCACTCAGCATAATTCCCTTTGCTGAGTCAGATTCCACGGTGTGGCTGTACCACAATTTTTTTTTTTTTTTTTTTTTGCCATTTATGCATTATAGGACGTTTCCAACTCTGCAGTCCTTATTACAAATAAAGATACTGTGAACATTCGTGTACACACTTTTTGTGTGTGGACGTAAGTTTCAACTTCTCTGGGGTAAATTCTCAGAAGTGCCATTTCTGGATCATATGGTAACTGTGTCGAGCGTTTAAAGAAATTGCCAAAATATTTTTCCGAGTGGCGGTGCCATTTTACGTTCCCACCAGCAGTGCATGAGAAGACATACAAATGAGGGTAAATACTATAGACTCCCCTTCTTCCCTTGAATTATAGCTGTGTTGGATGAGTGAAGCAAAGACTATAATATTATCTGATGTTGTTCTCAAAACATGTAGAGGAAATATTAAAGTCAACTGTACTATGAAGGGGGAGGGCAAACGGACTAAATGGGTGAAAGATATGTTCCCTTTACTCAAACTTTAAAATGCTGAGATCAGCGGACAGTGATACGTTACTTGTGTATAATGTAATACCTAGACCAACCACTCAGTATCTGTACAAAAGCTACACTCAAAAACTTTATACACGGCTTCCCTGGTGGCGCAGTGGTTGAGAGCCCGCCTGCCGATGCAGGGGACACGGGTTCGTGCCGCGGTCCAGGAGGATCCCACATGTCGCGGTGCGGCTGGGCCCGTGAGCCGTGGCCGCTGAGCCTGCGTGTCCGAAGCCTGTGCTCCGCAACGGGAGAGGCCACAACAGTGAGAGGCCCGTGTACCGCAAAAAAAAAAAAAAAAAAAAAAAAAACTTTTTACGGAGAATTCCCTGGCAGTCCAGTGGTTAGGGCCCGGCGCTTTCACTGCCGGGGTCCAGGTTCGATTCCTGGTCGGGGAAATAAAATCCTGCAAGCTGCACGGCATGGCCTAAAAACAAAACAAAACAAAACAAAACAAAATGTTACACAAATCAGAACAGAATTCTAAAAAATGTTCAAACAAAGCCCAGGAAGGCAGAAAAAGTGCAATAAAGGAAAAGAGGATGAACAGTAAAGTGGTAGAATTAAGCCTTAACATATTAATAATTAAATTAAGCGTAAATTCAGTTCATCTTAAAACACCAATTAAAAGACAGAGATGGGCAGACTGAATTTTTTTAACGACCCAACTATATACTGTCTAAAATAAACATCAAATATATTTGTGTGTAGGTAGGTTGAAAGAAAAAAATGGGAAGAGACATATCATGTCAACATTAATCGAAAGAAAGCAGAAATTAACCTCCGATTGGGCAGATTTTAGAGAAAGGTGCAAGTTCCCCAGGCTGCCTTCCACCTTCCAGAATCTTCCTGTGCTCACTTACTGTGTTATGTCCATGGATTTGTAGTTAAGAGCAAGGCTGGTGGGAGTAGGAAACAACAGGACAACTGCATCTTGGCCAGAATTGAAGTCCTCAGTACTTTTCTTATTTCTAAAATAAACTAAGCTAGATATTTAAGTAGTTTATTTGAAGTATATTTAAATTATTAAAGTAAACTCTCTATGAGAGAACTTAGAACTTACACTGAATTGCAAATCAAAGTGATTTTTAGTTTTGTGAATTTCAATTTTGAAAATTTTATTGATTCATTCTCAAAAAAATATTCTTGATCGAGAATATTCTCGAATATTCATTCATTCTCCAAAAATATTCTTGAATAAAGCTAATGTGTGTGCCCACAGTCACCCAATAGGTACGTAGCAGACTGCTTTCCAGGGAAGTCTGGCTTCAAAGCCCACGTCCTTCCCTTGGCTGGCCCCATTCCACCTCTCCTACACACCAGCATAAAACAAGGATGCTGGCTTATGACATTTGCCATGATTTGTATGTTTATCCCCCCCCCCTTTTTTTTTTTGCGGTACGCGGGCCCCTCACTGTTGTGGCCTCTCCCGTTGCGGAGCACAGGCTCCGGACGCGCAGGCTCAGCGGCCATGGCTCACGGGCCCAGCCACACCGCGGCATGTGGGATCCTCCCGGACCGGGGCACGGACCCGTGTCCCCTGCATCGGCAGGCGGACTCTCAACCGCTGCGCCACCAGGGAAGCCCTGCTTATCCCCTTTTTGATCTCCATTCCACCCTCAGGCACATCCTTCCTTCTTTCCATTCTTTATGTTCATAGATGAAATATATATCGGTAGAGAAAAAAATTGCATAAAACATAGCAGCCTTTTATGAAAATACACCAGATCAAAGGGAAAAATAAACCACTACACAAAGAATCATTGATAACACTAGGGAAAGTGCTTCAGAGAGAGAAAAATCTAGCTTGTTTACCTAATTTCTGGTCGTTAAATTGCTTATGGTCCTGAATTCTCAGGAGTCACACTTATAAACAGGAGAGCTTCTCTAGGAAAAGAAACGAAGTGAGTAAGGGCAGAAGGAAAGGTGTGCTGGACTGGCTGGCAGAAGAGATGAGGAAGCCAGGGGTGGGTCCTCCTGTCCCCAAGTGTGGGTGGGCAAGACCCTATTTCTTGCCCTCTGTGTCCTGCTTCTGCAAGGGGACAGCATCTTCCCCAGAGGGTGTTCTGCTGTGTTACGGAGAGACCCAACCGCATTGACAAAGGGCCTAACTGGTCTTACTTGCTCTTAGCTGTGCGAAGTTCCACCCATTTAATGTAGGAAACCTGTAATTCTCCCATTTTGTATCACATACTCTCCATGGTCTTACAGGAGAAGTATTGAGGCCTTTTCAGCTGCCTTGACTCTGTGCCTTTCACACCAAACCTCATCCAAGATCCAAGAGATAGGCTCAAGTTTAAGAGCATTAAGTTGCACGAAAATAGGACACTGCATTTAGACGCTCTCCCCAGAGACTCTGGCAGAGGCAATGGGAAATGGCGAGCTGAAATGTAGAAGTGAACTGGTGGATTTAAGATAGTTGACCAGACTGTGGGTTCATGACCTGCCGTGATGGACAACGGGAGACTAGGGCATGGCTATATATTTTTAGATATCAGGTCAAATGGAAAATAAGTAAAGTAGTAAAAGCTTTTAAAAGGTATTTCTGTTTTTGCCTGTGGACTGAGGTGGACATTCCAGTCAGTAAAGAATGAAAAAGATAGGGCTTCTTCCTTCTCACAACCATGAAGATTGGTTTTCAGTCCTTTCCTGTGTAGGAAACGGACGAATCCTGAACTGAATGACACAGCCTTATATGCTAGGACATGCTGATAATCAGAAATCTTTCATTTCCCATATCGTATAAAGAGGCGATGCTGTTTTCTTAAAATTACCTTGTTAAACCTACATCAAACAATAATAGAGCCTATTTTATTCATTCGATAACAAGAGAAACATTCATTTAGAAGCTTTTACCGTAGGATTCCTACGATAGGAATTTAAGTAGTTTTCTTAAACTCTACTTTATGGAGAAATTATGTTCAAAAACCGAATCCATGGAAAGTGCCCCATGCCCTGAGTTTGATAGTTACGTCACCCTCGGGAGATTCCTTCTGCCCCTTTACAGCCCATCCCTCCGTCTACCCACAGACACAGCCAGCCATTCACCTTTTCCCCACAATTTTTTTTAAGCCACAAATGTGTGTTTCCACTTATGGTGAGGAGTGAAAGAGGGCCACAGGGGGTATAAAGAACTTTCGGGGTTATTTTGAAAGATCGTCCAGGGTCTATGCCATGCACAAGTACTATCCACGAAAGGTTAGTATGCGCTCCTTCATTTGCCTAATGCCAGGGAGGGGCAGATAGGCCTGGGGTTAAGCTTAGCTCTGAGTGTTTGTGAAAAGAGGCACAGTGGGGAGACCAGATACGCCCTCTCTTTTTCTCCGGAACCTCGGACAATGCAAATTTGATAGAAGTGTTAGCACATGTGTATGTGCTGGGGGCGGGGCAGAGCGCTGGGCTAAGCCCGGTGGTTTCCACCTGCGTGGTTTCAGGTAAGTGATTCCACTCCCAATTTCCCTCACTTCTCCAGTAAAGTGAGAAGGCAGGACTGAATGATCTCTAAAGACTCTTCCGGGTCTACAAATCCGTGTTCAATCATAAACAAGGTCTTTAAAACACCACTGACTGTGAGTTGTTTTAATCAGTTGGAATAAAAAGAGAGAACGAAAAATTTGTAAAAGAAATAACTTTACAGTTCTCTGTATCTCTTGCAGACTTTATCCTACACCTGGGTGGTCTGGCACAAGCATTAGTTCAATTGTCTCTTTTAGCTCTTTTAAACCATTATTTTAATGATTCTGTCACTGTGATGTTTGAGAATTAAGAGGAAAATGCATAAAAAGTAAACAACATCAATGTCTCTGTATCATGTTGAAAAATACAGTTTTCCTGGAGGAGGTATTAGGTTTACTTTTTAAAGACTGTGGTATTTTAAGTTCTGGGTCACTTTCATTTAAAGAGGCTTTTGAAACTAATTAATACAAAAATTATAATTTTCTAACACTGATTTTAGCAATTAGAAGAAAAACAGAAAAATACTTGAGGTCTTTCAGAATATTCCAAACAGATTACCGATAGAGGCAACCGTAATACTATTTCAAGTTGAGTTATAACAAAAGTTATAAAACCTACTTTCTTTTAATAAGAAAAATATTCAGGGAAGGGGCGAGTCAAACTTCAAAATCACTTTTCTGCTTTTTCAGAGATAATTCTACATTTTTCTTCTAATTCTTACACAGTGGATACATGAATCTTGCAAATGTTAAACTCAATTATTTTGGGGTTTCTGATCCAGTTTGTGGATTATATCACTTTTTCCCTTCTTTGCAATTACCCTCTGATACCACAAATAAAAACTCAAATAAGTCAATTTTACTACTTATTATTGTAGAATATTTAATGGAAGAAACTAGAATCTTTAAATTATAATAAAATTCATGGGTTTTTGGCAGCAACTTTTATGGAACCAAAAGAAGTCATGTGCATTTTTTAGAGTCTCCATCTAAACCAACTGAAAATGTCATAATTTTTTAAAAAATTGAACTCAATTCAGCAAACTGAAAACAATGAGAAAACACATTTCAAACAGCAGGTAAACTTGAATCTTTTCTAACATAATTGTGGAACATGAAAATAATTTCTGAACTTGAACCAAGCTGATAGTTATTTGATTTGCATCTCAGCTCTATAGATCTATAATTTTGTTTATTCATTATCTCATTTAAAAGTTATCATGGATATATCATCTTCAAAAACTAACCATATATGGAGTTCCCTGGTGGTGCAGTGGTTAAGAATCTGTCTGCCAATGCAGGGGACACGGGTTTGAGCCCTGGTCCGCGAAGATCCCACATGCCGCGGAGCAACTAAGCCCGTGCGCCACAACTACTGAGCCTGCGCTCTAGGCCCTTGAGCCACAACTACTGAAGCCCGTGCTCCTAGAGCCTGTGCTCCGCAACAAGAGAAGCCACCGCAATGAGAAGCCTGCACACTGCAACGAAGAGTAGCACCTGCTGGCCACAACTAGAGAAAGCCCACGCACAACAACGAAGATCCAAAGCAGCCAAAAATTAATTAATTAATTTTTTAGAAAGCTAACCATATAGATTTTGTTTTAAATGATACATATTAGTGTAGATTGTGCTTATATAGCCAAGTTGTATATCGTTTCAATAACTTATACAGACATGGTTATATGTGTATATATATATGTATGTATAATGTATATATCTATATAGATATAATGTAATATATACCATAATGTAATATTGCTAAACCTCGCAGGTAGCTTAAAAACTATCAAATATTTTAACCATTATATATTTATAATATTTCACATATATATATATAAAACATTTTTTTCTTTTTTTAAACCTTTCTTTCCCTGGTGGCAGGCTGTGGAGTGTGTTCTAAATTTTTAGTTAAATCCTTACTTGTCCATTAGTTCATTTTAGATCAGTTCAATTTCTTTCAAATCCTGAGCATATAAACCTCTGCTAATTTGCATAGCTGTGCATGCAACCTTAAATGTGAAGGAAATTAACGGTAGGAAATTGGAACGTACTGGAGGAGGGGTCAGCAACTTTGGTTGACCCATTACCCCTGGGACAGGGGATGGCAGTGTCTCAGGTGTCGGGTGTCACCTCTGTGACTGGTTGGAGACAGACAGCGGCTGAACCCTCAGCTGCCAGCTACCCCAAGTCCAAGAAGCAGAGGCCCCAACAATACCTTCATTCACAACTTCCACATATTAACTGGGGACAGAGTCCCACTGAAGGTCAAGAGGGGCTGTAGCTATCAAGACAGGCGGGCTCAAGTGTCACATCGAAGCCAAAAACTTGTACCTGCTGCAATTACAGTGATCAGGGCAGGTCCCCATGCTGGCAGGGCCTCTGTCCTGAGAGGGGCCTTGTGGGCTGGGAGGTTCTGTGTGTGGTCCCCAGTCTCTGGTTCATTGGCCACTGGTGATGCCATAGCTTGAGCTGTATTTAAACTGTCAAGGAAGAGAAAGGGTTCATTAGAAAACTAGGAACATTCTCCCAAGGTGGTCACATCCTCTGTGCAATGTGCCTGGAGAGACAGGATTTAGGCTTCCTGGAATGCTTGTGACATTCGTGATGAAAAAAGTCAATTAGATTTTCCAGAGAACTATTTGAGTGTTTGCTATAAAATGAGAACATTTATTGAGTATTGGCTATAAAATGTGAAGTCCATGAGCTTCTGAGATGTGTGTGCGTGTGTGTGCTTGACTTCTGTCTCTGGTCCACTGTTGTTTCCCATAATGCTAAGCCCTGGCCCATAGGCACTAAGTAAGTATTTGTTGAATGAGGGACTGTTTCAAGCGCTATCCATAGGATCTCATAGTTTACATATAAGACGTCACTTAAATTTCAACAACCCGAATAACACAGATGGTGCTCACACCCCAGCTGGCAGATGAGAAAACCTGTCACAGGGAGTTAAGTGACTTGCCCTCCATCACACACACAGAGGTGACAGGCTTAGCATTCGAACTCTGGTGCTCTCTTTGCGGAGTCTGTTGTCTTCATCACATCTCACGATCTCAGAGAGTCAGCGCTTCACGCTTACTTTATACTAAAACATAACCAACCTTACCCCAAATATTTCATGGCCAGACTGGTTTCCCTGCTTCTAGCATGTTCTGACACTTAGGAAATAATTTCCTTTCAGATGTGCAGTTCTTGTCTGTCTGCTCCTTTAACTGGCCGTGTCTGAGTCTGCCGGAATTGATCAATCTGCTGTCATGAGCCTGTAAAAGGCTAACAATAGATTTCAGGATATGGCCGTACTCTCCATGCCTGGGGAGCCCTGACTTTCCCCTGCATTACCTACTTGCACGAGGGGATGATGGGTTACTTCTCTTTCAGTGCCTTTAAATGAGTTTAGCTCTGAAGATAGATGTTGTATGGAAATCCTTGGAGAAACAGTTTCTTCAGTTCATGCTTACAAGGGACTGTGGGCCAGAGGTACAGTCTGTTACAACCAATGATCCCACACCTACCCTGAAGGGCGAGCACCTCAGCTTCCACGATTGCTCCCTCCTAAGCCAATAGAGGCTGCCAATGACTTTTGTCGCATGGGCACTTGAATTAGGAGCTGGGCTGAGACCAGACGGGCAGCAGATTGGCTATAAAGCAATATGATTACTTTCAGCTATGATAGGATTGGACCATGGGAGCTGCCCGTGAGCCTCTCGATTTTATCTATTTTCCATATGAAGGTCTGGCTAGCTTTTAAAATTTTTTCCTTAAAGGATTACCTTCGCATTAATATTGTCTTTTTAAAAAGGTTTTATAACTGTCTCATTTGCAGTAAACTTCATTTATGTTCTGGGGATGAGCATAATAATCCAGAATCAAATGGAAGGTAAGGATTATCATCTACCTCCAGGGCTTTTCTGAGTAACAGTCAAGATACATAGAGAGAGGAATAGGCTATTTTCACCCATAGAATTCATGCCCTGCTGGAAACAATAGGAACTGGGCAATAACGTTCACAATAACTATTTGTATTTTGGACATGTTCAATGCATAGAGATTAGAGAAGAAAAATATATTCCAACTGAGCAGCCCATAGCCATTAAAATAAAGTATTCTGTCTGAAAGTCGGCCTGAACTATTCTCTATCTTATTTCCCCCAACGGCCCAAAAATCTAAGAGGGCAATTTAGAAAGTTAAGCTGGAGAAGGGCTAAAGTGAATTCGAGATCTTATGAAATAAATATTACAGGATACAGGGACAAAGAAGCATGGGTGTGCTCTCATCAAGATGTAATTGTTTGTGTCCCAGAGAGAACATGACACTTGCCATCTTGAAAAGACAGCATTAGGTGTTGGGGGTCCATGAGCAGTTTTCTGAGGAGAGGATTCATAACTTCATCAGGCTCCCGTCAGTGGGTATAATTTATTAGGTTATGAAACATTGTTTTAGCAAAGTATTGAATTTTTCGCACTATGACAACATCTGCCTTCTGGTCCTTTAACTAGGATGTCTGAAGGTTTAGATTCCCCAGGGCTCCCAATTGCTTCTAGGAAGAGAGTCAGACCTGGATCTGGGGCGAACAAACTGTACCACGGGAGTAAAATGACCTCAAATGAGGCAACATACGTAAACTTCTCAGGCTGCTGTTGAGCACACAGAAGAAAATGTATTGGATGGTAGCTGGCTGCCCTAAAAAAAAGTTTATCTCCTCATCTGATGAGCAGGTCACTCAGAGACACTTCCAAGTCTCATTCTGACTCTCCCTGGACAAAGTGCAAAGAAATCAAGAGTGAGGATGATTTCTCCTCCCAGCACCTCCCGCACTCTCCTGCCCAGTGATGGCGGCCCCATCATCTCCTGGATCTTCCAGGGCATCTTTCTTTGTTTCACTCATTACTTGGTCCAGCTTAAATCCCCCCAAAGTAGTTGAAGACATAAAACTTTGTGTAAGGAGCAGTTTCACTGGGTATTAAGACACAGCTAGAGTATGAAGACACAGATCAGCTATAGTTGATCTGAAACTATAGACCTCTCAGAGCATCTATTGACAGTCATGGACAATTGCCAGAGAAAAGTGCACACTGGCCTCAAGTAGACATTATAATGTTTAGGTGAGTTGCTGGATCCTCACAGCCCATCTCTGAGTCCATGGTTCTCAGATTAAGAAGCCCTACTCTAAAACACAAATGCCATATGATATCACTTATATGTGGAAACTAAAATATTATACAAATGAACTTATCTACAAGACAGAAACAGACTCAGACATAGAGAACAGACTTGTGGTTGCCAAGGGGGGTGGGGGAGGGAAGGATTGGGAGTTTGGGATTAGCAGATGCAAACTAGTATATATAGAATGGATAAACAACAAGGTCTTACTGTACAGCACAGGGAACTGTATTCAATATCCTGTGATAAACCATAATGGAAATGAATATGAAAAAGAATCTATATATCTATATCTATCCATCTATCTATATAACTGAATCACTTCGCTATACAGCAGAAATTGTCACAACCTTGTAAATCAACTATACTTTAATAAAATAAATTTTAAAAAGACAAGGAAGCCCTACTCTAGAGCGGGAGTTCTCAACCTCGACACTCATATTTGGGGCTGGAAGAGTCTTTGTTGAGGGCTGTCCTGTGCATTGTAGGATGTTTGGCAGCATCCCTGGTCTCTACTCACTAGATGCCAGGAGCCCCATCCCTCCATCTGTGGCAACCAGAAGTGTCTCCAGACATTGCTCCTCCCCAGGTGAGAACCACAAGGGTGGACACATCCCAGTGGGACTATATGAAATCATAATGTCGCCAGACTGTCTAGATTCACAAGGGGAACAGGAGCCCACATTCGTGTGATATTTTTACCTTCATGCAGTCACTTAGCTACACAAACACCCAGTGAAATAGCGGCCACCAATGTAATAAGCAGCGAGTTCAGGTTTAAAGCCGAGTCTTCTGTTGCCAAATCCATGCTCTTTCCAGATGCATGATAAGGTAATTGGACTATAATTCAAAGTTCTAGTGGGGGTCTGGCCCTTAATCAGCCACGTAAGCCCTTAAATTGTCTACGACTCAGGCTTGCGTGGCTCAGCTGCATAACATGAAGGATACCTCCGCCTGCTTCCCGGCAAAGTTAGAGGAACAGACTGCTGAGTGACAGCAATTAAAGACGACCCACACCAGTTTAAATGTAAAGTGTTATTAAATTGAAAAGTATCCATTAGTCTATAAGAATTACATGGGCGTCGGCACTCTGAAATCTCCTTTATGAATAGAATCTTGAAAAATGATGATGCTTGTGGAATATTAAAAACTGAAATGGCCCAGGGATTGGCTGGTCATACATGGCATTAATTTCCCTTTGTATGGTCCGGTAGAGCAGGCATATTCAAAACCGGTTGTTCTGTGTTCCAAAAAGAAGCCACTCTAAGAAGAAATAAAATGAGCTAACAATAACTGACTATTATTTTTTTTTTGTCGATTTCCAAACCCTTCATTGGATTTGCAGCCCAACAAGGATGCTATTTGAGTAGAATAAAAATACCCTGACTTGAATCTGTAAAGAATTATAAATGAGTTACGTCTTGCTCTTGCTTAAAAGCAGAAAGCCCACATGACTCTGAAAAATGGGTGTAAAGGAAGATGAACTGGTAGTGGTGGGTCTTGGCTACAATCACCTCACTGCTTGTTATGGAGCCTCCAGGGACAGTCACCCCATCATGAAGGTAATTGGTTCTTCCCCACAAAACGTGTGGGAGGGAGGCAGAAGAAATCACATCCCTTGTTAGCTTATGGGATTCAGTGATGCAGGGCATCAGCAGCCCATCCGGGCATCAGCAGCCGTCTGGGCATCAGATGTTGGTCCCTCATCCTAGGGCTGTGGCATCTTCACAATGATAATTGGAATAATTCTTATTCAATTGCTCTTGGGGGCCCATGAGGACAGAAAAATTATGCTTAGCCCCAGAGGTCACTTGCTTGGCTAATTTTTCACTAATTATTTCTTAGTTGCTTCTTTTTTTTCAGGACAGAGGGAAACAAAGAGTTCTCTTCTAGGGTTTTATGAAGAAGGGTTTAGAGCCTTTACAAAAGTGCAGGATTCATAGGACCAGGGCTTTTATTTTATTTTTTTTAATTAATTTATTTTATTTACTTATAATTTTTGGCTGCGTTGGGTCTTCGTTGATGCGCATGGGCTTCTCATTGCGGTGGCTTCTCTTGTTGTGGAGCCCGTGCTCTAGGCGCGTGCGCTTCATTAGTTGCAGCACACGGGCTCAGTAGTTGTGACTCGCAGGCTCTAGAGCACAGGCTCAGTAGTTGTGGTGCACGGGCTTAGTTGCTCCATATGTGGGATCTTCCCTGCCAGGGCTCGAACCCATGTCCCCTGCATTGGCAGGTGGGTTCTTAACCACTGCACCACCAGGGAAGCCCTGGAACTTATTTTTTAATCTCCTGCATCCTCCAAAACATTGATGCAGGAGGTGCATGGGCTTCTCATTGCGGTGGCTTCTCTTGTTGTGGAGCCCGTGCTCTAGGCGCGTGCGCTTCATTAGTTGCAGCACACGGGCTCAGTAGTTGTGACTCGCAGGCTCTAGAGCACAGGCTCAGTAGTTGTGGTGCACGGGCTTAGTTGCTCCATGGCATGTGGGATCTTCCCGGACCAGGGATCGAACCCGTGTCCCCTGCATTGGCAGGAGGGCTCTTAACTACTGCACCACAAGGGAAGTCCCAGGACTAGGGCTTTTAAAAAGAGGTCAGGACATATACGGTACACTGAAATTGGTCAAGACAGCACCATGCCTACAATATAATTTTTTAAAAGATGAGACTTGGCAGGGTGAGGCACGGCAGGTAAGGGATGATAAGTGATAGGGTGAGAGTAGGCGGACTCGGTCCAGAGATGGCTACGAGGCTAGTTAAGTAATAATAAAAGGACCCTGAGTGAGGCTGGATTCTGAGGTTTATTGAAACACAGATGGAGAAACACTTAGTAGGAACTAGCTAGTCTGAGCATCGCGCAAAGTGGACTGAGCTATTGATAGCTCTCATAAATTGCTATTTAAGACTTAACAACCCGGACTTTGGTACTTGTCCTGTTATCTGATTAGTGTGAATCTGTTGTTGGAAGCACGGGGTCAGAAGGAACCTCTAAGGAGTGAGGGTGAAGAGTTTCCTCCTAAGGGAATTGATGGGCTTGCTGTCACTCACCCCGGAAGGGTGCCTATCACAGGGCAGAAAATGTGGCTGGAAGTAAACATAGGACCAGAGGGCGAAGATGAGCCTCTTCATCTCCCTGGGGCCATGGGTCAGTTTGGCGCTGTGATGGTGTGCAGCCGTGTGGCACTCAAGGTGGTGGAGACGGGCCGGGGGAGTGAGGGCCGAGGAGATGGGGTGGGTGTAGGTTATCCAGCGTCAGTCTCTTCTGCTGTTTTTGAAACTTCAGTAAAGTCTGATGGAAAGCATGGCAGGATCAAGTTCTGAGAAGATAAGAACTGTTTTTCCCCCACGTCATCTTTTGTGGTATTCACCCTCTATCCATTCCAGCAGTGACACCCACTGCTGCGAGGTGTCAGACACACCAAGAACAAAGACGTCAACTGAATGTTTGAATACGTTTTTTTTTTTTTTTTTTCACTGATAACAGAGATGCCGAAGGCTGAGGATTTCTATTGCCAGAGTTAGGTTGTTTGGATGCTGAGAAGGGTTTATGAGCCTCCAAGGCTGGGACAAGTCGAAGAGAATGTAGGGTGACATTTTGGCAGTGCTTTTACCCAAAAGATAAAAAAAGATCAAGCAACTGATGGGACGAAAGGTTCTAGAGCAGAGCATGGCCAGAGCGCGTGTGGCAGGGGTGCCTCGGGAAGGCCCCTTCTCCCTGACCCTCTGGGCTAAGCTCCAGGGGAAGAGGGAATACCCTCCCTGAGGTTGGGGGCATCTCAGCAGTAGAGCCTGAGAAGCAGCTGGTCTTGAAGTAAAGGACCAGCCTGCAGACAAAGTGTGGCTTGTAGAAACAGATCAGGGGTTTTCAGCAGAGAGGAGCCGGACATGTACCTCTTCTTTGCTCCAAGCCTCTCCCAACTCCAGAGCAGTAAGAGAGTAAAGTCGATTATGTTATTTGCTCAAAATATTTGCACCCTTGTGCCTGGATCCCAATGATACGAGGACATTAGACAAAGCCACAGCTGATAACCTTTATTATTGCAAGCCAGTGAGATTTTAGTGGGGAGGTTGCTTGTCACAAGCTAATGCAGAAAGCCCATCCCGGGCTTCCCTGGTGGTGCAGTGGTTGAGAGTCCGCCTGCCGATGCAGGGGACACGGGTTCGTGCCCCAGTCCGGGAAGATCCCACATGCTGCGGAGCAGCTGGGCCCGTGAGCCATGGCCACTGAGCCTGCGCGTCCGGAGCCTGTGCTCCGCAACAGGAGAGGCCACAACAGTGGGAGGCCCGCGTACCGCAAAAAAAAAGAGAAAGCCCATCCCAAAGCTCTCCAAGCCCACAAGAAGGACAGGGAAGAACCTGTGGGCAGGGGACCCTTGAAGAGGCCTTGTGATTCTGAGCAGGGCTAGGATGACACGGAGAGACAGGGGTCGACCTGAAGACCAAAACACCGTAGAACATGGGACCCTCAGCGGTAGGCCAAGCACAGGAGAATTCAATGAAAAAATGGATGTGACATTGGCCATGGATGCAATATTGAACTGAGCCGAATAAAGAAAAAATGAATGCTCCCTGCTGTTGAAGGCATGGTGGTTCTTAGATTATGCATGGGGGGAGGTGCTGAGAAGGGAGAGGAAAACATCCCCAAGGATGTACACAAAATAGAGCGAGGAATCCTTAGAACATACTTTCTATTCATTTGGCAATAGCAAGTTTTCTGCCATCTGTGGAAATGGGGCTCAAGAGCTCCATTTATAGAGAAGTCAAGTCTCCCTTTTACACACTTGACTTGGTGACTATGGAATTCAGACCTGCGTGTGTGTGTGTTTTGCGCTATGGGGATGAATCCCGTTGGTGGCAGAGAGACGCAGACAAGAAAGAGGGCGGGGTTGCAGCTGCGCTCCTGGGGACACATCTGACCTTGAGGCCACAGAGGCCATGTGCAGGGGTAGTGCCTGACCCATGTTCCCGGGACCCCTCACATCCCTGAGGAACGTCTTCAGAGACTAATTTCTAGCAATCAAGCTGCTGGGGCGGGTGCCACAGTAACTCATTGTAATCCGGTTTGCACAGTGACGGCAGCCATGCTTTATCAGGGGGTCTACTGAGCACCACCCACTTTGAATACAGAGAAGGTTTGCATCTTCTGGCCATTTACTCAAGTATGCAAGACATTATAACAGGCTTCGTTGTTCTAGAACTCAAGCTCCATTTCAAGCCCCATTCTGCCCGATGGCAGAAAATGTAGTCTTAGGCAATGACAGCTTTTCTCCGTCCCTTCAGGTGTGAACTTCCCTCTGGGGTGGCAGTGGCCACAGGTGTCTCCCCACTTTGGAAGCCTCTCTGATACATCTCTCTGGGTTCCCTCACCACTTTTCTGCACATCATTTCTGCAGCCCTCTGCCCTCTCCACAAATCCTCTTTCTGCGGCAGGAAAAATTTTCAAACAATCCACCTTTCTTAGGGCACAGAAGACTCAGGGGGCTGTCCTGTGTCCTCTGCATCCAGACCCACCCAGCTACAACTTGACCTACATAGCTACCCCACCGGCATGCCCAGACAGGAAAGATGCTGGGGGGGCAGGGCGGGGGGGCACTGGGGCCTCGATTGCTTCGAGGTAAAAAGGAGTGTGTGTGTGTGTGTGTGCGTGTGTGTGTGTGTGTGAGAGAGAGAGAGAGAGAGAGAGAGAGAGAAAATTTGGGGGTATATTTCAACTAACACTTCTCAAAATAATCTTGCCGTATATCGTATCATTTAATCCTCACTGAAATGCCATAAGGAAAATATTATTACTCTAATTTTACAGAAGATAGAACTGAGGTTCAGAGATAGTAAATAGCATGTAAATAAATAGCATGCAACTAAGTAGCATCTAAATAGCTCGCAAATGTGGTCGATGGTTTATCCAGAGCCCAAGCTCAGATCTGTCCGATTCCAAAGCCTCTGTTTTTTCCACGCTAGCACATTTCAGTTGTTCCCTTTCCTGGGAACTTTTCTTCCATGTTCCAGACAGGGTGCTGGTATCTCATCTTCCTCCTCCTATTACCTTAGCTTCACCAGCTAGTAGATCGAACATCCATTGAAGAGCTTACTACAGATGCCGTCAGAATGGCCAACAGGCTGCTCCAGGGAGGAGGACTGAGAATTATCTCTACGAGGGTCACGTGTATTTTCTGCTTAGAACCTATAGCCCATCCTATAGATATACCCTGCAAGGTCCCATCAGCGTCTATAACCATGCTCCCATTTCGTAGCCCCAGACGTGTCCTAGCTCCCATCGGCGTTTGATGGCACACACAGGGGCATAACCAAACTCGGCAACCTTTCATTCTTTAATCCATCCATTTGGCAATACTTTCTCCTGCAAGAGCGAAAAGACCATCTTAGGTGTGTTTTTGAGTCGCTGACACTGAGAGTAAATTGTCGCCTTGAAAGCTCTGGGGCACCCTAAGATGCCACCCACCCGTCTGGAGCAAATGCGCACATTTACAGTTGCCTGTGGTTTGCCTAATTACTTTTTCACAAGCCCTCAGAAACCACTGAGGGCTTCAGCTGCACCATGCGTGTGGTTTAATGAGGTTTCCGAACTCCGTGTTATGAAATTGTCACCAGTTATTTGTCAGGAAACAAGCTGCCTTGGGAATAGAGCAGGCTTAAAACTTGGGGTACCCACATTTTAATAATAATTCTTTGTAATTACAAAAACACCACATGACTTCAGTTACACGCAACAGATAATTTCTGGGCATTTGTTTTTAATGCACCTGAGTTTTCCAGGTTTTGTGTTCCTCTGAGAGTCTTTGAGGGATTGAAAGTGACAGGCACTGCTACCCTCACCCTTAAATTTGAGAAAGAAATAATGGTTTTCTCATGAAAATAGAGCTCTCGAGTTGATCAAGGTTGATTTCCTTCCCTTGAAGATGGATTAACTACTGTATGCTCTTATGTTTACCCTCTTCACAAATCATTGTATTTTATCATAGTCATTGCATTCATTTATTTCTAAAGCGTATTTAATGTAAGTACTATCATCCCTTGGTTATTAAAGGGATTGATTGGTTATTAAGGGGTTGATGATCTGGTGAGTGGATTATTCTTGCCTTTGGCTGGTAGGTTATTTCTCCTTCCTTCTATCTCTCTGGGTTCCTTGCTATGTAACCCTGCTGTTGCTAATTACGAGTTCTCCACACCAGCTGGAACATCACTACGGCCTCATCCATCCCTGCCCAGGTCTGATAACACCCCTGTGGCCAGGGGAGCCTCCCATCCCCTGGAGCCACCAGGCCTCCTCTCAGAGTCAGGGAGCTTAGTACCAGGGCCTCTTACCCGCTAGCAGGTGGGGTTTGGAAATAAACATCTACCAGGGTTTGTCCTCAGGTCAAACTGCCTGAGTTTATTCAACTCTCACGGTTCACAAAGCCCCCATGTAGAACTTCTCCAGCCTTTGGAGGAGGGATATCTTGTTGTCCATATTCTTACTCCAGGAATCTCTCCAGTTTCTCTGTCCTGCTCTAGGGAGAACCCAGTCCGTACTCCGGAAAATAATTAAGTTAAATTACTAATACACGTTCACTGTACAACATTTGGAAAACGCAGAAAAATAAGCACACACAAAACAAGGGTAATGTCATGACCCAGAGATATCCCCAGTTTTTAATCTCCGTGTATATGTCTATGTCTATTTTATGAAAAGGGATTATATCGTAATACTGTTTTGTTAACTGATTTCTTAAATTAACAATATCTTATTATTATTTTCACATTGCTAAGTAATGCATCATATGACTGTATCATTACTTACTTAACAAATCTTCTAATGCTGCCTATTTAGAGTGATTTCTTTTTTTATTACAGATAAGGGACAATATAAAAAGATTTCCAAGGATATGGGTGCATATCTTATTATTTCCTTATGATCAATTTCTAGAATTGGAATTGCTGTGTCAAAAGGTAAAGTGAGGGCTCTCTTCTTGACTTGGTTCTACCAGTTCTGTTTCCCGCTGCTAGGTTTTCCTAGTCCTGTGTTTGTCAGTTCTGATACTCAGACCCCCTTCAGCAGAATTAGATGCAGATTATTTTATTTTATTTTATTTTTTTTGCGGTACGCGGGCCTCTCACTGTTGTGGCCTCTCCCATTGAGGAGCACAGGCTCCGGAAGCACAGGCTCAGCGGCCATGGCTCACGGGCCCAGCCACTCCGCGGCATGTGAGATCCTCCTGGATCGGGGCACGAACCCGTGTCCCCTGCATCGGCAGGCGGACCCTCAACCACTGCGCCACCAGGGAAGCCTTAGGTGCAGATTCTTGATTGCCCCACCCCCGTGACAGGAGCTGCAGATCGAGTCTGCATACCTAGCCCACGGCACAGTTTGGGAACAGGAAAATCAGGCTCCTCCAACCCGTCTCATGTGACTAGGAACCCTGTATGTTAAAAATGTACTGGGCTTTGTTTTATTTTTAGTTTTTATAAATTTATTTATTTATTTTTGGCTGTGTTGGGTCTCTGTTGCTATGCGCGGGCTTTCTCTAGTTGTGGCAAGCGGGGGCTACTCTTCGTTGCGGTGCGCGGGCTTCTCATCGCGGTGGCTTCTCTCGTTGCGGAGCACAGGCTCTAGGCGCGGGCTTCAGTAGTTGCGGCACGTGGGCTCAGTAGTTGTGGCGCACGGGCTTTGTTGCTCCACAGCACGTGGAATCTTTCTGGACCAGGGCTCGAACCAGTGTCCCCTGGATTGGCAGGTGGATTCTTAACCAGTGCGCCACCAGGGAAGTCCCTGGGCTTTGTTTTAGTCACATATAGTAAGATGGCAGACGTGGAAATGAGTGTCACGAAGTTTATACTCACAGATCCTTAGAAAAGGATGCACACCAAGCCACCAGGGCCACACGGGGAAGCACCAGGACCCATCCAGAGACAGAAGAGGACTGGAGAGAGCATGGCCCAGAGCCTGTATTGGGGTTTCCTTGGGAAGGAATGGCGAGGCAGGGTAGGCACACTGAGTAGACTTAGGATTGGACAGTTTGAACAATTTTGGCAGCCCAGGGGCTGTAGGGGTGGTCCCTAGCTATCTGCTACCTGGTCCTGGACTAATTCAGGGCAAGGGGACTGTATGATTACAGCCTCCTTTGGAAATAGGTATTTACTAGAATTGAATTAGAATTTTGCTAACCTCTTCAGACTTAATTACAGCTCCACCCTCCCAGATTTCCTAATGACTGGCCCTAGGGATCAGCTTCTAGTAACGCCCACCAAAGTCTCCTGACACCCAGAATAGTCCCTAAATGAGCCTGCCTCCAGCTGAAACAAGATCTGCCGAATTCTCCTCTGTGTCAGTTCACCCAACGTCAGGCACAGCAAAGCTAAAGCATCCGAGCCCCAAACAGGTTAGCTTAGTTCAATGTTCTATATAGAGAGGTCTGCTTGGGGAGAGGCTGAAATTCTTGGCGAGATAATATTTACGAATTAGCTGTGAATTTCAAATATCCCTGCATCCATCTCACTTCATTAGTATGGAATCAAAAATTATAATTATGGAGTAAATGTTTTTCAAAGAGGAGAGAAAAAGGGTTTTTGCCACAATCCTTGTTATTTCTCTTTTGTAGGGA
>NW_006786302.1:2168344-2171436 GCF_000442215.2 Lipotes vexillifer | reverse complement strand
ACAATCCTGGTTATTTCTCTTTGGTAGGGAAATCTAAAATTGGACCAGAAAAAACGGGACTATGAGATTTCAAAACTCTCCTTGTGACGGGATTACTACATATTATTATTTCTATTCATAGTTTCATTGCTTCTGATAGAGCTGTTATTACTGGAAACAAAAACACAACTATAACCCTCTGAAATCTTTTCCAGCAAATTCTCTAAATAGGTAGGCATCTTCCTACTTCGTCTCAATTCTTTTCTAGGGGGTCAGCTAATTTTACCTTTTAAAACCATTGATATTCAAATCCACTATTTCTTTAATATGGAGTTGCTTGCCAAGAATTGTCCAACCTCTTCTTAAGCATATAAGTGAAAATGTCCTTATCTATTGTTAAGGAAGGAACTGTTCTCAGTGATCCCCACTGAGGAGGTGGGGACGCCTTCCCCACTTCATCAGCATCCTTCTGTTCATGGGCTGTTTGTTCCTACCTCACCTGACTCTCTTCAGATGTGTGCAGGAGCTGTAAGTTCCCTGTGGCATCAGCCTGAAGCCTCTGTGCCCTTCCTCAGCGTGACAGCCCTGGGCTGGGGAGAGACATCCTTCACCCAGCTGCAGGGAGGTTTGGTCCTCATTAGCCCTCCGAAAGCTGCCAGCTCATCCGCCTGCCCTTTCATGGACAGGCAACAGGTGACATCCTGCAGCAGCCGTGGCGCTGATAGAACTCCCTGCTCCGGCTCACTGTTGTCGCCTGGCGTTTCACTGGTGTTGATCACGTGGGCACAGTTTGCCTTACTAAGACCCTAGGCATCCATTGTGCATTTTGGTCCAGGCCTGCAGGCCAGGCTCTGGGCTGGAGCCATTTTCCACCTCACTGCATGGAAATCAGGGCAGCAAGGAGCAGCAGAGACCCATTTTAAACAGTCTCTCAAAGCTGGGTTGATGTAGCAATGTCGTCGTCAGAGATCAGCTTCTCTGGTCCCTTTATGCACCAATGGAAAGTTCTGGAATGGTCACTGCAAGAAAGCTTTTCTCTCTCCTCACCCCTGCCAATCATTGTGTGGATCCCTGGTGCTCTTCTAAGGTGGGCCTCCCACCGCTGGCTCCCTCTGTCCCTTTGATGACCAACCTGGTGTAGATGCCTGTCTATTCCAGCTGCCCTCCTTCTCAAGACTTTTTCTAAAATGTGAAATGCTGAACTCTAGCCAGCATGATGCCATCTCATTTTACTTCAGCCAGACCCCAAATACTAAAGCTCTGACAAAGACACTCAAACTGTGTTTTAGAAATGAGAGGAAGAAATCCAAGGTTTAGAGCACCGTGCAGGAGTGAACGTTAGCTCTTTGCAAAGTCAGTTTTGACTTGTACTCAGAATGGATTGAAAGACAATACAGACTGGATTCAGCTACAGAAAATGGTATGAAAAGTCCCAGACACAACTTTATGCAGAATATCTAAAACCTCATGGAGAGGGCTTCTAGTGGGATTTTCCCACTGCTTATAAAATGTGTACACTTATGCCAAGAGAAAGAAAAGACAAGCAGGACCGCCTCTTCTGTCCGAAGGGATAGCTCATTTCTTCACTCTCCTCTTGATATTTGGCTCTGCAAACACCAGCATCATGTCAGCTGCTGGTTCTACAATGAGAAACGCTCTGTACGGATTTCAGTGGCAAGTAGGTAATCAATCGACCACGGGGGCAAAAGCGGGTGCTCTCCCAAATCTGCACACGACTTGTTTCTCTGTCTCCTTTGAAAGAATTTCCGTGTTCAGAGATGGCTCGGGTCTCATCTGCAGCCTATGTGGAAAGGTACACACATGGAAACAACACATTTTCTCCAAACATGTGACAAAACTAAGTGATGCTCTGGGGACTGTGCTTGGGAGGGAAGGAGGGAGAGAGTTGTTCCCTGGGAGGCAGTTTGCTGAAACATTTCCTTTCCTGTTCTGTGGCTTGGGAGAAAGAGGAAGCAAAAGCCAGACTGCAGGAGGAAGCCTTCTTTTCTGGAGCCCACTTGTTTGTCAGCCTTGCAATGCAGAATAATGTTTGTGACTTGGGGTAAGAAGCAAAGGCTGGGACATGTGACTTTTGCAGGCGTCTTTGGGTGGGTAGGTGGGGCTCTCCAGGGCTCTTTGCCCCCTGTTAGTGCCTTAAAGTTTGTCATCTTTACCACCCCACCCGCCTGGCCCATCAGTCTTTTTTGATCTGAAGTCCTTATTATTTTATATTTTGTTTGGATTCTGGCTGTCTCCACACTCTTGGGGAAGCCGTGCTAAGGCACTCCGTGTCCCGGACTCCAGGAAATAGAGCAGGAACTTGCATTTTGCACAAAGGGTTTGAATATGAAGCAAAAACAAAAACCCAAAACACGTATTTCCTAAAACTTTGAGGTCATGATGATTTCCATTACTGTAGCATATGTCAATTTGTTTCTTTTTTCTATTAATAATAATAAATGTGTTGGAGAACCGTGTCATTTCTAGCATTGTTTAAAATTTTTCAAATTCAAAAATGATGGGGGTTTCCCTGGTGGCGCAGTGGTTGAGAATCCGCCTGCCGATGCAGGGGACGCAGGTTCGTGCCCCGGTCCGGGAGGATCCCACATGCCACGGAGCGGCTGGGCCCGTGAGCCATGGCCGCTGAGCCTGCGCATCTGGAGCCTGCGCTCCGCAACGGGAGAAGCCACAACAGGGAGAGGCCCATGTACCACACACACACAAAAAGATGAATATTTAAGCAATTAGATGGAATTGATGATACATATTTTGTCAGATGAAAGACGTGTGATTGAGTAAATGTGGTTTTCTCTAGGCAGTTGGTAAAGCACAACATTTCTAGCTGGGGAAAGCAGAGTCATTCACATCCCATGGTACCACCGCTGAGCGCAGTTCACTCTCTAGCCCAGGGCACATTACAGGGTCGGGGTGCCCACTTAGTAACTGGGGCTCTCACTCGGAGCTTGCAAATGAACACTCAAGGATGAGCTCCATCAGGTGGCTGGAGGCATGGGCTCAGGTGTGAGTGATGCACAGTTTGCAGCCAGAGTTAAAAAGCTTCATTCTAGGTCAATTACACCTCCATTAAAAAAATTATAACCCAATACTCTGGT
>NW_006786302.1:2165016-2168334 GCF_000442215.2 Lipotes vexillifer | reverse complement strand
AAAGAGTGAATGATGTTTGACTTATAAGGATGAATACCTAGAAGCTGGTAAAAATTTTAAGTTCTTAAGTTCACAGAAATCAAACTGAAATCATCCCTTCGTGACTTTGAAGGTGTAATCGTATCAATGTAGTCTGTTATATGTTTTTAATGTCCAGGAAATAGTCCTTTGTGTGTTGTCCAAACAATCCAAATGAAGAACGCTGCAGTCGAGTTAAGTGTGATACGCTTTCTATGTATTTGTATTATTTTGTTTTGTTCTCACACATGGGGCAGAACATATACCCAGAATAAAAATGACTGATACTTTTTACGGATTTAGTTTAAAAAAAAAAAAGAGTTTCAAAATGTTCAGCAGTGGACAGGAGAGACTCTCGTTTACAGCATCTTCATATCACCCTTCTCCGTTTCATGTTTCCTGATTCAGTCTAAATTTGGAACGGTATAAAGACGAAAGAGGGAAACAAGGGAGTATGTCTAATAACTGGGCTGTATTTTAACAGGTTAATTCTCCACCAATATCTCGGCTGCCAATCTAGCTGCTACCTGGCTTCAATTCACAAAACTGTCCCCAGGAAGATCCTTTCTAAAGACAAAGCAGAGTGCCATCTTCCAGCAGAAGAAGGGAAGACCTGTTTCTCAAAGCTGCTTTTTCTATGGACAAAGCAGCTACAATCAGGAGAATTGGAAATACCAGGCAGGATTAGGAACTCGATAAATTTTTCCCCTTACAAAAGAGCATGTGATTGTGAATAGCTTCACATGGCTTAATTTTTGGCGGTGTAAGTGGAATTTAAACTGCAGGCAATAAATCAGGGACACCTTTGATTCATTATAGATAATCGAGAGGAAGCTCTTCTGATACTCAGTGTCAACGGAGTCATAGCTCCAATTTCCTTCAAACTCTACCATCAGTCAAAAGAAGGGACTGGCCCCTGGTGGGGTGGGGACAGCATTGGGCAGTGGATCACTGCCACCCTCTGTCCAGAGCCTCCTGGGAGCCAGGCACTTACGGATCCATTTCACTGCAGCCCCTGTGGTGGATGGTGTAACCCTCCGGGGTGCAGGCAGCGTGACCAGGGCAGTTATTTACCTTCCGGGGCCCTCGTACGCCTGTACAGGTAGCACCCACTTTCAGCTCATCCTGAAGACTGCTTCCCCCCTTCCCCCCCCCACCCCCCCCACCCCGGGCCCCCAAAGCCCCTGCTGCCATCTGACTGCAGGCCGTTCTACCAGCCCAGATGTATGGTCCAGTGCCCACCCTTCACCCCCGCCATGCAGGCCTGTCTTCCTCATCACAGAGAGAGACTGATGTCACTCAGGTCGTGTCCGCAGCCCTCCCGGTCACATAGGGCCATCCTCCTCATGTGCACAGGGGCTATCGTGGCCCTGGGCCCTTGCACTGACCCTCGGTCTCTTGGGCTCTTCACCAGCCTCCCTCATGCCACCCCATAGGTTCTTTCTTGGGGATCCTATGGCTTTTCCTGCCATTTTAATTTTTGTCTTTGAAAGCCCAGGCTGTGCTAAGGTTCCTGCCCATTTTCTTCCAGGCAGTTCCACAGACTAGCTTAAGTTCCATTTTCCTCTAAGATGCTTCTCTGCTTCTTCCCATTTCCACATGTTCATATCTGTGACAGCACATGTGTCTTAGCCTTGATAGTGTTTTGCAGTTACGACTAGCAGCAACTTTTTGAATTAATGCTGCGCTAAATAATGGCACATTCTACAACTGATGGCATCTTAGATTTAATAAAATACAGCAAAGGGAGGCAAAGAAGATGCAAAGCAGTGCCCGGGGCAAAGGGGCTGCCCCTGTATCATTGGTACAGGGCATCCAGGCCCCAACACAGCGGTCAGGTCAGGGAGACGAGCTGCCACCCATCCCCAACCAGGGCACAAGAACCTCTGCTTGGCAACCAATATTTCCCCTTATTTCCTTAGGAATTGTGAGCCTGTGAGTCAAAGGCTTTCATAGCTATCATCACACAAAGGGGGAAGGTTGCTGTCTAGACATAGACTATAATTACTAGTATTATTTAAAGTCACTGAAATGCCTGAATGGCAGAAAGGAGCAAAGGGTCTCCTATAAGCCAAAAGCCCTACAAAGGGCCCCAGGGAACACCTCCCTGGAGGATACGCACCTACTCCAGGCTTTGTTGGGGGTAGGGTGTGCCTGGTAAAAGAAGCTTCAGTGTATATAAACTGTAGGCAGTATTTCTTTTTTTTTTTTAAGTTCTCTTAATTTGGTTTCCTCTAAGGTCAATTAAAATCTTGAAAAGCTTCTGCAAGGCAGCACGGGTGCCAACAGAAGCCAAGAACTTGTCAGTAAGTCATTACATTTGCGCAATTGTCAACAGATCCTACCTACCGCCTCTCCTTTTATACTTTAAGAAGTACAACTTATGGTTCATTCTTAGATCTACACTGGTCAAAGCACAGTATTTGGAAAACAACCATAAGACTGTGGCAGTGTATATAAACATTGCAAGCTTTTAACAAAATAATCCAGCTTCCAACGTTTTCTATTTAACCACCTTTAATCATACTTACCAACATGTTTGCTCTTCTTACTCACATCCGTATCCTTTTACTGTTTCTCACAACTGCAAAAATACCCTCCCTCCCGGGCAGGATGGAGGATTTGGATGTGGGCTGGGGAGACGCTCAGACCACCAGAGTGGTCCTCCATGGAACCCTGGACTCGCCTCAGCTGTGGCTTTCCTTCCAGGCCATGGCTGTCACCTGCTCCCATGGCGGGCAAGGCCATCTTCCCCGGACAAGTCCAAATCTAAAAAGACATAGGTTGATCTCTGGGGGCTACACACTAGCCATACTCCTGCCAGGGTGCTCTGGTTCCAACACCCAAAGTTGTCCGTGTGCTTCCACTCTTATACTTGGATATTGGACCTTGACAGGCTGCCTCAGCCAATCTGACTCCTGGACCTCAGCCCGTTTCACTTTCCCACCTCCGTTTTCAGGGCCTAGGTCTCTCTTTCCTGAGCCCCAGCTGGTGGCTTGAGTTCTTCATCCATATCCGTCATCTTGACATCTTGGCTTGGATGTCTACTATGCATCTCCAACAGTGTATCCTTATTCTAACTGTACAATCTCCTCCCACGGCCAGACACACCCATCTCCTGATATTCTGCATCTCATTAGTGGTCCTATATTCATTCCATTCTTCAAGCCAATATACTAGGACTCATATTTGATTTGACAGTATTAGATCCTTGGGTCTCCCTCTCCCTTCTCTGCTCCCTTCTCTCTCCTCCCCTCCCTCCACCCTCCTTGCCTCCTCTTCCCTCTTTCCTTCCTCCCC
>NW_006786302.1:2078369-2164104 GCF_000442215.2 Lipotes vexillifer | reverse complement strand
CCTCCCCTCCCCCTCCCCTCCTTCCCTCCCCTTGCCTTCTGTGCAGCCACACCACATGGGCATTCTTACTGCTTCCCCTGAGTTCTCTGGCTCCCTGTGCCAGGCCCCTTATCCTCCAGACAACCACGTGCCTCTCACCTTCACCTCCTTCAAATGTCACCTCCCAGTCAGGCCCTCTGAACCAACCTATTTAACACTGTGACCCAGCTCCATCCCATAGGGCCTTCCCCCTTTCTGAGCAATGGTCACCTTTCAAAATACCGTGTAATTTACTCTTTATATTCTGGTAATTGATCAACTGCCTCCTTGAGAATATCATCCCCCTAGAGGCGAGGCTTCTGTCCCTCTTGTTCACGACACATCCACACACCCAGAATAGTGCCAGCATGTGGTAGGAGCTCCATATATATTTGTTGAGTGAATGAATTCAACAAATCCATGTCCTGAGGAAAAGGGATGTGAATGATCAACACCAGGAAACATTTTGGTAAATTTCCAGGACACATTTTGAAATTTCCAATTTCAAAAAAGGAATCCAACGGGGATCCAGGCAGAGGAAGAATATATAAATGGGGCAGGGGGAGCATGTTCCCTGGGTCATCAGTGCCAGACCATAGCGGGCCATGCAACATTCAGCGGGACAGAGCAGGCCACCAATCTTATGTAAGAAGCCAAGTTTTCCTTTGGATATAGATGCAGCAGACTGTCGGGACCAGGCAAGAGCCCAGAGGAGCTAGCACCGCCCAGCCATCTCTTCTTGCGCAAGTCCGCTGAGAACCGCTCCTAGGAAGAACAGGCCGCACTTGGCTGTGCACTGTCTCTGTTCCCCTAGAGCTGTCACAATGCCACTTCAGCCCCAGACCACAAGGCTGTCATTTATTGAGTGATGGATCCCCCTGGGCCAGGGCTTTTCACCTCCTGCCCAACGAAAACCTCACACCCCCATTTAGGAGATAGACGGCCCCATTTTATACATGAGAAATCCAACGTGAACCAAGTTAAGCTACTCCCCACAGTACACAGGGGTAGAACCAGGATTTCAACCCAGGCACAGTAGCAACCCAGGCCTTACACTACATGGCATTATAAACATTAACCTGGCATCTATCAAACTGCTGGGTCAACAGTACCCACTGGCCTCCTCATAAAGCTGAGAACTCCATCCTGCAAAAATAGTTTCCAAACCTCTATTTTTCTGCTTTTCCTACAGTTCAAGAAAATGTCAGAAAGCAGAGTCCCCTCCCACAATCAATACAAAAAGTATCGGGACCTTCCATCTGGAAAAGATAATACGAATAAAGGACCTCATGAATACAATCTTTAATATTCTGAGTGTCATGGATAAAGTTGATGTACTTTGAAACTTGAGACCAACTAAGAAATAAGTAGAATGGTGGTTACCAGAGGCTGGTGGGGGATGTGGGGCGTTGGGGAGGTGTTTTGGGGTGCTCACTTGGAACTAGTAGATAAATAAGCCCTGGAGAGCTAATGCACAACATCATGATTATAGTCAACAACACTATAGTATAAACTTCAAAGCGGCTAAGAGACTAGCTCTTAATTGTTCCCACCACAAAAAATAAATGATAATTATGCGATATGACAGAGGTGTTAGCTTTGGTGTTAATTGTTTTGCAACACACAAATGTATCAAATCAACATGGTTTATACCTTAAACCGACACAATGTTATATGTCAATTATATTTCAATTAAAAAAAATGAAAGAAGAGGAAGGGGTCTTAACAGTCTATGATAAACCTTTAACGTTCTTACTCAGAAAGGTGAGAGTGGGAGGGAACGAAAATAGATTCAACCTGTTTGGACTCTGTGAGGAATCTCATGCCCTAAAAATCTATTTCCCATGTGAGAATGAAATCATGGACTTGGAATCAGAAAGACCTGCATTTGAGACTTATCCCTTATTTAAACGTGTCTTCGCTTACCCCACACTCTCGCTGTCAGAACAGAGCAATGATTTGTTTCCCTCTGCCCTGAGGACTGGCTTCATTTAATTTGCAAGGAATTATTTGCCTCTGTTTCTGTTGCTACTTGATAAAGAAATAGTGCATCTTTTAAGAAATCGTTGGAAGCTCAGACAACAAAACAATAAAGAGAATAGAAAACTAGCAAGAACGAAATAGAAGTAATTAGACTTGAACCTGACATCACTTTCCATAGCTAACGCCATATATTAGTGCAAAGGGGAGAATAATGGTTTTTCATTTACCTTCATATTTATGTTCATTATGAAAAATCACATAACATGTTCAGGGAAATCCTTGGTTTAAGCCAGTGTATAAAAAGCTTTTTATCTGAAGTATATTACACCGGTCTGCTTCTGAGCAAGTAATTTTTTCTGCATAAGGAAAATATTTTTGAAAAGAAAATATTACAAGCAGTGTTCTTTTTTATTTTAGAATTATATATTTTCAAATAATGAATACAATATCTACTACTGTTCCACAATATTCTCATTATTTCTATATCATCAGAGAGTATTCTTCTGGGGGTAAAATTTCAGAAATTACCAGAACATGGAGGAACACTTTGTTGTATTGTCATCCTTTAAACACATTTTGTTGAGTAAGCCACAATGGAATTGGGCTTATTTTTGCTTTCCTTAACTGGATCTGTACTGTGAAATGAGGTTTGCATCTTATTACTTCTTACTGTTGCATTCTTTAAAAAATTTTTTTTAATTTAAGCTTATGAATTCTATTATAAGCAGCATAACTAAAATGAGGTAAGACATCATTACTCACAGCACTCTGGTTCCTCAGTTGGGGAACTCCACACCTCCTGCCTGAGAAGGGAGAAGGGATAGATACACAGCCGACCCTGAACTTGTCCCCAGAGCCACCGCTCTGGATGCAGTCTGGCTCCCGTCAGGCCTTCAATCCCAGACTCATCTCCACATCACCTCCCCGCAGCCAGGGCCATCAGGTGGGTACCTCAGGCAACAGCCGTTCTTAAAGGCTTTGAGGGCCATAAGTGCCCAAGGACCTATGACCATCGTAGGCTTGTGGGGCAGTTGGGGAACCCTACCCACGTGCCCCAGTCTTTCTTGTCCCCATCATCCCTGAGGGAGCCCCTGACCATGTCGTGCTCAGAGCCACCCTCCAGACAAACACAAGTTTTATAACTTCCTCTCTTGGCCAGACCTGGCTGATGGAAGCATGCCAGCAACATGGGGTGGGGGAGGTCCAGAGTCAGCAGGGTGCCCCCCCTCAGGATGCTATAGACATAAAGCAGCCGCTAGCCACTGTGGTTTTTCAAATTTCAAGTTATTAAATGTAAAAAAAGTTTAAAACTCAGTTCTTCAGTTTCACTATCTCACATACACAACAGTCACATGTGGCCAGCGGCTACCATATTGGATAGCAGAGAGTGTGGAAGATCTCAGCCATTGCAGAAAGTTCTCTTGGGCAGCTCTGCTGCATCATATTTCTCCCAGCTGTTGATTCTGTGTGAGGAGTCCCTATGGGTCAGCCTGAGTGGAAGAAATCCCAATCTTGTTCTGGCTCTGTCACCAACAGGCTATGGATCGGGGCAGGTCACCTCCTTACCTGTGAGGGCTTCTTGGAATTAGATTTTGGTTCGTAATGGAAGAAGGGCAGACCTCGCATGACCCAAGGGTCCCAGGTTACTTGTCTCTGCTGTGGCATTTTGTAGAATCGTTTTTATTGAATGTTAGTTTTGCACCATGCTTTCTACTTATGTAAGGACAATCACATACAATTCAGTACTGTGTTCATTTTGGGGTACATTTGAAAAATTATATTACATAGGATTCTCTTTATGAGACCCAACTGGAAATTTTCTCTCAAGTCTCAGGACCAGGACAAAATGTGTTCCTCATAAGCAAATAGTGGGCATTTAGGTTTCAAAACAACGTGAATATTGTAACTAATCTAATTTTCCTCTTTATTTTCACAGCAAGGAGGCTCAGAGCAATCCCATTAGAAGCAGTTAGACTGAATCTTATGGTCTACATTTTTCCTCCTAATTGTATCTCTAATAAAAGCTATTGGGAAGCCATCAGAATATTTTTGGGAATGAGTTGGAATAAATTATTTTATGAATTGAGGGAAACATATGTTCAGAACCCCCGAATCTTTAAACACATCATGAAAATGCATAACCTAAATCCGTGCTAAGAGAATCCATCTACTGGGAATATATCCTTAGAAAGACATCTTCTAACCAGACTTGACCTTGGATTTGGAAATTTGGTAGACATGTATTTCTGGAGTATAATAAAAGACTAAAAGATATTAGGGGGCCTGAAGTAAGAAACTCAGATGTTCTAAAGACTGAAAAATGAAAATACATAACTGTTTTTAAGCAGAAGACTTCATTGTTGTTGTTAAAAAAAAAATTGGAAGTTTCCAAAACTGTCATATTAACAGAGTTCTCACTCCTCCCACGTTAAGCATGACTCTATAATCGAAAAATACCTCTTGATGGAAGAATAAATTAGTAAAAGTAAAAGCATCTCACCTCTCAAAACACTTCCATCCTTTTTTGTTTGTTTGTTTTGATCATTGTCAAAAGTATACTTTTTATGTAAAAGCATATTTTTCAAATAAAAAAGTGTCATAGAAAACTAAATACCTTTCCACTTGGAGTTGTATCGTCATGGTATCAGACTTCATGAAAAAGGAAAAATAAATGTTTTGGAATCAAATTTGAAAATCCAGACTAGAGTGTACCCAGATATAGTATATAAGGATTATCTGGACATCACTGGATTTGTGTATCCTTGCAGTACAGAGCCCCAAAAGAATCTTCTAAACAAACACAACTGTAGGGTTCCAACATGAACATGTGCTCTGTAGTAATCATGTAACAGGGATTGTTTTCAAGAAGAAATGGTATTCAGCCTTATACTGAAGCATAAAAAAACAATACTGAGCGTTCTTTTCACTAAACATCTGAGAGTCTCTTCCATACGTGTCACACAAATATATGATCATTAGTATATCTATGTCTTCTCAATCATTTTGTCAAGTAAAAGGCACAATAAAGGAGGATTATTTAAGTAATAAGAAACGCTGTTTATTGGGAATTTACTATGTGCCAGGCACTCTGACCCTCATTCCTGATGGATTCTCTTATTAACAAACTGTGGGGTAGATACTGTTTCTGTCCTCATTACACAGTGGAGGAAACTTGAAAGTAACTTTTCCAGAGTCCACAGCCACGCAGCAATGGACGGGACCCCAAACTGAGATAGCTTGGCCAGGACCCTGAAAGTCCTCTGCAGAGGGGAGGGGACCTGGCTGCAAGTTAATGGTGGAGCTGAGAGAAAACCCAGGGAGAGGGACCCAGATCTCAGCAACCCTCGCTTCAAGAGGGCTCCCAAGCCCCTTCTCCACTGCCCAGAGAGGATGAGAGGGACCATGTCCTTGGAACAACAGGCATGGACAGGGGGACCCAGGACAGACGGCTTCCCCAATATCTGGGAGAGAGTATTCTGGCCTGGCTTCTTATCAGCTAATGGTGAAATTTTTCATTTTGCTTCTCCCTGAAGAGAGGACAAATTTGTTTTCACTTACACATGGCTAATTTGCCTGTAGTGTGTTTAATAATCATCATTCTAATTATAAGAATATTCTGACACCAGATCATTGTGACTCCAAGAGGCTCAGGTCTCCTGTCTCTCTGCTTCCAATTCTATTAAACAAGGATGGATCAAAGGCTTTCTTATCAAAGTACCTTTGATTATGACTGCAACAAACAGACACTGAGCTGCCTTGATATCCAGCTTAAATGGCCAGGCATTGTCCACTCACAGCTCCATCCACAGTGAAAGGCCTCATCCAGATACAGATTCTATACAGAATAAGTAAGACATCCTATATGAGACCAACATGCTAACATTCACAAATAATTAAATACTAACAACCGGCTGGGCATCTTTGTATGGTTTGTGGTCACTTCAACTTAAAGATGCCTTAGTAACATATAAACACTACTATGTATAAAATAGATAACCAACAAGGACCTACTGTAGAGCATAGGGAACTCTACTCAATGTATTGTAATAACCTATAAGGGAAAAGAATCTGAAAAAGAAAAAAGAAATATATGTATGAATTGCTGTGCTGCATACCTGAAACTTACACGATATTATAAATCAAATATACTTCAATAAAAATTTTTTAAATAAATAAAAAAAATTTTAGTGCTAAAAAAAGGATATATAACTGTGAAGTTGTAAAAGAAAAAAAAGAAGATGCCTTAGTTATCCATAGAATGAACATCGGTGGACTCATCCTCCTTTCCAGGTTGAGCAGAAGTGGCTGGAGTGGAGGGAGGGTAGATCAGATGTTTCCCCTTATCTGGAACAAAAGCATCTCAGCTTGAAGACTGAGGCTCTGCAGGCTGCCCAACCCTGTACCTCTGCCCCAGGGGATGCGGTTAACAGGATGGGACCACCTCCTTGATGAGGGAGGATGCCCAGCTGGGCTTACCCAAACCCTGGGTCCTGGCAGCTGCCTCCTACCCTATGAAGACTCTGGCCAGCCTGCAGGATTACTGGGTAAGCAGCCCCAGAGGAGCTATAATTCAAGCATTTTTATGATATTTTTCAGCTCTCTTGGGATCCCCTTCACCATATTTAGACGTTGGCTTTCATTACTCATTCCATGTGAAAGTAAGTGACTGCCTGGATTTCGGTTTAAGATTACAATTGCTGTTTATAAATCTCATTGACCTATTCTTGTTTGTAAATATGTATATAGCTTGTTTAGACACATTTACTTGATTAACACACATGGGTTCCCTTTATATGTGTCACTTTACATTCTTTCTTGAATGTGAAGGAAAATAGCATTCCCTCGTCTCCCCCTCTTTCTTTCGCTCTGGTCCAAAGGCAAACAAAACTTGGCTCTCGTTGCCCAGCTACTGGGCACCTGGGCTTGCTGATATGATTTCCCATCCCCTCATCAGCCCCCACCTCCCACCCTCACCCTACACCGGCTGTTTAAAGACAAGTGTGTTGACAAACAGGCCCTGGACTTTCCGTGCGTTCGTGCTTTGTCAAGTCCGGCAGGTTTGCCGTAGAGCAAGGCGTGGGATGATGAGCCAATGTAAACAAGAACTAGGGGTCCTAAGAAGGTCTTCTCGAGGGTTTGCCATCCAAGGGCCCTCAGCAGACCCGGACGGCTCCTTTCAAGCAAACGGGCAGATCAAAAGCAAAATGATCAAACAGAGTCTTGACAAAGACCTTGAGCTCAGTGTGGTGAAGTGTGAATTGCAGAAGCTCTGCTTCCCGGTCCAGCTCCCCGGGGAGTCAGGTACAAAGGCAAATTTTATTGCAGTAATGAAAAAAGCCATTGATTTACATGGTTCTGGAAACGCATCCACCAGATGAAAGAACACAAACGAGACAAGAAATAACACGCTGTCCTCCCAACTCCTCCCTCCCCCTCCCCTCATGGATGTGGATTTGGGGGAAAATACGATTTGTGGATGAGGCAGAGAGAGGGGCTGAACATCAGATGCTGCCTGGTCCCACCTGTGGAATCGTCCAGCTGGTCATCAATATGGGCCGAATGGCAGGGGGACAGCCTCTTGCCAAGCCTAGCCATCCTCATCCTGGCCTTAGCCTACGTTTTTGACAATTACTTGGATAAAGATGTAAAATGCATGGAGAGTGTATATTTGTCTTTTTTTCCCCCTGCTGGGCCTGTGAACCTCCTTCTTGTGTTTGGAGAATTGCTTACAGAACAAGCCCTGCTAGGAGCAGGGCTCACCTTCGACACCAGATCCTGAAAGAACCAGACGCCTGTGTTCCCGGCCTTTCTTGCTGCTGGGGGTGGCGAGGCGAGCTAGGCCCAGCCACTCGGCCTCACACCCTCCAGCTCTGAACCAGAGGATAGGGGCTCAGAGCAGTGACTGGGGGCAACCCCTGCTGGTGGCAGGAGATGGGCTGCATTGTTAGTTCCAGGTTTCTGGGCTGCACTGGCACACCCACCGTAGGGCCACGTCCCCGGTCCAGGGCCAGAGGCTGGGGAAGCTGTGCATCTAGGCACAAGGGGCAGCAACGTCCTCCCAGTGGGGTTTCATAGACTGGTTTGTGATGGCATCTTTCCTGCAGCTCAGCCTGCTCTTTCTATGCCTTGGCCCATGGTTCTTCTGTGGCCTTCCCAGTGAAACTGAGCCACCCCAAATCTTTACAATCAATTACTTCTCTGCTCGCATCAGCCAGAGTTGATTTTGTTGCAGGCAACTAAGAACATTGACTTGTGGCATCCTTTCCAAATCTGCTGTCCATTAGATGACAGAATTGAGGAGAAAAATGTCCTCAGAAATGCAACCTATTAAGAGGACATCAAGCCGGGATAACTGTGTGACCCTACAGTTGGGCCCAAGAGCCAACTCCGTGAGATCAGACTGCAGTTGGAGACACTTGTCCAGCCTGAGTTGGAAAAGACAGACACTTTGAAGAAACAGAGGGACACCCTCTGGGTCAATTTAAAACAAATTTTTTTTTACCACATTGCTAGTCGAATATAAAGAAACATAAAATTAGGCATAAACGCCTGAAGATTGTGGTTCATTTACAGTTATAAAACCAAAACAAATTTACAAATTAATTACCAGCAGAACTACAAAAGCAATAACATTAAAATTAACATCATTAATTTAATGCGAGAGATGACGATGATTTGCTGAAACTGGTTCATTGCTCACCACACGGTTCGGCACCAACCGCTGAGGCTCAGGGGGCTTCTAGGCGGGGACGGCCCATCTGCAGCCCTGAAGCTAGCAATCCACTGAGCCCTGGGTGCCCTCACGTCCATCACTCATCAGCTCCCTCTGCATCTTCAGCAAGAGGGTTCTCTCCCGGTAGCTGGGCTTCTGTCTCATTGCTCCGACTTAATGCACTGATTCCTTCTTCCTCCAAATCAATCCTTCCTTAACCGAGTCCTAACACCCTGGCATTGAACTCACCGGCCCAGCATCAATTCAATATTGACCCTAGTCAAGCCAACTGAGGCTAGGAGGCAAGATCAAATGGTACTAAGATGATGGCTCCCTCAGCATCCATGTTCACAGTGCAGTGCCAGATACCACTTCAGAGAGTAAAAGCACATGGTGAAGCCCTACTTTTCATTCTGGTGCAAGTGTCATGGAAATTAGGATGTGTACCCATCAGGGTCCATGTCTGAGGATGTTCAGCGAAGCACTGTCTATGGTGGCAGGAGGTTGGAGGTGACCTAGTTCCCTTCACTGGGAAGGTGACCCATGGCGGGTGCATACTGTGCTCTACCGTGCAAAAATTAGACCCCGTGGAAGTTCACATATCAACCTGCATGAACCTAAGAACCATGGTAGAATGAGATTTAAAATACTATTTACGGGCTTCCCTGGTGGCGCAGTGGTTGAGAGTCCGCCTGCCAATGCGGGGGACGCGGGTTCGTGCCCAGGTCCAGGAAGATCCCACATGCCGCGGAGCGGCTGGGCCTGTGAGCCATGGCCGCTGAGCCTGTGCGTCCGGAGCCTCTGCTCCGCAACGGGAGGGCCCACAACAGTGAGAGGCCCTCGTACCCACCCAAAAATATACTATTTACATTAGCTAAAGATACCTAAAAAAAAAAAAAATGCATTTTGCAAGAAGGCATGCAAATACAAAGATGCATATTACGTTTAAATATTTGCCTGTAACAGTATGACAGGAAGGGTAGTGAAAGATGCTGATAAAAGAGACTAAATATGAAAACAACCAAACTTACTCACTCACTCACTAGCAAATGAGAGTACAGCCTTATATGAGCCAATGATAATGTCCATGAACAGTAAGGCTTAATAAACGCTTAAGTCAACACTCTGTACCCAAGGCAAAAAAGAAGAAAGAGAGAGGGGAGGAAAAGAGAAGGGAGGGAGGAAGAAAAGGAATGTTGATACTGCAGGGATCTGCCACACACGCAGATTACAAAGTTTCTGGTAAAAATCTTATTTCACGTGATGAGAAAAAAGTCTTTTGAAAGTTGCAATTAGAAAATCTGGCTTTAAAAGACAATAAGAATATTGTTTGATACAGAGTAATGAACAGCTATTAGGATTTGGGCAGTTCCTCCCAGAAGCCTCCTTCTGTCCCACAGATCCACATCTTTAAAAGTAGCCCAGGGGCTTCCCTGGTGGCGCAGTGGTTAAGAATCTGCCTGCCAACGCAGGGGACACGGGTTTGAGCCCTGGTCTAGGAAGATCTCACATGCCGTGGAGCAACTAAGCTCGCGAGCCACGACTACTGAGCCCACTCGCCACAACTAGTGAAGCCCACACCTAGAGCTTATGCTCCACAACAACAGAAGCCACCACAATGAGAAGCCCATGCACTGCATTGAAGAGTAGCCCCTACTCACCACTACTAGAGAAAGCCCACGTGCAGCAATGAAGACCAACACAGCCAAAAATAAATAAATAAATTTATATATTAAAAAAAATGTAACCCAGCCATTACCCTGACTCCAACTTATCCAATGAAGTCTCCCAAGCGTGATTTGAACGTAATGAACATGGTGCTTTTCTTTACTGCATAATAAGTTTGCACACAGCTTTATCTTTTCAAGCTAGAATAGGCTATGCTATTTCAGTTACATTTGAGTGAAATACCCAAGTCATGATTCATGAAAACATTTCATTAACTGATTATAGATCTTGTCGCTTCAGCGGGGGAGCCAAGAAGAGTACTCTGACCTGAAAATCCTTTGGTGGAGGTTGAGTGACACACCAAGTGTTAGAATTCCTTGTCCAATTTCTAGTAAGAGAGGCTAAGAAAGCGACATTTCTTTCTAACCAGGCATCGACCACATATTAAAAAAGGAGGTGAGTTCCATAGCCATCTTGGGATACACGAAAATCCTTTAAGACTTGGCAAATACGTTTTAAAAATAGTGGCTTTGTGTCCACAAGAATCAGCACCTGTTGATTCTTTTTTTTTTTTACATCTTTATTGGAGTATAATTGCTTTACAATGGTTTGTTAGTTTCTGCTTTATAACAAAGTAAATGAGTTATACATAAACATATGTTCCCATATCTCTTCCCTCTTGCGTCTCCCTCCCTCCCACCCTCCCTATCCCACCCCTCCAGGCGGTCACAAAGCTCAGCTGATCTCCCTGTGCTATGCGGCTGCTTCCCACTAGCTATCTACCTTACGTTTGGTAGTGTATATATGTCCATGCCACTCACTTTGTCACAGCTTACCCTTCCCCCTCCCCATATCCTCAAGTCCATTCTCTAGTAGGTCTGTGTCTTTATTCCTGTCTTACCCCTAGGTTCTTCATGACATTTTTTCCCTTAAATTCCATATATATGTGTTAGCATATGGCATTTGTCTTTCTCTTTCTGACTTACTTCACTCTGGATGACAGACTCTAGGTCTATCCACCTCATTACAAATAGCTCAATTTCGTTTCTTTTTATGGCTGAGTAATATTCCATTGTATATATGTGCCACATCTTCTTTATCCATTCATCCGACGATGGGCACTTAGGTTGTTTCCATCTCCGGGCTATTGTAAATAGAGCTGCAATGAACATTTTGGTACATGACTCTTTCTGAATTCTGGTTTCCTCAGGGTATATACCTAGTAGTGGGATTGCTGGGTCATATGGTAGTTCTATTTGTAGTTTTTTAAGGAACCTCCATACTGTTCTCCATAGTGGCTGAACCAATTCACATTCCCACCAGCAGTGCAAGAGTGTTCCCTTTTCTCCACACCCTCTCCAGCATTTATTGTTTCTAGATTTTTTGGTGATGGCCATTCTGACTGGTGTGACATGATATCTCATTGTAGTTTTGATTTGCATTTCTCTAACGATTAATGATGTTCAGCATTCTTTCATGTGTTTGTTGGCAGTCTGTATATCTTCTTTGGAGAAATGTCTATTTAGGTCTTCTGCCCATTTTTGGATTGGGTTGTTTGTTTTTTTTGTTACTGAGCTGCATGAGCTGCTTATAAATTTTGGAGATTAATCCTTTGTCAGTTGCTTCATTTGCAAATATTTTTTCTCCCATTCTGAGCATTGTCTTTTGGTCTTGTTTATAGTTAACTTTGCTGTGCAAAATCTCTGAAGTTTCATTAGGTCTCATTTGTTTATTTTTGTTTTTATTTCCATTTCTCTAGGAGGTGGGTCAAAAAGGATCTTGCTGTGATTTATGTCATAGAGTGTTCTGCCTATGTTTTCCTCTAAGAGTTTGATAGTTTCTGGCCTTACATTTAGGTCTTTAATCCATTTTGAGCTTATTTTTGTGTATGGTGTTAGGGAGTGATCTAATCTCATACTTTTACATATACCTGTCCAGTTTTCCCAGCACCAATTGTTGAAGAGGCTGTCCTTTCTCCACTGTATATTCCTGCCTCCTTTATCAAAGATAAGGTATCCATATGTGTGTGGGTTTATCTCTGGTCTTTCTATCCTGTTCCATTGATTGATCTTTCTGTTTGTGTGCCAGGACCATACTGTCTTGATTACTGTAGCTTTGTAGTATAGTCTGAAGTCAGGGAGCCTGATTCCTCCAGCTCTGTTTTTCTTTCTCAAGATGGCTTTGACTATTCAGGGTCTTTTATGTTTCCATACAAATTGTGGAATTTTTTGTTCTAGTTCTGTGAAAAATGCCAGTGGTAGTTCGATAGGGATTGCATTGAATCTATAGATTGCTTTGGGAAGTAGAGTCATTTTCACAATGTTGATTCTTCCAATCCAAGAACATGGTATATCTCTCCATCTGTTTGTATCATCTTTAATTTCTTTCATCAGTGTCTTATAATTTTCTGCATACAGGTCTTTTGTCTCCTTAGGTAGGTTTATTCCTAGATATTTTATTCTTTTTGTTGCAATGGTAAATGGGAGTGTTTTCTTGATTTCACTTTCAGATTTTTCATCATTAGTATATAGGAATGCCAGAGATTTCTGTGCATTAATTTTGTATCCTGCTACTTTACCAAATTCATTGATTAGCTCTAGTAGTTTTCTGGTAGCATCTTTAGGATTCTCTATGTATAGTATCATGTCATCTGCAAACAGTGACAGCTTTACTTCTTCTTTTCCGATTTGGATTCCTTTTATTTCCTTTTCTTCTCTGATTGCTGTGGCTAAAACTTCCAAAACTATGTTGAATAAGAGTGGTGAGAGTGGGCAACCTTGTCTTGTTCCTGACCTTAGTGGAAATGCTTTCAGTTTTTCGCCATTGAGGATGATGTTGGCTGTGGGCTTGTCATATACGGCCTTTATTATATTGAGGAAAGTTCCCTCTACACCTACTTTCTGCAGGGTTTTTATCATAAATGGGTGTTGAATTTTGTCAAAAGCTTTCTCTGCATCTATTGAGATGATCATATGGTTTTTCTCCTTCAATTTGTTAATATGGTTAATCACATTGATAGATTTGCGTATATTGAAGAATCCTTGCATTCCTGGAATAAACCCCACTTGATCATGGTGTATGATCCTTTTAATGTGCTGTTGGATTCTGTTTGCTAGTATTTTGTTGAGGATTTTTGCATCTATGTTCATCAGTGATATTGGCCTGTAGTTTTCTTTCTTTGTGACATCCTTGTCTGGTTTTGGTATCAAGGTGATGGTGGCCTCGTAGAATGAGTTTGGGAGTGTTCCTCCCTCTGCTATATTTTGGAAGAGTTTGAGAAGGATAGGTGTTAGCTCTTCTCTAAATGTTTGATAGAATTCGCCTGTGAAGCCATCTGGTCCTGGGCTTTTGTTTGTTGGAAGATTTTTAATCACAGTTTCAATTTCAGTGCTTGTGATTGGTCTGTTCATATTTTCTATTTCTTCCTGATTCAGTCTTGGCAGGTTGTGCATTTCTAAGAATTTGTCCATTTCCTCCAGGTTGTCCATTTTATTGGCATAGAGTTGCTTGTAGTAATCTCTCATGATTTTTCGTATTTCTGCAGTGTCAGTTGTTACTTCTCCTTTCTCATTTCTAATTCTATTGATTTGAGTTTTCTCCCTTTTTTTCTTGATGAATCTGGCTTATGGTTTATCTATTTTGTTTATCTTCTCAAAGACCCAGCTTTTAGTTTTATTGATCTTTGCTATTGTTTTCTTCATTTCTTTTTCATTTATTTCTGATCTGATTTTTATGATTTCTTTCCTTCTGCTAACTTTGGGGTTTTTTGTTCTTTCTCTAATTGCTTTAGGTGCAAGGTTAGGTTGTTTATTCGAGATGTTTCCTGTTTCGTAAGGTAGGATTGTATTGCTATAAACTTCCCTCTTAGAACTGCTTTTGCTGCATCCCATAGATTTTGGGTTGTTGTGTCTCCATTGTCATTTGTTTCTAGGTATTTTTTTTATTTCCTCTTTGACTTCTTCAGTGATCACTTCGTTATTAAGGAGTGTATTCTTTAGCCTCCATGTGTTTGTATATTTTACAGATCTTTTCCTCTAATTGACATCTAGTCTCATGTTGTTGTTTTCAGAAAAGATACTTGATACAATTTCAATTTTCTTAAATTTACCAAGGCTTGACTTGTGACACAAGATATGATCTATCCTGGAGAATGTTCCATGAGCACTTGAGAAAAATGTGTATTCTTTTGTTTTTGGATGGAGTGTCCTATAAATATCAATTAAGTCCATCCTGTTTAATGTATCATTTAAAGCTTGTGTTTCCTTATGTATTTTCATTTTGGATGATCTGTCCATTGGTGAAAGTGGGGTGTTAAAGTCCCCTACTATGAATGTGTTACTGTTGATTTCCCCTTTTATGGCTGTTAGTATTTGCCTTATGTATTGAGGTGTCCCTATGTTGGGTGCATAAATATTTACAATTGTTAAATCTTCTTCTTGGATCAATCCCTTGATCATTATGTAGTGTCCTTCTTTGTCTCTTCTAATAGTCTTTATTTTAAAGTCTATTTTGTCTGATATGAGTACTGCTACTCCAGCTTTCTTTTGGTTTCCATTTGCATGAAATATCTTTTTCCCTCTCCTCACTTTCAGTCTGTTATGTGTCTCTAGGTCTGAAGTGGGTCTCTTGTAGACAGCAAATATATGGTTCTTGCTTTTGTATCCATTCAGCCAATCTGTGTCTTTTGGTGGGAGCATTTAGTCCATTTACATTTAAGGTAATTATCGATATGTATGTTCCTATTCCCATTTTCTTTTTTGTTTTGGGTTCCTTATTGTAGGTCTTTTCCTTCTCTTGTGTTTCTTGCCTAGAGACGTTCCTTTAGCATTTGTTGTAAAGCTGGTTTGGTGGTGCTGAACTCTCTCAGCTTTTGCTTGTCTCTAAAGGTTTAAATTTCTCCATCAAATCTGAATGAGATCCTTGCTGGGTAGAGTAATCTTGGTTGCAGGTTTTTCTCCTTCATCACTTTAAATATGTCCTGCCAGTCCCTTCTGGCTTGCAGAGTTTCTGCTGAAAGATCAGCTGTTAACCTTCTGGGGATTCCCTTGTGTGTTATTTGTTGTTTTTCCCTTGCTGCTTTTAATATGTTTTCTTTGTATTTAATTTTTGACAGTTTGAGTAATATGTGTCTTGGCATATTTCTCCTTGGATTTATCCTGTATGGGACTCTCTGTGCTTCCTGGACTTGATTATCTATTTCCTTTCCCATATTAGGGAAGTTTTCCACTATAATCTCTTCAAATATTTTCTCAGTCCCTTTCTTTTTCTCTTCTTCTTCTGGAACCCCTATAATTCGAATGTTGGTGCGTTTAATGTTGTCCCAGAGGTCTCTGAGACTGTCCTCAGTTCTCTTCATTCTTTTTTCTTTATTCTGCTCTGCAGTAGTTATTTCCACTATTTTATCTTCCAGGTCACTTATCCATTCTTCTGCCTCAGTTATTCTGCTATTGATCCCATCTAGAGTATTTTTAATTTCATTTATTGTTGTTCATCGTCGTTTGTTTCATCTTTAGTTCTTCTAGGTCCTTGTTAAATGTTTTTTGCCTTTTGTCTATTCTATTTCCAAGATTTTGGATCATCTTTAGTATCATTATTCTGAATTCTTTTTCTGGTAGACTGCCTATTTCCTCTTCATTTTTTAGGTCTGGTGGGTTTTTATCTTGCTCCTTCATCTGCTGTGTGTTTTTCTGTCTTCTCATTTTGCTTATCTTACTGTGTTTGGGGTCTCCGTTTTGCAGGCTGCAGGTTCGTTGTTCCTGTTGTTTTTGGTGTCTGTCCCCAGTGGCTAAGGTTGGTTCAGTAGGCTTTTGCAGGCTGCAGGTTCGTAGTTCCCGTTGTTTTTGGTGTCTGTCGCCAGTGGCTAAGGTTGGTTCAGCGGGTTGTGTAGGCTACCTGGTGGAGGGGACTAGTGCCTGTGTTCTGGTGGATGAGGCTGGATCTTGTCTTTCTGGTGGGCAGGTCCACGTCTGGTGGTGTGTTTTGGGGTGTCTGTGGACTTATTATGATTTTAGGCAGCCTCTCTGCTAATGGGTGGGGTTGTGTTCCTGTCTTGCTAGTTGTTCGGTATAGGGTGTCCAGCACTGTAGCTTGCTGGTCGTTGAGCGAAGCTGGGTGCTGGTGTTGAGGTGGAGATCTCTGGGAGATTTTCCCCGTTTGATATTATGTGGAGCTGGGAGGTCTCTTGTGGACCAGTGTCCTGAAGTTGGCTCTCCCACCTCAGAGGCACAGCACTGACTCCTGGCTGATGCACCAAGAGCCTTTCATCCACATGGGTCAGAATAAAAGGGAGAAAAAGTAGAAAGAAAGAATTAGTAGAAGTAGAAAGAGAGAAAGAAAGAAAGGAGGGAGGGAGGAAGGAAGGAAGGAGGGACAGAAGGAAAAAAAGAAAGGAGATAAAGTAAAATAAAATAAAGTAAGATAAAATATAATAAGGTTATTAAAATAAAAAATAATTATTAAGAGAAAAAAAGAAAAAAAATTCAAAAACAACAGAAAAAACTGACGGATAGAACCCTAGGACAAATGGTGGAAGCAAAGCTATACAGACAAAATCTCACACAGAAGCATACACATACACACTCACAAAAAGAGGAAAAGGGGAAAAAATCATAAATCTTGCTCTCAAAGTCCACCTCCTTAATTTGGGATGATTCGCTGTCTATTCATGTATTCCACAGATGCAGGGTACATCAAGTTGATTGTGGAGCTTTAATCCGCTGCTTCTGAGACTGCTGGGAGAGATTTCCCTTTCTCTTCTTTGTTCTCACAGCTCCCAGGGCTCAGCTTTGGATTTGGCCCCGCCTCTGCGTGTCGGTCTCTGGAGGGCGTCTGTTCTTCGCTCAGACAGGACTGGGTTAAAGGAGCCGCTGATTCGGAGGCTCTGGCTCACTCAGGCCATGGGGAGGGTGTGGCGTGGAGTGAGGGGCGGGCCTGCGGCGGCAGAGGCCGGCGTGACGTTGCACCAGAGGACAGCGTGACGTTGCAGCAGCCTGAGGCGCGCCGTGCGTTCTCCTGGAGGAGTTGACTGTGGATCCCGGGACCCTGGCAGTGGCGGGCGGCACAGGCTCCCCGGAAGGGAGGTGTGGATAGTGACCTGTGCTCACCCACAGGCTTCTTGGTGGTGGCAGCAGCAGCCTTAGCGTCTCATGCCCGTCTCTGGGGTCCGCGCTTTTAGCCGCGGCTCGCGCCCGTCTCTGGAGCTCCTTTAAGCAGCGCTCTGAATCCCCTCTCCTCGCGCACCAGGAAACAAAGAGGGAAGAAAAAGTCTCTTGCCTCTTCAGCAGCTCCAGACTTTCCCCCGGACTCCCTCCCGGCCAGCCGTGGTGCACTAACCCCCTGCAGGCTGTGTTCATGCAGCCAACGCCAGTCCTCTCCCGACGCTCCGACCGAAGCCCGAGCCTCAGCTCCCTGCCCGCCCCTGCCGGTGAGCAGACAAGCCTCGGGCTGGTGAGTGCCGGTCAGCGCCGATCCTCTGTGCGGGAATCTCGGGAATCTCTCCGCTTTGCCCTCCGCACCCCTGTGGCTGCGGTCTCTTCCGCGGCTTCGAAGCTCCCTCCTTCACCACCCGCAGCCTCCGCCCGTGAAGGGGCTTCCTGGTGTGTGGAAACTTTTCCTCCTTCACAGCTCCCTCCCAGAGGTGCAGGTCGCGTCCCTATTCTTTTGTCTCTGTTTATTCTTTTTTCTTTTGCCCTACCCAGGTACGTGGGGGGTTTCTTGCCTTTTGGGAGGTCTGAGGTCTTCTGCCAGCGTTCAGTAGGTGTTCTGTAGGAGTTGTTCCACGTGTAGATGTATTTCTGGTGTATCTGTGGGGAGGAAGGTGATCTCCGCGTCTTACTCTTCCGCTATCTTCCCGGAAGCGTTAACACCTGTTGATTCTTAACTCCAAGGCATAAAATAAGCTTGTTATGGTTTGGCATTGAATTGAGCTGTCACCTTAAATGAAATCACAGTAAGGAGATAATTATTCTCAATTCTGCAAATAGATGATGTTACACCTCTGGGTGGTATGAAACAGCTACTATCTTGAAACTACTGTCTGACCATCATCCTAGGTGAGGTCAACCAATCTGTGTGACTGTGAGTTATTCATGATACAAATTTTTGCTTCAAAATCTATGTGCTCTCCCGAATTTTGCAGTTAGCCAGGGCCTTGGGAGTTTCTCTGCTCAAAAGGCTGTGAGTGGGAGTGATGGGTGTCACGTGTGATCTGAGGAGCTGAAGACCTAGAGTGATTTCCCCTCTCTCTCAACTCCCCACTACGATGACCACAGAGCTCACCTGTGAGGTGTGCAGTGTCCGTCAGCCGGGTTCTCCGGGGGATGATGAGGGGCAAGCTCCCCAGACACCTGTACTGGGTGAGTAGCATGGACAAGAAAGAAGCTTCTGCTCCATTAAGCCACTGAGATCTGAGGGTCACTTGGTCACTGCAGCGACCTAGTCTATACAGACTAATATTCATATATATATATATATATATATATATATATATTTTTTTTTTTTTTGCAGTACGCGGGCCTCTCACTGTTGTGGCCTCTCCCGTTGCGGAGCACAGGCTCCGGACGCGCAGGCTCAGCGGCCATGGCTCACGGGCCCAGCCGCTCTGCGGCATGTGGGATCTTCCCGGACCGCGGCACGAACCCGCGTCCCCTGCATCAGCAGGCGGACTCTCAACCACTGCACCACCAGGGAAGCCCTACAGACTAATATTCATATTGAATGACTTAATTAACAATAACCTATTTATCACATCTTGGCAGGAACAAAAACAGATTTAAAAGATAACTATCATTGGAGTGTTACGCAAAAACAAAAAAATTTTTTTTTAATTTTTAAATTCAGAGGAAGAATATCTGGAGGCTGTATCATAGGATGAGGGGAAAAGGAAGTGATCCCAAGAGCAAGTGCTCCTAATTCAGAGGGGGTGTCAGTGGGCTATAGTGTTAACAGAATAGGTGGATAAATTGGGTGATTGGGAATGACATATATACACTACTATATATAAAATAGATAACTAATAAAAACCTACTGTATAGCACAGGGAACTCTACTGAGTACTCTGCAATGATCTATATGGGAAAAGAATCTAAAGAAGAATATATATATATATATATATATATATATATATTTATATATATTATCACTTTGCTGTAGAGCAGAAACTAACACAACATTGTAAACCAACTATATTCCAATAAAAATTAATTTTTAAAAATTAAATTAAAAAAAAACCAAACAGAAGAAGGTGGGTTGTGAGCCAAGCCTTGTAATTTAGGCCCAATGTGAGAAGCTAGAGCAAGGAAGTGAGGGAAGATCTGAAATTAAGATTGGGCCTGGACTGGTTCAAGACAGTGAAAAGAGAGGTGTATTTAGGAGAATAATTGGAAATACAATTTGAAAGTATTTTAATACCATGATGTGAAGTCCACTGAAAGTCAAGCTATGGATTTTGTACTTATATTAAAGGCAATAGAGAGTAACTTGGCTTTTCAGATATTCGACTGGAGTGAGAGAAAAAGAGAGAGAGAGAAGCAAGGAGGGAAGGTGTGACATCAACTCACATCAGTGTTCAGGGTGGATTTCAGAGCAGACTGAGGGGAAGTTGGGAGACCTGTCTCCAGGCAAAAGGTGCACTGGGTTGTGATAATGACCAGGAAAAGGAAAGGAAGAGCCTCACGAAGAATTTACAGATATTGGTGAGTGAGTAGACGCAGAAAGCAAACTAGAAGGATGGCTAGCAAGTCATTCATTCATGCATTCATTCATTCAGCAAATACATACTAAGTACCCACCATGTGCCAGGCACTATTCCAGGCACCTGGAACACAGCGGCAAACAGAACCAAGTCCCTGCTGTTATGGGATTTAAATAGTAGTCGAGAGATGCAGACGATAAGCAAATAATAAGGCACCAGAGGTTATGTGGGGGGGTGGGGGGCGGGGAGAAAAGAAAAGAACTGGGTGAGGGATAAAGAAGGACAGAGGCAGATCTCCCTGGAAACCTGAGGGGAATCTGAAAAAAGTAAGGAAGCAAATGTATTTAGGAAAGAATATGTAGACCACCTAGTTCTCTTTAGGTAATTACTTCTTGGGATAGGTATTACATGCACATGGAAGAAAAGTCAAAAAGTGCAGAGGATGCACTCTGGAAATTCAGTCTCCTTCCCTCCCAGCACCACCCAGTATTCCCAATGGAGTCAACCAATACGGAGGAATGAATGCATAGAAATAACTAGTTAACTAGTCATACGTCTACCATTGACATAATTGTTTAATCCTTAAATATTACTATGGCTACTGAGCTAATAATTGAAAATAAACGAAAGCAAATTAAAGGGGAAAGTTCATATCACATCTAAACATCACAATACAAAAAGGGAGCGTTGAAACGTCTCCATTGAAAACATGTTATTTTCAGTAATTTCTAACATTACTTAATAAGCAGAATTTCAATATGATATTCAGATTAACTTAAATTTCCTTTACTGTGTCTTTTTTTGACTAAGATGTAAGCATTTGAGAGTGCTAAATATAATCCTTGAGGGATGAATTTTAAAGCAAATCAGCTCTGGCAAATAATTCATTGTGTGTGACCACAGGTCTGGATGTTTAATTGCTAGCATTTTGTTTGCTGTTCTCCTTTGCAGAAGTTGTGCTTGGTGTTTGTTCCTCATTCCTTTCTTTGTCTCGCTCGGTCCCTTTTCGTTCAGAATCAGAAACAAAGATTGTCACTTCACAGGGAGAAAGGAAGCAAGGAGGTCAAACCACAATAATGCAGAGTCTATTTCAAAATTGGAATTAAGTGTAGATAGGGGCTGATTTTCCAAATGAGTCTGTCTCCTTTTACTGCTAGTATAAACTAATAGCTTAACCAAGATAAATGTTTAAAATATTTATAACCAGCAAGCCTTACATATTTTTTGCAGTCAGGTAACTCTTATTTGTTCGTTAAAAACAACTATCTTTTATCCTAGTTTATGTTATGCATCATATTTATCTTAAAGTTTTAAATTCATTTAAAATGAAATGTTTTGTTTTTTCTCCCAGCAAGTCCAAAATAGTGGGATTTTAGTGTATTAACTTTTCCAGGAATTTGCCTTTTTGTCTCTTTGTAGTACATATATGTGTGTGCATATATATATATACACACATATATATATACACACACATACATATATATACACATATACATATATATTTAATTACACAAAGATATGTATTCATTATAGAAATAATAGGAAATATAGCTAAGTTTTAAAACATTTAAAAGATCTGAAGGTCTGAACTTGAACCATCAGGTGAATAATCAAGATTATTTATAATGAAGATATTCATAAGAGATATTAAAGTTAGACTTCAGTTCATCCCCCAGGATTTAGTTAGGTAATTAGAACACACAAATTTATCACCCACCTTCATTTCATTTAAAAATGAATGCATGGGGCTTCCCTGGTGGCGCAGTGCTTGAGAGTCCGCCTGCCGATGCAGGGGACGCGGGTTCGTGCCCCGTTTCGGGAGGATCCCGCGTGCCGCGGAGCGGCTGGGCCCGTGAGCCATGGCCGCTGGGCCTGCGCGTCTGGAGCCTGTGCTCCGCAGATGGGAGAGGCCACAACAGTGAGAGGCCCGCGTACCGCAAGGAAAAAAAAAAAAAAAAAAAAAAAAATGAATGCATGGTGACTGTGACCCTCAAAATTGCTATTAGTTTTTTTCTCTACTAACCAAATAGAGAAGATGTTGACTAATTCAACCCACAGCTGATCTATACCTAACTGGTCAGAAATAAGAGCTTTAAATTCCATTTGTAAAATATCCAAAGGAGAAGACTCCCAGTTTTCCCGAATCACCTGTTACTAAATTTCCTTCCTGCTCTGAATAGCTTTACTGTAAAGAAGCTCTTCACTGCTGTTAATTCAAATCTCTTAAGCCAGAACTTTAACTCTGCTTCTTCTCCTGGGACCAGTTGTGTTTGACTCTATCACCTGTGATGTTCACTTCTCTCCAGGCATCTGTCTTGATTTCTAGGCTGTTTTGGTTTTTCCTTGCCTGTAATTCACTTGTGCTCATTTGTTTGACAGGGACAACCGTTTGAGTTGTGTACTTGTAACACACAAGGACAAGTACACACACCCTCAAACTCAATTTCTAAAATGGTTATGACCAGTGGGCTCACTTTTTTGGTAAAAATCTGTAAAACCTTGTGAAAATTACCTAAGAAATGCCAAATTCATTCTTACTGTAAAAGATTAAAAAATACAGAGTCAAACACCAATACTTGCTCTCACCTAACTTCACCTACTTCATATCCAACCCTTTCACTGTCTATACTTTGAGTCAATTCTTTGGCATTGTCAGCCTGTGTTGACTTTTCCCCCCAAGATTCAATTTGGCCTTATTTTCTCTGTCTGTGTAGCAATAGAACAAATACAGATCCATAGAATCAAAATACAGTTAATCATCAATAGGAAAAAAGTCTTACATCTTCTTATAGAGGCTGGATACTCAGATCTGGTAGCTGCTACTTGACCAGCTATCTGAGTCATACCAGTGACTGGTGTCCAGTCACTGGTAATCCACCAGGATACACTCAGACAGAAGAGTTTGATGGACATCCTCAGCAAAGCCCCACTCTATCCCCTCACAGAAAACCCGACTTAACCTCAGCAACCTTTCACAGACCTATTACTTTTAAATGGTCTTTCAGGGCATTGAGGGGCCCACTAGCTGAGTGACTTTGGGAACCTCGTTTATCATGATTAAATCAGGTAGTCGCATTAAACCACTTCTGAGGGCTTCCCTGGTGGCACAGTGGTTGAGAGTCTGCCTGCCGATGCAGGGGACGAGGGTTCGTGCCCCGGTCTGGGAAGATCCCACATGCCGCGGAGCGGCTGGGCCTGTGAGCCGTGGCTGCTGGGCCTGCGCGTCCGGAGCCTGTGCTCCGCAACGGGAGAGGCCACGGCAGTGAGAGGCCCGTGTACCGGAAAAAAAAAAAAAACACTTCTGAATTTCTTCCCTGCTTCTAAATTCTTTTATATCCTTTATTTTCTAAGTTATTTTATATCCTTTATTTTCTTCAAATAAAAATCTAACCTAAGATAATTATATTAGCAAGAATATTCCCCCCAAAATAGCAAACATTTTCCACTGGGGAATTTTCTCCCTGTTTTCCTATTTAAAATTCTGGTTGAGGCTAACACACCGTTGTGAATCAACTATACTCCAATAAAATTAAAAAAAAAAAATACTGGGGCTTCCCTGGTGGTGCAGTGGTTGGGAATCCGCCTGCCAATGCAGGGTTTCGATCCCTGGTCCGGGAGGATCCCACATGCCGTGGAGCAGCTAAGCCCGTGTGCCACAATTACTGAGCCTGTGCTCTAGAGCCAGCGAGCTACAACTGCTGAGCCCTCATGACACAACTACTGAAGTCCACATGCCTAGAGCCCGTGCTCTGCAACAAGAGAGGCCACAACAATGAGAAGCCCACTCACCGCAACAAAGACCCAACACAGCCTAAAATAAATTAATTAATTAAAAAAAAAAAAGAAGACTGGTTGAGAGACCTTGACATCCACAACCTAGAATGATTCCTGTTCCAGGATCAGAAAGAACCAAGGTATCTTCCCTGAGCTATGAAGTCCCTGGCAGGAAAATTTTTCAAAAATCATGTTCCACAGATGAGGCCAGGCCATAAAGGAGAAAGAAAATTATATTGCAAAAGAGTCCAGAAATAGACTGGCTATGAGAGTGGGAAAAAAATACAGTGTCGTGGGGTAGAGAGTTGGAGGCTTTTTGAGTTCTGTATTGGTTATCTATTGCTGGGATAACAGTTTACCCCAAAGTTAGCTGCTTGAAACAACTAACAGTTATTTTCTTTTACTCTTTCTGTGGGCCGGGGAGCTGGGAATGACTTAGCTGGGAGTTCTGGCTCAGGGTCTCTTATGAGGTTGCGATCAAGCTGTTGGCTGCGCCTGCAGTTTCTGAGTTCTTGACAAGGGCTGGAGGATCCACGTCCAGGCTCACTCACATGGCGTTGGCAAGAGGCTTCTCTCCGTGTAGGCTTCTCTGCAGAGCTGATCACAGCACGATTTCCGCAAACCAAGTGATCTCCAGGGAGAAGGCAAGAAAGAGATCAAACTAAGAACAGCGTCTTTTATAATGTAATCTCAGAAATGGCATAAAGTCACTTTCACCTTATTTTTCTGGTCACAAACACTAATCTAGTGCAACGTGAAAGGGGAGCATACAGGGTGTGAATGCCAGGATCACTGGGGCCGTCCAGGGCTGGTTACTTGGCTACCACACGTCCCATGTCACAGCCCCTCTGTTTGGAGATGGCTTTTTGGCATAAAGGAAAGAAAAACTCAGTGTGGAGTTTTAATATAAACAAAAGCTTCACAGAGTATGAGGAACTAAGGTCAGACTCAAAGGTCACTAATGCTAGAGGCTAGGGGAGGTGGGCAGGGTTGCCTGCATAACGAAGTTCCTAAATGTCCATCGACAGATGAATGGATGAAGATGCCATATCTACAATGGAATATTACTCAGCCATAAAAAAGAATGAAGTAATGCCATTTGCAGCAACATGGATGGACCTAGAGATTATCATACTAAGTGAAGTAAGTCAGAAAGAGAAAGACAAATACCATGTGATATGACTTATATGTGGAATATAAAATATGGCACAAATGAATCTATCTGCAAAACAGAAACAGACTCATAGACATAGAGAACAGGCTTGTGGTTGCCAAGGGGGAGGTGGGGAGGGAGAGGGATAGAAAGGGAGTTTGGAGTCGGTAGACACAAACTATTACTTTTAGAATGGATAAACAACAAGGTTCTACTCTATAGCACAGGGAACTATATTCAATATCCTGTGAAAAACCAAAATGGAAAAGAATATTAAAAGAAAAGAATGTATATATATGTATAACTGAGTCACTTTGCTGCACAGTAGAGATTGACACAACATTGTAAATCAACTATACTATATACAATTATTTTAAAATTATTAATTTAAAAATTAAAAAATAGATTTCTCAGGCTTTGTGGGCCATAAGGTCTCTGTTGCAATGACTCAACTCTGTCATAGTCTAAGAGCAACCACACATAGTATATACAAGGATGAGCATGAAGGTGGACCAATAAACTTTGTGGACGCTGACATTTGAATTTTATGTAATTTTCTTGCAACACAAAATATTATCTTTTTATTTTCTAAACCATTTAAAAATGTAAAAATTGTTCTTAGCTCATGTGCTATACAACTGTGGACCAACTTGGTCCATGGCCTGTGGCTAGCAGATCCCTGAGGCAGAATGAATGTGATGGTGAAGCTGAGTGAGACCTGATTGAAACGGGAGTAATATAGCACAGTGCTGTTTTCCAAGATAAGTTTTCGTCTTAATAATATGGTGAATACTTAATGCTCCTCCTTAAGTAATCAAACCTCAAAATATATACGATCCCCTGAAAATGCTTATAAGCAACTTTAAACTCCTGATGTTTTAGTTAATTGGAGGAAATGGAATCAGACCAGATATATAGGAGACCAAGATTTAACTCAAAATTTATATCATCTTTTAAAAACAAAAATATGAAAGTTCTTTTTTCTTAGCACTTGCTATGTAAATATTTCATTTGATCATATTTACTTGTTGAGAATCCTTTTCCCATCCTTCAATAAAATAATTAAAAAATAATTTGACACACGATTAAGAGGATGTATACAATTTAAGCCAAAGGTATTTCGCTAGGGAAAGCAAAGACAGCCATAGGAATTTGCGATTAGGAACTAATCTTTAAGGGACTGAAATTGTGAGACCAGTGTGACTCCTAAACAATAGACACTGAATTCATGAAACGTCATTAGTAAAACTGTAAGTAACAGAAGGGCCGGACCAGGCCCTGAGCATTATCAAGTCTGCTGTGATGGGTCAGGAGAAAGTTAGTGCTGAGGTCTGAACTCTTGCTCTTTTGAATTTTATTTCATCTGTTAAAAAGATGAGGAATACAATAAGGACAAATTATTTTGCATATTATTTGTGTTTTCCAAATTGGAAAAAAGTGGAATCAGTCTGTTTCCTTTAAAGATTACTTAGATTTCATTTCAAGAGCAGGCTGAATGCAGGTCCCTTTAATACAATAATAGGACATAAGCCATCCACTGGGCAGTCTCTTCCTAACTGCCAATGGCCTCAAAGCACAGCCTTCTGAGCTGTTGCCAGGGTCACTCAACTGAGAAGTGTCCCTGAACTGGCCAGATCACCACATGACCATGCCGTCCATTTCTCGATCTCATGCATGCCCTGCTTCCTAGTTCGTCCAGCCATTCAAACATCTATGTTTGAGTTTCTGTAATTTTCCCGGCCCCAAGCTCCGCATAAGAGAGCTTCTACCCAGTGCATATAAGACTGAATCCCAGCAAGGCTATGTACGGAGCCCCTCACCTCTGAAAATTTTCCTCAGTTGTACAGTCAGAGAAACTCAATCTAACCATTTCCTCTGACATTTATAATAATAAAATACAGAGCCTTTTTTCATTGGTTTTATCTTTGTTGTTTTCAAATGTAAGTAGCAGCCAAAGCTAAAAACAAGCCCAATAGCATATTCTTGTACTGATTAAGAAATGAACCTAGAATTTATTCTACATAAAGAGTTGCTAAGTAATAACTCTGTATTATTAAATTAGAAAAACAAAAACAAAATGGTGCTTTTAATATTTGTCTTTTAATCACCTCCAAATAGGATGTTGCGTATTAAGGAAAATACATTTCTGATCACTATATAGCATCCTTAGTTCAGAGAATCCATGCTCATACACGAACAAAAGCACTACCTGGATATGATGCCCAGGGCTGTTCTCACTTCTCACATCCGGGAACCCAGCGTGACATCTCAAAGGCATGAGAAAAAGTGCCAGCTAGAGTAGAGGATGCTGCTCATAAACTGTACAACCATTGTCAGTGGTCCGAAGGAGTTGTTTTCGTCGGAGAGACTATAGGAATGCCCTAGCGAGATCTGATTCTTTACTGATTTCATTTGGTCAGAAGACACACTGCCCTATGAACCACTGCTTTCATTCTTAGGAGGGAGCGCAATTAGTTAGAAAGGAAAGAAGTGTACGCCCTGAAAGACAGATCATAAGAAGGGACATTCCCTTGCTTGAACTACTAACCGTACGTTAGAGATCTAATAAAAGTTGGCACTTGTTGTGATGTCTGAGCTGGGGTGAAGCATGGAAGGCAGGCCCCTGTGTCATCGCTGCGTGGGATGCTCTCCGTTTTCCCACTCAAGCCTGAGAGGTCATTAACCAACGTTCTCTCTCTCAAACCTCTTTCCGCCTGACTCTGACCTCTGGAAAATTAGGTGTGCTAATGCGTTAGGACATTTGTCAAAATGATAGTTCGAACTGATTTAATAAGAAAGGATGCATATAGTTTTAAAAGATTTCTTTTCCATGTGTGATATATTTACTCATAGTCATAACTGAATGAGCAGAAGGAGTGTCATTCTCAAGCAGGGAAAGAAACGCTTTTAGGATTAGCAAAAAGAGATATAAATAGTAAGCACCTAATTGCACATCAAAGAGACTTACACGATCTTATTTCCTGTCTTGCCCATTCTGAGTGGAAATCATGTAGATGAAATCGAAACTTCAGCATAAAAGCAATAAACCAATGCATGAATATGCAGTGCCTTATTTACATCCAATTCAAGTCAAAAATGATTTAACGATAGGGATTATGAAGAGTAGTTTTTCTGGGGCGAGACTAGTGAGGTTGAACATACAATTTCAATTCCAGTCAGGAGGGAGAAGTTTTAAACTCTTCTTAATCAATACAGAATTTTCCCTATGTATCAATACCTAAAACAAGCTATTACAGGTGTTGGGAAAACTGGACAACCACATGCAAAAGAATGAAACTGGACCTTTTTACACCATATACACAAATGAACTCAAAATGGATTGAAGACTTGAACTAAGACCTGAAACCATACAGCTCCTTGCAGGAACCATAGAGTGTAAGATCCTTGACATCAGTCTTGGCAATGATGTTTTTGGATTTGACACCAATCAAAGACAGCAAAAGCAAAAATAAACATGTGGGACTACATTAGCCTAAAAAGTTTCTGCACAGCAAAGGAAGCCATCAACAAAATGAAAAATCAACCTACCAAATGGGAGAAAATATTTGCAAATCATGTATCTGATGAGGGGTTAATATTCAAAATATGTCATGCCACCTAATAGCCAAGAAAGAAAACAAATGATCCAATTTTAAAATAAGCAGAGGAGCTGAACGGACATTTTTTCAAGGAAGACATACAAATGGCTAAATGCTCAACATCACTAATCATCAGGCAAATGCAAATCAAAACCGAATGAGATATCGCCTCAAACTCGTTAGAATGGCCATCACCAAAAAGACAAGAGATAACAAGTGTTGGCAAGGATGTGGAGAAAAACCCTTGTACACTGTTGGTGGGAATGCAAATTGGTGCAACCTCTGTCGAAAACAGTACAGAGGTCCTTCAAAAAATTAAAAATTGAACCACTGTGTGATCCAGCAATTTACTTTTGGGTACATTTCCAAAGGAAACAAAATCACTATCTCAAAGATATATCTGCACCCCCATGTTCACTGCAGCATCATTTACAACAGCCAAGACTTAGGAAACGCCCTGAGTGTCCATGGATGGATGGATAAAGAGGATTTGATATACATATATAGTGGAATATTATGATTATGCGGCCATAAAAAAGAAGGAAATTCTGCCATTTTAGACAACATGGATGCCCCTTCAGGGCATTATGCTAAATGAAATGATAGATAAAGACAAACCCTGTATGATCTCACATATATGTACAGGATCTTAAAAAACCAAATTCACAGGAACAGATTGGTGGTTGCCAGAGGCAGGGGTGGGGGGTTGGGGGAAATGGTGAAGGGGCTCAAAAGGTACCAACTTTTAGTTATAAGATAAATAAGTCCTGGAGATGGAATGTAGAGTACGCTGACCATAATTAACAATATTATATTGTATATTTGAAAGTTACTAAGGGAGTAGATCTTACAAGTTCTCATCACAAGAAAAAAAAAGTGTGACTTATTGTGGCGATCATTTTGCAGATATACATATATCCAGTCATTATGTTGTGCACCTAAAAGTAATACAACATTACGTGTCAATTATACCTCAATAAACCCTGACCGCATAGGAAGTCCTTTCTTTGCCTGCTAATCTGTCTTGAAGAGATCAAATTGCCCAAGTGACAGACTTGCTTTAGCTTCCATGGAAGCTTACTGTGCCCAGGTTAAAGAAATCTTCTACTGGGAACCTAAGTTTTCAACCCATTAGAGCTTAGAGTGATGGAGTAGATGTGTACTGAGAGTGATGGTCAAAGAGTCAATCCTACTTTTACCCCTTAGCTTCTGCACCCGTGAAGTCAAGCTATCTTTATACCAGCGAGTAATTCAACACATATACCCCATCCTGAAAGACAGCATCCCCAAGCTCATGCTGTTTTGGAACCTTTAATAAGCCATTCCAACATTCGTATTGCTTCCAGGTAGTGAGATGTACGGGAGAACCCACTGCATTCCATGGTCACGTGCCCATTGTCACATATATTTGCCATCCAGTGGGTCCTTTGGTGCAAGACAAAGCTTTTTGGATTCTGTGCCTATAAATGCATCATTCTGTAAGCTCTCAGACAGTGGTGCTTGCAGACGCACTGCAGGTGTGGATTGCAAAGAGATAGATGTCACTTCTAATAAGGACAAATCACTCCTCCTTCCAGAGTTGAACGCGTCCAGTGTAACTGACTGGCCATGTGTATGGCTGGCAACTCAGACATATCAAAACAGAGCTCCTGATACTCTCCCTCAAACTTGCTTTCCCTCAGTCGCCTCCCTCATAATTAATGGCAACTCCATCCTTCTGGTTGTTCAGGCCAAAAACCTCAGGAAAAGCATTTTCCTTGCATTCTACATCTGACCTGTTAGTAAATCATGTTGGCTCTGCCTTCAAAATACATCCAGAATTCGCCCTCTCCTCCTCCATTGCCACCACCTTGCACTTACCACTGTCATCTTTCACCTGGATTATTGGAATAACCTCCTAACTCATCTCCCTGCTTCTGCCCTTGGCCCCCTGAAGTCTATTCTCAACCCATCATCTGAGTGAGCCTGTGAAAGCACGGCTCATATCACATCATCTCTCAGTTCAAAACCTTCTAATGGCTCCCAGTCTCACTCAGAGAAAAAGGCAAAGTCCTTACAAGGGTCCATATATCCCTGTGTGACCTGAGTCCTGGTAGCAGCCAGGCTCTAAGGTGGTTCCATGATCCCCCCTTCTGGGATGCCCTGCCCTTGAGTGTGGGTGGAGGCACCATGACTGGTTTCTAACCAACAGGATACAGAGAAGTGTTGGATGTCATTCTTTTTTTTTTTTTTTTTCCGGTACGCGGCCTCTCACTGTTGCGGCCTCTCCCGTTGCGGAGCACAGGCTCCGGACGCACAGGCTCAGCGGCCATGGCTCACGGGCCCAGCCGCTCCGCGGCATGTGGGATCTTCCCGCAACGGGGCATGAACCCGTGTCCCCTGCATCGGCAGGCGGACTCTCAACCACTGTGCCACCAGGGAAGCCCAGATGTCATTCTTGTAATTACATTGGTACAACATTCTCTCTTGCTGACAGACTCTCACTCTCCCGCTAGCCTTGAGAAAGCAAGCTGCCATGTAGTGAATGGCCAGTGGAGGGGCCGTGCAGAAGGGAATTCTATGCAGCCCTAAAAGTTGAGGGTGGCTTCACTGATACCCAGCAAAAACTACAACAACAACAACAACCCTGAAGTTCCCAGTCTTACAGCTGCAGGGGAATAGATTCTGCCCCTGTGGAGGGGCCATGCTGAAGAGAATACTATGCAGCCCTAAAAGTTGAGGGTGGCTTCACTGACACCCAGCAAAAAAAAACCCCTGAAGCTTGCAGTCTTACAGATGCAGGGGAATAGATTCTGCCAACAACCCAAGAGAGCTTGAAAATGGATGCTTCCCTAGTTGAGCCTCCAGATGAGAACACAGCCCAGCTGACACCTGGACTGTTGCCTTGTAAGACCTGAGCTGAGGACCTAGGTAAGCTGCCCCTGGACTCCTAACCCAAGGAAACTGTGAGCTAATAAATGGGTGTTTTTGAGCCTCTAAGTTTGCTGTAATTTGTTATGGGACAACAGACAATTGATGTAGTCCTGTTACTTCTCTGACATCTCTCCAATACTGTTCCTTCATCCACGCTGCTTGAGCTACACAGGCCCCCTTTCTGTTTCCCAGATGAGCCAGACATATACCCATCAGGCCTTTGCATTCACTGTGTTCCCTCAGCTTGGGATGTTCTTCCCCAAGATACACACATGGTTTTCTACCCTCACTCCCTGTTTTCACATGAAAGCCATCTGCTTGGTAGGCATTCCCTGGCCACCTTATCTAATATTTCACATCCCTCCCTCATATCTTAACTTCCTTCCCTGCTTTAATTTTTCCTCCTTAGAATGTATCACTCTCTAACTTACTATATGTTTTAATTATTTATCTTGCTTCTTGCCTTTTCTCTCTACCAGGACAGGGGTTTGTGTCAGGTTTGCTGTTATTATTATTATTATTATTATTATTATTATTATTATTATTATTATTGCTGTATGCGGGCCTCTCACTGTCGTGGCCTCTCCCGTTGCAGAGCACAGGCTCTGGATGCGCAGGCTCAGCGGCCATGGCTCACGGGCCCAGCTGCTTCGAGGCATGTGGAATCTTCCCAGACTGGGGCACGAACCCATGTCCCCTGCATCGGCAGGCAGACTCTCAACCACTGCGCCACCAGGGAAGCCCTGCTGTTATTTTTTGTACAGTGAACCTAGTCCCTGTGGGTGTGTGATTCTCTTCTGCCACGTTCAGTGCTCGGCAGTGGGTACCATTTCAGAGGATGTTTGGGTTTAGCCAGGGTTGGAGTACGATGAGGAGATGGGGGCCCACGGGCTCTGTGTGTTTTCTGGGGACTAGTTCTGGTGCTAGATCATGGAGTCTAGGAGAGAGATCGTGGAGTCTAGAGAGTAGTGGGGCATGAAGGTCTGGGGTATGGTTTTGTGAGTGGCTGGTTGAAGTCAAGTGGAATAAAAGATTACTGGGTCCAAAAGACTAAGGAACCGGGAGACCAAGGTATTGGATAAACCATTTCTTAAATTCTGGAGTCTCCAAGAATGCTGACTGGGTTAAGAGTGAAGTGACTCAGGTCATCTAAGAAGAAGGGAACATACAGAGAGGTTGGCAATTGACAGCCCTGACCTTGGAAAGTTCAAGATGGAAAAGCAGCCTTCACCCCAAAGCTGAGGATAGTAGGACCCCCATGGAGTAGCCGAGTTTCTGTCAGAGCAAGGATCAGAAAACTACCAAGTCCAGCCTGCCCCCTGATTTTGTAAATAAACTTCTACCGGAATACAGTCACGCTTGTTTAAATGCTTCCTAGGCTGCTTTTGCGCTAGCGTGGCAGAGTTAAGTATGCAACAGGTGCAAGAGACAGTATGGCCCTTGATGCCTGAAATATGTACTTCTCTGTCCTTCACAGGGAAGGTTTGCTAATGCCTGAGTTAGAGCAAGAAGGGGAGTGGAATATTCAGGCGAGTAATTGAAGATACTCTGGGACTTTGTTGATGGTGGACCATGAATTTCAAAGGGACCTTTGGAATGATGTGGGAGAATGGAAAGGGTAGAGGGTGAGGTCAGACTAAGGGCATATTCAGGACAACCTGGCCAGTGATGGTGATCTGGAGGCTTGGACTTCCAGTGGTGACTGAGGCAGCCGGGGAGGTGGGAGGCTTAATGGGCTGAACCCCAGGATGCTCCAGGTTGGGGTGACTGCCCGTGGGTGGAGGTGGCAGCTGGTGGAAGACCTTGGAGGGTTGACTTGCCCTCGGCTGACGCAGGGGACACACAGCCGTGAAGGCCCGCGTGGGCTGGGCTTGTTAACCTGTGGTCTGGGGGCAGGGCAACCCCTGGAGTGCAAGCACTGCCCAGTTCCTGGACGGGTGCCTGGAATATAGGGGAAGGAGAGGATGGAAGCGGGGGACGGGGAAAGGCAGGGAGGCAAGCAGATGAGCCATAGGAATAAAAGTTAAGATGATAACTCTGGGTTACATGCATTAGTTCTAGAAATTCATAAACCAGATACAATATTAACATGCTTTTCATATTAAAATGTGTCTTATGACCCGAGACAATCAAAGTAAGAAATCTTATTATCAGTGCTAAGGCCTCTTCGGGTCCGAAAAATCCATGGTTCAACAATAGCAAGATACACTGTGTATCTTTTTTTTTAATTGCAGTATAGTTGATTTACAATATCATGTTAGTTTCAGGTGTACAACACTGTGATTCAGTTATACACACATACACATATATATTTATATATATATACAATATATATGTGTGCATATATATATATATTTCTTTCCAGATTCTTTTCCCTTATAAGTTATTACAAAATATTGAGTATAGTTCCCTGTGCTATACAGTAGGTCCTTGTTGGTTATCTCTTTTAAGTATAGTAGTGTGTGTATGTTAATCCCAACCTCCTAATTTATCCCTCCCTCCACCCCCCTTTCCCCTTTGGGGACCATAAGTTTGTTTTCTATGTCTGTGACTGTCTGTTTTGGAAATAAGTTCACTTGTATCATTACACTGTGTATCACATTCCTTCTTAATTTAGTATTCTTCTAATCAACTACCTACAGCCCTCACCGGTGATTAGAGCGCTTCTTTAAAACTTACCTGGATTCTCGTGTCAAAACTCTCGCCTCCTAAATGAGTAACACATGGCCGCTGGTGAGCCCTGGCGGAACTGCTCCCACCCCACCACCCCACCCCGTTAACGACTTCTACCTGCCTCAGCCACGGGCAGCCTTCCTCACCTTCCATCAAAATAGTGACGGGGAAGACATTTCTTCTCCTATCTCTGCTCCACTCTGCTAGGAAGATCCACGCCCTGCAGCTGCAAGTCCTCCTCTTTTCCAGCTTCCCATGAGGATGTATAGTTTTGTTATAGCCTCAGAGAAACTTAACCCAGATTCCCAGTAGGTCAGGGCCAATTCTAGAACATTGCACCAGTTAATGACTGCATTTTAATACATCTTTTCATAAGAACAGAACAACCCTCCTCCTCTTTCAGTCTGGGAGCTGCCTGCCTGATTTGCATACTGTTAAATATTTCTCAGCTCGGATGCCTTTAGCAAAGGTTTTTTTCCGTGTAAACTTCCTTCTACCAAAGGGCCACCCCTAACAGGAAAAATAAAAACAAGATTCTCAAAAGAAGACTTAATAGCAATTCCGAGCAGAGTTGATCTGGTTTCATCATAGAATCCTTGACATTCCACAGGGAAGAAGCCTAATTTAAGGGTGGAGAGGGAAGGAACTCTGATAGCCAAAAGTTCTGAGAGCCAGAAATGAAATCTAAAAATAATATTTGTCAGTGTACCCAGAGGCTATTGCATGATGGGTGCCCACAGGAGAAGGGCTCCAGGCAGCTCTGCCTCTGCCTCTGCCTCGGGCTGCTTATGTTGATTCGCCAGAAATAGCAACAGCAAGCGTTCACCTAAGGCTTCTGCCATTTTCCTCCCAGCTACAAATGCAACTCTCAACCCGAGGATCAGACCGATGCTTACCAAGAACGTCTTCCGTCCCCTTTGTGGGCAATCTGAATTTTGCTGCAGTGCTCGGTCTGTTTTCTTTGGAATCAATGAATTTCTAATATTCTTCTAGCTGCTGTCTCTTGTGTTACTACATTTATTTACTTCCTCCTTTCCGTGTGCTTTCTCGACTTTTCCTGCCTTTATTTATTCTTCTTTCTCTGGGCTCTGGAACCCCAGAGGAGGAGCAATTCCAATATGGGAACTCTCGGGAAGACTTCACAGAATGTTTAACATTCCAGGGAAAGGAAACAGTACAATCAAAGCCGCTTGGTGTGTTCTGGGACCTATGAGCAGTTTATTGTGGCTAAAGCAACGGCTACATCAAAGCTCAGTCAGACTATGAACCTTTGTCCTAGAGGCAATTGTCAGCCACGGAAGATTCTATGCCTGTGACATGACTGTTGGAACAATTAATGCTATAGAACAATTAATCTTTATATCACGGAGGTCTGCAGTAATTATCTATGGCTGCACAACAAATTATCCCCAAACTTGAAGACTTAAAAGTTACTATCCTATGGTTTCTGTGGGGAGGAATCCAGCACAGCTGGTGTCAGCCAAGACGGAGGTCCTCTCAAGGCTAGGCTGTGGGGATCCAGTTCCCAGGTAACTCAAGGGTTTGTTGGCAGGCTCAGTTCCTTGCTGGCTGTTATTTAGATGTCTACCCTGGTTCCCTGAGGCTTTGCTCTGGGTTTCTCCACGGAAAACCCACTTCCTGTCAGCTTCTCCACAGAGCAGCTCACAATATGGCAACTGGCTCCACCAGAGAGAACAAATGCGCAAGCAAGAGAGGGACACCAAGATGGAAGCTGGAGTCTTTGGGGACCTACTCTCAGAAGGGACATCTTATTCTCCCTATTGTGGTGTCTTCTGGTCATTAGAAGGAGGTCCTTAGGTCCAGGCCCCACTCAGGGGAAGGAACTACACAAGGACACAAATACCAAGGGGTGGCAATCATGGGGAGTCACCCAAAATAGGAGAATCTGAAGACGGTGGCGTCCGTCACATGTGGCACAGAGGAGTCAATGCCCTCCAGCCAAAGCCTCCAGGAGCCCGCTTGCAGCTGAACAAGCTGAGCATTTATTTCAGTGTTGCAAGGGAGAGGCCACACCCTGGGGAACCTCGCAGTGTCTCAGAAGGTGGAGTCAGATCCCGCTACAGAGTCTGGGCCTCGGTTGGGTGACTGGAAGGCATCTAAGGAAGCAGAGCTCACTGTGGCCTGGGTGCTGTTGAGAGCGGGGGCCCTTCGGTGACTGGGTGTCTCAGTGAATCTTACAGGGAGGAGGGGACTGGGAAGGGGACACAGCTGTAGGTGGTGAGAAGAACAGTCTCTCATTTTGGCTGGGGTGGGGGCGGGGAGGGGGTTTGGTACTTTGTGGTGTCACCGTGACCTTGCTCTTGCCTGTTCTTTGGCAAAATTATGAAGTGGCCTTGTTTTGGCTCCTTTACCAGGGTCTGAGGCCATTTACTCTAATGGGAGAATGACAGGATCAGCCACGAGCGCCAGGCCAGCTTCAGAGTGCCAGGGGCTGCCCTTTCCTCCTTCTCAGTGGTCAAGTGAAAAGAGGCCATTGATACTGCAGTTAAGACAAATGGTGGTTGAGAACATGACTCTGCAGCTAGACTGTCTGGATTCAAGTCCTGACTTCACTGTTTACAAGCAATAGGACCTGGGCCCATTAGTGAACCTCCCTGGACTTCAGTTTTCCAAACTTAGAGTGGAAATGATAAGAGTATTTATCTCATTGGCTTGTTCTGATGCTTCAGGAGTTAACATACATGCCAACTATCTAGGACAAAACTGGCATATGAGTATCATCTGTGATCCTTGAAGGAGCAATTCTGTCAGAGTGGCAGAAGCCAGAAGCCAGGCTGCAATGGCCAAAGATAAATAGCAATTGATGAAGTAAGTTCATTATGTGCCGAATAGCCCTTCAAGAGGGATCCTGACGGAAAAATCTGGAAATCACACAGATAGGGAAAGGGAATTGGTTTATCCAAGGTCGTACAGAGCAGTGCTTCTCAAAGTGTTAGAAATGCAAAATCCCCAGCCCTCCAGGTGACTTTTTTTTTTAAACAGTTTTGCTAAAATATAATTGACATACAGTAAATCGCATTGACCTAAAATGTACAATTTGGTAAGTTTTGACCCGTGCGCACAGCATAAAACCATCACCACAGTCGACAAATTCATCACCTCCTGGTAATCCCTCCCTCCTGTCCCCCCACCATTCCCAAGAGATTCTGATGCTAATGTGTGAGAACCACTTTGGTCTCGAGACAAAGCATGTCCTTGGGAGGACCTGAAGTCATGGTCCCCAAAATAGTAATAAAGATGAAATTGTAACTGTGAGGAAAGGAAGAAAATGGGAGGTAATTGGCAAAATCAATGCATGGGAAAGGCAGCCCCAGGCTCACAGACAAGGTGAGGATTGTCAGACTCAAGGCTGTGAACAGAGCACATACTCAGTTCTCTCACTGGGCAACGGGGCTGGGGGCAGTGGGGACGCAGGACTTTTGGAAGGTCACCATCTCATACTTCTGCTAGGAAAATGTTTCAACTCCAGGTCTGTGATCATGGCACATCCCTGTCAAGAACCCTTAATGGGGACTTACCTGGCGGCCCAGTGGTTAAGATTCTGCGTTTCCACTGCAGGGGGCGTGGATCCGATCCCTGGTCAGGGGAGTTAAGATCCCTCATGCTGCATTGCCAAAAAATTTTAAATTAAATAGATAAATAAATAAGCCATGGCTTCCTCTTTAAAAAAAAAAAAGAAGAAAAGAAAAAAAAAACCCTTAATGGACTCCTTTTTCTATAAGATGCAGTAAAAACTAACAGACAGACAGGAACAAGCTGCAGCAGAGCCATCTCAGCCTGGCTTTCAAGCAGTCTGACCCCAACTGCCCTTCCAACACTATCTTCCCTCCTTCCGCTCCAGTTAGCTCTGGTCGCGTCCCAGGGGGTTGCTTCCTGTTCTGCCTAATTGCTCTCCTTTTCCTCCCTTCAGAGAGCACATCCTCCTCTGTGGGTCCACAGCCCGTCCACTGAAACACTGCTGTTTCCTGAAGCCTCCCCCGGTGGCACACCTGGGATTACTCTCTTTTTGCTTGGAATGGTTATATCATACATGATGGCGTTCTTGTTGAAAGTGGCAAATTCTTAAAGGCAAGGATTGTGTGCATCTCATCTTTGTGTTCTAGCACCTGGCATGCACTGAAACATACACTGAATGTTTGCTGATGAAATGGATGGATGAACAAATGAATTTGCCCAGAATTCTTCGTCTTTCATTTATATGGCTGAGTCAGGGTACCAGGGTTTCTCAAGCTTGGCACTTTTGACATTTTAGTCCAGATAATTCCTTGGGTTGGGGTTCTGTCCTGTGCTGTTGGGTCTTTAGGAGCATCCTGGCCTCTGCTCACTAGTTGCCAGTAGCATTCCTTGCCCGTTGTGACAATCAAAAAAGTTTTTCAGACATTGCTAAATATCCCCTTTGTGTGTGGTAAGGGGAGCGTTTGGGGAAGAAGAATAATTCTGTTTGAGACACTTGAACATTAACTCCCCAGGTGTTCCTATTAAATATTCATTAAGAAAAGGATAGTGGTAATGATCTAATTCAGGTCAAGGAAAGAAGGATAATGATTAACACTTGGAAACCTCCTAAGTCCTAGGAAACTCCCTACATGTTCTAAGTGGCTTCCTCCCCACATCCCCCCATTCCCTCCCTGTTCCCTGCTACTTAGTACTTTATTCCGATAGACCGTCCATCAGTTCCTTTTAACAGCAAAGAAAAGTATGTCCTGAACCAGAGTAGTGAAGCTTTAAGAATGGAATGACTTGAGCTTCCCTGGTGGCGCAGTGGTTGAGAGTCCGCCTGCCGATGCAGGGGACATGGGTTCGTGCCCCGGTCCGGGAAGATCCCACATGCCACGGAGCGACTGGGCCCGTGAGCCATGGCCGCTGAGCCTGCGCGTCCGGAACCTGTGCTCCGCCACAAGAGAGGCCACGACAGTGAGAGGTCTGTGTACCGAAAAAAAAAAAAAGAATGGAATGACTTCAAGTCAGTTGGAATTTTGAATAGGATACCACCGTGTCTGAGCTATGCATGTACCTCTTACTTTATCTCCTCATCATGTCCACTGTGTATGACCTACGACCATCTGTTCTCAGGAACTGAAGATGCTAAGTCACTTCCCCACATTTGTTATGAGATAAAACCATTACCATCTTGACTTCATGTGGACAAGTTCTGAAAGTGAGAAAGTCAGGAAGCATGTCATACTCCATCTCCCTGAGCTCTCTAGATGTTTACAACCTTAAGTGTTTTCCCCTCCATCTTTTAGATGCAGTCTTAGTTTTAATACATTTTCTTCCTTATTATAATATGATCTGTGGTGTTCATTTCGCAAGTCTAATTCAATGGACCATTTGCTAAAAATGGGCTACTAAAACAGAAGAGAGTCGTGGAAGCCTAAGCCTCTGTCCAATCAGGCTAAGCCCTCAGCGTACCTCCTGTGGGTACCACTCCCTGCCCCATCATTTCCCCCTCCCCTGCTATAGGCAGGTGGCTGCCTCTCTCCTTCACAGCCTCTTCTTCTTCCCACTTCTCCCCTTTCTTCTTTCTTCTCCATCTACCTCACGCTGACATTTGCCTTTGATCCTTTCATGCTTTATAGACCCTTTGTCTCTGTTCTCACACTCAGCTTCTGTCTGTGCTGTGTGCTTCAATTTCAAATCACTGGGAACATAAGCTGTATATCACTGTTCCCCTCCTTAAGTCACAACAGCAAAGAAAAAAAAATGAAAAAGAACTCATCTTTCTGCCTGAGCGAAGCCTTATTCATGCAGTTAGTTGGTGGGTCTGTTGCTCAGTACCAGCTGGAGCGAACCCTGGACACGATCCTCTTAATGAGAGAACTTCTGATGCAAGTGAAAAGCATATGCTTGTAGGGAGTAGCCTGGAAAATATGGTAAGATAACCACCAGTAGGAAAATCAGATTTCATCACGGTATTCTTATTGTTTTGATATCCTCACAATACTTAGCTTTCCATAAAATTCTAGAATGTGTCCTGGAAGCAGTGACATTGGATTTATGTATTAATTTTGAGTGTGTCTCACACAAATGGGAAATATCTTTGATTTTGGTCCTTAACAATCAGTGAGAGATTCAGCAAGATTGCCTCTAGGAAGTCGGCCCCAGGGTGAAGGATTCTGCCATTCTAGGCAGGTCACTGCGACTACATCCATCTGTTTCTTTCCCTCATTGTTAGGAGGAACATCTATAGCTGTAGATAAACAGCAATGGACATATAACCAGAGGTGTGGATTTGAGTGTACCTGTAATAGCTGCTTAACAAATGTTACAAACAAGTTTGGGGAACAGTGATCCATGGTTCCTTCCTAGAAAAGCATTTAGTTCTTTCTCTCTGTGGTCCTCTGTTCTCTTTTGAACTCTTATTGACTCATCATGTTCCCTGATTACCTGTGCAGCCTGCAGAACTTAGAAGGAAAGACAGTCCAGGTTCTTACTCCCAACTACCAGAAAAGTCTTTCCAAAACAGAAAAATGCTTATCTCTCTCTTCAAACCCCAGGGAAAGTTGACAACTTGACAGACAAGCAAGTTGAGAAAGGCAAATGTGCTTTGCCTAAAACTGAAAGGTGTTGGCAACTTTTGCAAAAATGGAATTAGAGACTGGAGTGATCAGAGAATCAGAGGTAAAATATGGAGACCTTATTAATTCCTCCTGAGTGGATCTTCACAATATGGTCTCAGTATTTCATTTGATATGAATTCCCTGAATAACAAATATACCCAAATTCATGTTGCAGTTCAAAATGTATTTTCCAAAGCCATATACAAATAATCTTGAGTATCCATAACTCTATTATTTTTTCAAAAAAAAAAGAATATATTCTTCTTCATGCTTTTATTAAAGACATTTTAAAAACCAGGCTGCTTTTTTTTCAAATTTATAATTTCATAACATAATATAAAAGGAGTATCCTGTAAATGATACCTCATCTTTTTAAAAATAAATTTATTTATTTATTTGTTTTGTTTTTATTTTTGGCTGCATTGGGTCTTTGTTGCTGCTCACGGGCTTTTCTCTAGTTGTGGTGAGCGGGGGCTACTCTTTGTTGTGGTGTGAGGGCTTCTCATTGTGGTGGCTTCTCTTGTTGCGGAACACAGGCTCTAGGCACGCGGGCTTCAGTAGTTGTGGCACGTGGGCTCAGTAGTTGTGGCTTGTGGGCTCTAGAACATAGGCTCAATAGTTGTGGTGCACGGGCTTAGTTGCTCCACGGCATGTGGTATCTTCCCGGACCAGGGCTCAAACCCGTGTCCCCTGCATTGGTAGGTGGATTCTTAACCACTGCACCACCAGGGAAGTACTCCACATCTTTATACTGACATTGACATTTCTCTTCCTAAAAAGAGGCAAGATAATGCCAATAATATTTTAGCCTTTCTCCCTTATGAACTCAATGAATTCATAAAGGTAAATGTCATAAACAGAGATCAGCAATCATATAGTATATATTACAAAGGATTTCATTTTGATCTGGCAAGAGGTATTGCTTTGCAGTACTTTAAAGATTATTATAAAAATTTGGAGGGTTCTTGTTTTTAATATTAACTCTTTAGCTAATGTAACATTTTCTGTCTCTATTCTCTTACAGCTTTTCTCCTTTTTTATTCTCTGAATCACATTTGTTGTGACTGCATCTCCACTGGATGTCCACAAATGTATTATCAATGTTTTTCCCCATTTTCAGTCATAATCCTTGAATTGTAAGATTCACCAGTCCATAACTTCAGGTAGTCTACATGATATTCTGAAGTAAAAATATGGCAAATTGTCAGATCTGGAAGTGAGACCGGCTTCTGACAAAATCCAACACCATTTCGTTATATAAAAAAACCCTTGATAAGCTAGAAACAGAAAGCACCTTTCTCAACATGATAAAGGCCATATCTGAAAAACTCACATCTAACATCACAGGTAATGGTGAAAGACTAGGTGTTTTCCCCCCTTGGTCAGGAGCAAGACCAGGGTGTCTGCTCTCACCACTTCTATTCAATCTTGTACTTGAGGTTCTTACCAGGGCAATTAGACAAGAAAAAACAATTTAAAAGCATCTAGATAGGAAAGGAAGATGTACAACTATCTTCATTCACAGTTGACATGATCTTGTATATAGAAAATCCTAAGGAATCCACTTTACAAAAGCTAGTAAATTGGTTCAGCAAGGTTTCAGGATAAAAGATCAGTATACAAACATCAATTGTATTTCTATACACTTGAACGATCTGAAAAAGAAATTAAGATCTAAATAATTGGAAAAATATCTTGTGTTCGTGGAACAGAAGACTTAATATTGTTAGGATGGCAATACTCCCCAAACTAGTCTACAGATTCGATGCAATCCCAGTCAGAATCCCGGCTGAATTCTTTGTAGAAATTGACAAGCTTATTTTAATTTTTTTTTTTTTTTTTTTGGCTGCGCCAAACAGCATGCAGGATCTTAGTTCCCTGACCAGGGATCGAACCCGCTGCCCCTGCATTGGAAGCACAGAGTCTTAACCACTGGACCACCAGGGAAGTCCTGACAAGCTTATTTTAAAATTTATATGGAACTGCAAGGGACCCAGATTAGCAAAAACGATCTTGAACAAGAAGAACAAAGTAGGAAGACTCACACTTCCCAATTTCAGTGCTTACAACAAAGCAATATTAATTAAGCCAGTGGTGGTACTAACACAAGAGCAGACATAGAGATTAAGAGAATAGAAATTAGAGTCCACAAATAAACCCGTGCATCTACTGTCAATTGATTTTCAACAAAGGTGTCAAGATTATCGAATGGCAAAGAGCATTCTTTTCAACAAATGCTAGTGGGGAAACTGGATAATCATACGGAAAAGAATGAAGTTGGGATATATATAAAATATAACTCAGGGCTTCCCTGGTGGCGCAGTGGTTGGGAGTCTGCCTGCCGATGCAGGGGACACGGGTTTGTGCCCCGGTCCGAGAAGATCCCACATGCCGCGGAGCGGCTGGGCCCGTGAGCCATGGCCGCTGAGCCTGCACGTCCGGAGCCTGTGCTCCGCAACGGGAGAGGCCACAACAGTGAGAGGCCCGCGTACCACACACACACACAAAAAAACCCACAAAACAACAACAACTCAAAATGCATCAAAGGCCTAAGTGTAAGAGCTGAAACTAAAAAACTCTTAGAGGAAAACACAAGGACAAATCTTTTTGACCTTGGGTTTGGCAAAGGATTCTTAGATATGACCAAGAGCACGAGGGACAAAAGAAAAAACTGATCAATTGTGCTTCATCAAAATAAAAGCTTTTGTGCTTTAAAAGACATTATAAAGAAAATGAAAAGGCAACCAACAGAATGGAAGAAAATATTTATAAAGTATATATCTGAAAAAGGACTTGTATCCAGAATATATAAAGAACTCTTGCAATTCAATAACAATAAGACAAATAACACAGTTTAAAGATGGGCAAAGTATCTGAACAGACATTCCTTCAAGGAAGAATATAGAAAATGAATAGAGTATTAGAATTTGTCAGTGTGCCCTCACAATCTGTGGGGAAGGAAATATGCTGATTCTAAAGACTATTAGGGAGTATCTTAGGAATATTCCTAGGATGAACAAAGAACCATTCTTCTTGTTGCATAGTGAGATAGCCCCTAATTACAGCCAGATCTATCTGTTCTTATTCTATGTTCACTAATCAGTCTGCTGATCCAACAGATGACTAACAACCAACTCCCATCTGAGTGGCCCGAGAGTCAGGTGCGAAGGACCACAAACAGTCCTCCTATTAGATACAATTCCCAAGATCAATTAATGGATGAATATGCTCATTTCCAAACCACTCAGAGAGTTGGATCAAGGGAATTGATCCCCTAGAGTCTGCTAATCTTAGATGACTAATAAAATAAATGTACATTCTACATGTGTGGCTCTCATTCAGGTTCAGGTATATCAAGACATGGGGCATAGGGGCTTCCCTGGTGGTCCAGTGGTTAAGACTTCACCTTCCAATGCAGGGGGTGTGGATTCGATCCCTAGTTGAGGAGCTAAGATCCCACATGCCTTGGGGCCAAAAAACCAAAACACAAAACAGGAGCAATATTGTAACAAATTCAATAAAGACTTTAAAAATGGTCCACATCAAAAAAATCTAAAAGAAAAAAAAAGACATGGGGCATAAACAACCAGTTTCTTTTCTCTCTCTCTCTCTCATGCTTTTTTTAATCCCCCCAACTTCATTCATTTCCCATTCACTCAGGCTCAAAATCTTAAAGACTTTCTTTGAATTCTCTATCTACCTCCTATTCTAACACTCATCAGAGCCAATGGATTTTTCCTTCTTATCCTTTCTCCCACCTAAGTCTAGCCTTGAGGACAGCATAATTAGTGGGGGAAAATTATTTCAAAGTACCAATTGTTGTGCCCACTCATCCCACCCCTACTGCCACGTCAGTCATTCATTTGTTCCCTAAGCGCCCCCTGTAGATCAGAACTAGACAGGAGTTGCCCATCATCACCAGGGAACCAGGAAAAGACAAGGCAACAAAAGCAGAAAACTCTTGATTCTTAAGTTCAAACCCTTGGGGTAATGCTGAGTCAGATCCACATCTGTGACTCCCCTACCTAGACTGAAAAAAAAACCAAAACTCTCCAGGCTGAAAAAGAGAGAAATGAGGGGATTGGTTGGCAGAGAAAAAGAAGAGTTAAACGTGAGTGTGAGAGTGTGCCGTGCCTTCTGCCCGCTCAGCATGAGTCCTGAGAGAGGACATAACCGATCTTCTTAAGTCTGGGGACCCATGAAAAGAAAGTATTTCTGATAGAGTGGGGCTGGGAGATAGCAGACAGCAAAACTCAGAGAGAGAAGTCCCTCCCCAGCCCTGCCCATCTATCCTGCCATCATTGAGAAGAAGCTGGGGGTGGGGCTCAGATGCTGTGACAGCTAGGGACAAGCCACCTGGTGCCCTATGGGCTGGTGTGGATGGTGTCTGGAGGATCCCAAAGTCTTCCAGTTCCGGAAACCAGGGTTATCTAAGGGAGGGTCTGTAGGGGCTCTCACAGTCAGAATGAGGGAGCTCTCAAAGGAGGATTCTATGGGGACAATCTCTGCTCCCAATAACTGTCCAGCCTTTGTCTGAGGGACCATGATCCCACGCCCACACAGAGGACAGACGAGACGAGTGACACTGGGATCAGTTTCCACCCTAGTATGGAGAAGGTTAACGTGAACGTCTCTCATGTCCTCCTGCCCCACTCCTTCCGCCCCCTCCTGAAATGGTGGAGCTCACAACCCTGAGGACTTGTTTTACCTGGAAGTGACTAGAGTACAATTCTTCAGCAAGTAGAATGGAGACTTAGCACCAGAAATTGAAATGAATTCTAGAGAATGAGGGCAGTTATGGGTTTTGTTTATGTTCTTGTTGCCCACTTGAGTAGGACCTTTCAAATCAGTACCTGCTTTCCTCATATGACTAAAATATCTTTTTAATAAGCTCCCTGCATCCGTCCTACATGCAGCTGCCAGGTTAATTTTCCTAAATGCCCACTTTAACAGCGCATTCGAAGGCTTCCTGTTGCTTTAGGGTGAAGTCCAAACTCTTCATCCCGGAGGCATGGTGAAAGGCCCTATGCCATCTGCTCCCCAACTACTTGTGAACATTTTACTTTCTGCCATTTTCATTCAGGGTCCTCTGTTCCCAGAAAGTCATCCCTCTGACCTCCAGCCTCTATGCCTTTGTCTAGCTTCTTCTCCAACTACCTTCACCATATCGTGAATGTTCTCCCTGCTTCTTTTTTTTTTAAATATGAATCTCAAGTTACCCCATCATTTGCTTAACAAACGGTTTTTACAGATCATTCTTGTAGGTTTCTAAACACACCTATCCATTTTCAGTCTGCTATGTTATGAAGAAAAGTAGTGATGAGTTGCCATGGGAAACAAGAGGAAGGGGAGGTTAGCGCAAGATGGGGCTGTCAGGGAAGGCTTCGTGGAAGTTATGCACATGTGCTGGGTCATTAAAGCAGGTAAGATTTAGATATACAGAGATAGTAAATGTGGGGGAAGAGGAGTCTGCAAGGAAGAGATAAAACTGTGAACAAGGAAATGACCCATACATTTAGGGATTGTTGAATGGTTGAATCCAGCACAAGCTGAGTTCCATTTTCTTAACTCCTAAAATATTTTTTGTCTGTACCACTTATTTTGTATGTAACTGATCTCTATAGCTATGCCATATCATCTCTCTGTATATACCATATTAAATAAGCTATCTATCAACATATCGGAATGATTCATGCACATGACTTGTCTCCAAGTAGAAAAACATTACCTGGGTGTGGGTGGCATGTCTTAAGGATCACAGATAATTTCTGACTGGGTTGCACCAACTTTATTAATGATAAGACATGAAAAATTAAGGAAACTTAGATTCTGGACCTGAGCATTGACTTCTCTATGGAGCTAAATGCCATTTCTTTATCATTTAGAATGCTTCTAGGAAATGAAACATTTAAAGTGACAGATGCACAGATGCTGAGACTTAACAATGATGATTACAGAATCTGAGTATAATAAAAGAAACTATAGCAGATGTAGTAGACAGGGAAGAGAGAACAAGAAGATCCAAAGTAAGGGTAATTGGTGTTCCAGATGCAGAGAACTAAACCAAAACAAACAAGATGGTTCAAGCACATAGTAAGGACTTTTTAAAAATGCATAACTATATGCTCCATTACTCAGTGGGGGCTCTGATGCCCTATATCATTGCTAGAGTCAGTTATTCCAGGCAGGATATTGAGCTTCTAACATTACAAATTAGAAAACTGGATCTTTTTTTTTTAATTAAAAAAAAATTTTTTTTTTTTACTTATTTATTTTTGGCTGTGTTGTGTCTTTGTTGCAGTGTGCTGGCTTCTCATTGTGGTAGCTTCTCTTGTTGCGGAGCATGGGCTCTAGGCATGCGGGCTTCAGTAGTTGTGGCTCGAGGGCCCTAGAGCACAGGCTCAGTAGTTGTGGCACACAGGCTTAGTTGCTCTGCAGCATGTAGGATATTTCTGGACCAGGGCTCAAATCCGTGTCCCCTGCATTGGCTGGCGAATTCTTAACCACTGCACCACCAGGAAAGCCCTGGATCTTTCTTCACATAGAAAAAATAAACAGTGGTTAAATTATTTTAGAATTAATTCAAGTAAATTTTGAGTTTAATGGGATTTTGTAGGCTGATTTAGGTACAGAGTCAGTGTTTTTAGTATTGTTTCAATGTGGAAATGCATTCTCAGTGAGAAGGCCCTAACTTAGAAATAAATTCCTAGAACGTAAATCACTTTTTTATTTGGGAACTATCTGTATTTTTTTTGTAATAGCTTCAGAGCCTCACAGAAAACTATACTCAGAACAGGAGTCTAGTAAACACCTGTTGGAAAAAGAATAGATGTATGTAGGTGATGAAATCTGAATTCACTTGTAAGAAGAATAGTAGTTTGTGTACTGGATAGGAAACCCTCATATTCTTCAAGTGATAATTATGAGGAATCACAAGCACAAAATAGTTACTGCACACTAAAAATGATAGTAAGTCTTGTCACAACAGGGCAGAGATGGTGGTTCCACCCATCTCTTGGAAGTTGTATGTGGGACAAAACTTTGACCTATGTCCACAAAATGAAAGAAAGGATTCAAAGGACCTTGGAAGTGAAAATGACTTGTGATTGCACAATTCTCTTGGAAACTACTTAACAATTTCCACTCTTAACCTACATTTGATTCACTTATTCATTAATTCATTGTTATTCATTTATTTATGTATTTCCATTTACTTATTCAGCCAATGTATGAATTTTCTACTGCTACGGTTGCCAGTAACACAAATTTAGCAGCTTAAATCAATGCAAATGTATTATTTCACAGTTATGTAGGTTAGAAATACAGATCAAAATGAAGGCATCAACCAGCCAGGGTCTTAGCTGGAGGCTCAGATGGGAGTCCATTTGGGTTGTTGGCAGAATCCAGTTCCTTACAGATGTAGAACCAGGTCCTCATTTCCTTCCTTTCTGGCTGCTGGCTGGGGGCTGCCCTCAGCACCTAGAGGTCCCCTCTCCCAGTCCTTCCATGTGAGCCTCTGAACATAAGAGCCAACAAGAAGGCATTGATTCTTCTCATACTTGGAATCTCTCTGACTTCCTGTTACCAGAATAATTCAGAACAGCACCCACCCTATCTTAAGATCCATTACCTTCATTATATCTGCAAAGTCCCTTTTGCCATGAATTGTAACACGTTCACAGGATCCAGGGATCTGGGTGTGAACGTCTTTACGGGGCCATTCTGCTTACCACAGCCAACAATAATTATTGTTGTTACAGACCTTTTTCATTTTTAATAAATTCTCTACTCAGTGAAAGTTGCAGGGAAAAAAAAAGCTGATCATTAACCTTGTTGAAACCCTGCCAAGAAGTGATCTCTTAGTCACATGGTTCATGAGTAACCTAATTTTTTAGCCTTAAAAAAATCATTTCCCACCCTTAACTATATTAGTGGTTCTCCACTGGTTACTTTGCAAATTATCAAAGTGTATTTTTTTATGATGGAATCATGCACAGCATAGAGAAATTGCACACAAATATATAACAAGGATATGATCTATGTAACTAATTTACTGCTAAATTTTCTACCATGTGGAGAGATGAGCATTTGCATTCACTGGTGTTGAGAAGTAAATTTCTGGAGGGTTATTTCACATATAGAAAAGCCCTAAAATATGCATATTCTTTGACACATAAATTGCCCTTCTAGAAATTTCTCTTAAATAATAATGGAATGGATAAAGCTCTCACTACAAAAATATTCAAGACAGCATAACATGATAGTAAAGGATTAATGCAATCTAAATATATAAACAAGAAAATGGTTAAGTAAATTATACTTCTTTCATACAATGAAATGTTTTTTGGTAAAACTCCTGGAGATATTTGGAGATCTGACCTCGCAGGGGACCTCCCAGGTCAGGGCCAAACCTGGGAGAACTAGAAAGGGCTTGGATTTTTCCATGCCCAATAAATGCAGGGACAGAAGAAACATGTGCATAGTGAATCCAGACCAAGGTCCAATATGGAGCAGGGAGCATAATTTCCCCTGTCCCTGGGTGGGACTTAGTTGTGGTGAAAGACCTCAGACTATGAGAGGTTTCCATAATCCCAGAGCAACATGGGCAACCTGCCCAAGGTTTCCGACATAGAGCCAGACCTGGGGAGACTGTGGCAGGTGAGGGTGCAGGTCCATGCAAGCTCCCTGAAGCTTTCAGGTACAATCCCAGGGCAAGGGGAAATCATGAAGTGAGATTAGTTCTTGCTCCCAGTAGACTGAGAGTTAGAAATAAAAATTAAGGTGAACTTTATTTACATTTCTTAGATGCCTGAAATTTCTACACACAACACATGAACAGAGAAAGTCTAGATACTCTATAATAGTAATGGTAGTTACCCCTCTAGGTGTTACTGTTATGAGTGATCCTAACTTGATTCTTTGAGATTTTCTATAATTTCCATTTGTTAAGATAATGGAATAGGTATGAGTCCTACATGTGGAAGAAATATGATCATTCTTTATTTTCTGTTAGTCTAATATAGAGTCTAAGCACCAGCCATGTAGCAGGTAATTCTACCCCAACTATTCTGGAACTCTCTCCTACACCTAATCAGGCTTCTGGAGCGTATGCTGTATTAAGGTGTGTGAATGCCTGGGGAGAAAAGGGTCCCTAGTATCACCATGTCTGTCCACACTGGATCCCACTGTGTCATGAATGAGGTGGGAGATCTGTGGTCTTCCCATTACCCACACCTGAAACGGGCCTTGAAAATGTGCTTGTCCTGAAGGAGACATCACTGTGTAGCTGAGAGCACATCCGTGAGTTCTAGATTCTGCTCCTAGGAAGAAACAAATACCACCCCCTCTTGAGCCGATCCTATGACTCTGAGCCTACTTCAGTGACAAAGGCTATGACCTAGAGTTGCAAAAGATGACTTAGGTGGAAGTGTGCCTTTTATAGACGCGGTAGGTATGGAAGCCAAGTTTAATCTCTTTTAATGTTTGCACTGCATCGACGCTTCTCTTTGGATCCATGCCACACGGGAGACTTTTCTCTGTGCTGCGATGAACTCTTATCTCACACACGAGGTCTACTGGTTTGCAGCTCTGATCAAGTGAAAAGGAATACATTCTGAGTTAAGGTGTGGAGTAGTAAGAACGATGTGAAGAAGAGGCAGAGCCCAGAGCAGGTTACAAATTCTGGGCCATTCTCTGCAAGCCTGGGTCTTTTCGTTTTGACTAAACAAATCACAGAGAAGGAATTACTAAGATCCCTTCCTAAGGGGCTTTCCGGCTTAGCGTCCACACAGATAAAACCAGGAAAGTTAACTACACTCCACATCTGGCACGTGGCCCAGACTCTCTGTGGGAGAATGATGAGGCCTGGCTTGGGTTACAAAGATCACTGATTAGGTTTTCAGGTGGGGACAACTAAGAAAAAGCAGTAAGACAGTACATGATACATCTAATTGTGATCTTTCTTGATGCAAATAACTCCTTGAAAATAAGGGCATAGACATGTATACCTATCTTTAATTTCTTGATAGAAAAGTGGGATAAAATACATGAGAAAACATGAAAAAATACTTATACCAAGGCAGAATAAAATTTATAACCGTTACAGTTTGACGGTCATCAATGCATTTAATACAAATGGATTTTTCTCATCGGAGCTAAATAGACAATAAACCCTACAGTCAGTTGGAGTCTCTATGTACACTCAGAAACTTCTTGGTTCTGCTTGCTCATTATGTGGTGTTTGAAGACTTTAGAGCGATAGGATATAAAAATGTGTCACTTTGGTCTACTTTGCCTTCAAGTGACAGAGCCTGTATTATCTGCTAATTTTAATTACTGTGGGTCGGTCCTTATCTGTGCCTCGCTGATCTTATGCCTCTAGTCATGGTCTTGAGTGACACTGGCTGACATTCAGAAGACACCCGATGTTTTCTTTTCTAGGGCCTAGAATTCTTCTACCCAGATAAGAGGGCAACAAGCCAGGAGACCCCTCCCTGGAAAGGTCTCTCTCCTCCTAAATGGGGGGCTTACTTGGCAACCGCATGTGTGCATCACTCCTTCACTAGAACTGGACTTAACCATTGGAATTGCTTTGTTCAGTCCTGAGTGCCCATATTTTACAATCATTCACACTTTTACACAATCGCTTTTTACCCTCAGGGAGTTTTGCCCTTTTGAAAAATTTGAACCATATTTTTATTATTCAACCTCAGAGAGGAAATACTTATGAATATTCTGCTTTCTCATATTCACATTCATTTGTGAATTCCAGAAACTTTTGGCTGTAAAAATCCAAACGTCCCTGTGTCCATGATACTAGTTCCTCACCATTCAAAGGGACCTTTCATCTCCAGTTGGCTATTAGCAGTGAAGTCAGACTCTCAGAAGTGCTAAGAGAAAACATAAATCGGTGTTCTTTTAAGTCATTCTTGCTTCTTACTGGTGTAAGCCGTCCAGTCTGGGTACTAGAATATGACAGTTTTTGGTGAAATCTGGAACAGTCAAAAGGATGACTTCTTTGCTAAACAATGATAAAAAAAATAGATAATTGGGAAAATAGATACACATTTCTAAGGTAATGCCCCCCGCCACCAAATGAATACAAATACTTATTAAGTAAGGGATAATTTCATTCTACTGTATGAATATGAAACTTCAATTAAACAGTTTTCTGTTCTTGGATATATTTCCAGTTTTAACTTATAAAACGAACATGGCAATGCATATTCATGATTGTTGTTTCTTTAAAAAGTTCTTTCTTTCTTAAAAATATTAATCAAAATTTTCATATTATAAATATGACATTTGTTAAATATAAAATTTTTAAGAAATATGCCTAGGGAAAAAAATTTTAATTACTCATAATCCAGCTACTTTTAGGATTTGGGGGTTTGGAATATCTGTCTCCAGAATGCATGGAATTCACAGGTGAAATCTTGTGATGCTTCACAAGGTGTGATAATAAATACAAGGTGGATAAAATTCCCCATTAAGTGGTAAGTTCCCATTATTTAAATTTTAGCAAATATTTAAATTCTATCAAACATTTAAATTCTACCTGTGAAGGTCATCTCTCTGTATATCATCTCTATGTCTCCCTAAGTCCCTGAAGCCCGGTAAAATCTAGTCATTTTAGATGTGGTTTATGCTGGGAATGACAACTACCCTGAATATAAATAGATATTCATTAAGTAACAATGGTCAGAAATCAGATGTCTATGAGGGCTCTGCCAATGGGTTCTAAATTTCCTGGGCTAAGATAGGGTAATACAAACACTCCAAACTTGCCCAGCCTGGCCATCGGTTTCCCAAATATCCAGAGGGAACTCAGAGCTGCTGTGACATTGATCCCCAGGAGACAAAGCAGCTCATGGGCACAGCAAATCAGGGGCTAATCTGTGCCCTAACTGGGGACTTCTCTTCCCTGTGGATCAAACAAAGGCAGCTTTCTTCTTCCCTCCAGCAAAATGTGTATAAAGGGAAATTATGCCTGACTTATACTAGCGTTTTTGAGAGTGAATAATGAAAGAGCAAAGGGAAAACTAATAGATCCAATTAATTTAAACCTTCAAAATAAAATCTGACAGTTTCAAAAGAGAGGCAAATGAGCCATGTCAGGTTGGGTTGGGGGCTGCGATATTCGGTCCTATGAGAGACATTTTGTTAGCATGGAAAACTCTTTGGGAATAAATAAGCAGGTAGAACTCTGCCTGGTTCAGCACTGAAACTGGTCTTATTGTCAATTTTACAAAGTTTCAAAAAAGGGGAGAATATGGTGAAACGTCCCAATGTGCACTTGACATCAGGCTCTGCTGCAAAGAAATGGGCCAAGCCAAATGGAAACGACGCGTAGACCTTTTGAAGTGGAAATGAGTCACTGAAAGGGCTTCAGTGTGGATAAGAAGAGGGCAAATTATAGGAATAATGATCTAAACTGTGCTTATTGATTACAGCTTCATAACAGAACCTTACTAGCATTTGTTAGATGCTTTCACACATATTTTTCAGATAATCTTCCAAACAAATCCTGTAAAATGATGTATCCTCACTTTACCTATGGAGAAACTGACATTAGGAAAGTGTGACAGCTGAGGTCATAAACTCATAAGGGGCAGAGCTACCCCTGACAGTCTGCAAAGGCCGGGCAGTTATTATCCAAGAAAGGGGTGTGGAAAGTACTGTGGGCACACACCATAGACTCGGGCACAAGTTCTTACTGTAGCAAACACTGTTAATACAAGTTTTTAGACATAATCAGAAAGACTATTAAAAAATAAATACACAGTATTATCCTAACTTTATATCAGAGTACACTCCTCTTTGGAATGATATGTGTGATCTTTACGTTCAACTTTTCCAAAAGGAGAAAGGTCAGAGCTGCAGAAGGTCCAGTGATCGGGAATAAAAACAAATCTGCTCTGAGCAAATGGTGTCTGTTCAACTCAGTGTATCCCTGAGAAGACATTGTCATCACAGCAACAAAATGAGTTCAAGTGGGGCTTCCCTGGTGGCGCAGTGGTTGAGAGTCCGCCTGCCGATGCAGGGCACACGGGTTCGTGACCCGGTCTGGGAGGATCCCACATGCCGCGGAGCGGCTGGGCCCGTGAGCCATGGCCGCTGAGCCTGCGCATCCGGAGCCTGTGCTCCGCAACGGGAGAGGCCACGACAGTGAGAGGCCAGAGTACCGAAAAAAAAAAAAAAAAGACTTCAAGTGCACTGATGTTAAGTCTTGCATGTATATGTTAACTTTGTCCTCTCTTCTGTCTTCTCCTTTCAAACATGAAGCAGATATCTGCTGTGTTTTGCCCCTTCTCCCCAACCCTCATCCATTTCCACCTGTGCTTCCCTTTTGGGGAACCTCCCCCTCCTGCACTCGGAGTTCATTTGCCCTTGAAAGTCTCTGCCTGTACTCCAAGGATGAGATGGATAAGCCAGCTGACCTGACAGTGCTCAGTGATTGGTTCAGAGTTGGTCATGTGACTCAGGGTGTTAGAACCAGAGCGACCTGCTTTATCTGATGTATTAGTGTCCTGTGGCTGCTGTACCCAGTGAACACAAACCTGGTGGCTTAAAACGACAGAAACTTAGTCTCTCACAGTTTTGGAAGCTAGAGCCTGACATCTGTTTCCCTGAGCCACAGTCAAGGTGTCTGCAGGGCCATGGTCCCTCTAGGCGCTGCCAGCATTCCTAGACTCCTGGCCGCATCACTCGCATCCCCACCTCCATGGTCACATGGTCTCCTCCTCCTCTGTGTGCGTGGTGTCTCCCTCCACTTTCTCTTTTCAGGAATTATTATTATTATGTCATTGCATTTGAAGTCCACCTGGAGAATCTAGGATAATGTCCCCACGTCAAGACTCTTAACCTAATCATATCTGCAAAGACCTTTTTTTCCTTATAAGATAACATTTACTGGTTTGAGGGATGCCGACTTTCCATCTTTGGGTGGCCATTACTCAGCCTGCTGCACCTGGGCAGAATTAATGACAGGAGACACATCTTTTTCATACTGGACTTGGGCTTGCTTCCAGTGGACGAGCCTTTAGAATTCTTGCCTGAGAAGGGCCCAGCAGGAGAAGTGGAGCAGAACACAGTTCTTGATGACATCCTTTCAGGATTTAGCCAGGCCCCAAACTAGGCCAGCCTCTGGACTACAAGTTATTTTCGCCTCTAAATTCCCTTTTTCCTTAAGCCAGATTTTTTTTCCCCCACAGATAAAGCAATATAAATTACATCTCTACTATTAGAATACATCTTCTGGAAAAGTGTCTCACATTGGGCCCATTTCATAAACTAGGGGAGTGCACATTTTCTACGTAAATCCAATACTTTGGAATATCCGTGTGTGCATTTTATGATCATTTACTTTGAGTCAAAGGTAGAATCAAGTTGTTTCTGAGAATTCCTGTTCTTTTTTTTTTTTTCTCTTTTTCCATTGTCTGGAGGTGTTTCTTATCCCCTCCTTTCATGCTGTTTTTCTTTCCACTTCACCTGACTCTCACTCCATTTCTTTTCCTTTCTCACTTCAAAGGCTCCTAACTGAAATGTGCTGAGGCATTTGAAATGTGGTACCTTGGCGAATTACTGTCAGACACTGTAACCTTTGGATCAGCTAGAATCTTGCTGTGAGAGGAGACAGCAGATATTGATGAAAGCTTAGAAAAAAGAATCATAAGAAAGTTCACATTGGTAAAGTTCTTCTATGAAGAGAAAATAATAGAAAAGAGTTAAGTTGTAAAATGGGCAATTAGCTGTTGACAATTAAAATGTTTGGTATAAAATATTCTGAGCATATAAAGTAAAATATATGTTGCAGATACAGAGATTTGGGGTCATGAAGCAATGTAGCTTTCAAGATTTAATTTCGAGAAGATGGCTTTTTAAAAAGTTTCTTATGGTGTTTCTGCTAACAGGATGGGGAAACTTGGGCTGAACAGTTGGATATGTGCTGAGTGTGTGGCCAGGTGAAAACTAGATTGAAGCGGGTGATGACCCATGTTTATCCAGAATGGATAACAGCAGATTTAGAAGATCTGCTAAAGGCTCTCTTTCATTTGATGTGTTTATTAGTAACTTCACTCAGGCATGTTTATCAAGTTCAAGTATGACATGAGCTGGGAGAGACAGAGATGAATATACTGAGTGATAGAACCCAAAATGAAACTGTCAAGCTGGATCTTGAACTAAATCTAATGAAACCAAAGTTAAGTGGCCTCTATATTAGGTTCACATTCAAGTTCACAAACTCAAGATGAGGGAACTATGGCTTAACAGTACATTCAGGAAAAAAAACAGTTATTTTTGGTTAATGGCTAGAGCCAAAAAATTTTTTAAGTTGCCAGAAGAGTTCACTGAATCTTGGTTGTCTTGCGACAATCTGGAACCGGGGAGATAACCATGACCCTCAGCCCATAGCAATCACTGTGCTTTCAGTGAGAACCAGGTAAACTGCCTTTGGTCCAAAGGATAGGGACCAGGTGATGAGTGGCAGAAGGAAGTACTGAAAAGATGCTTAAGATGCTTAGTGAGAAAAAATATAATTCCAAAGTCATAAGATGTGTGTTCAACATTTGAAGCCATACAGAGTCCCAGGCCACATTTCAGAAATTTAGATTCAGTAGTTAGGAAAGAGACTTCAGTAATGTATATTTTACAAACCTCCCCAGGTGATGATTAGATGGACTAATTTTTAAAACTCAGATTCCAAATTCTAGAGCAGCTTCCAACTTTTTATGCACCTAAGAATTTTTGCTTTCCAAATTGTCCACATCTTTTAAAGTATTCCTTAAAATCGATCCATCCTCAAATATACATCATGTGTTTATCTTTTGCCGGATACCGAGTTGGAGAACACGGGGATCACTGCTGCTCTCAACCCCAACCTCCAATCACATCAAGAGCTTTAGGAAATGCCCCACCCCCATCTCCAGCCCAGGGATGATAAATACAGGCCTGGGAAGCTGTCATTCCAAAAAAGCTTCCACGATACACTGAATGTGACATTCAACAAGCCTTACTTTTTCTCAAGAATTCCATCTTCCATAAATTGACAAGTTTTATTTCAGGAAGTGCTAGGGAAGGAATGATGTAGGTAGAAACAAAGGCTGGAAAGAATCACTGACACCAGCTGGCTAATGAGTTACGATTCCACCTCTCCAGATGTGGTGGGCATACACCCACCCTCTGCATATCTGCATGTGACGTAGGAGGCCCTGGGGGACCAGACCCATCATTTATGTCCCTAACGGGTTCTCACCCCATTTCTGCTCATGCGAGCTTGTATGCACTTAGGCTAGGAAAGAGATCCCTGTTAACTGTGGGATTCTGTATTTGAAAATAAAAGACATGCTGAATGTTTCAGACTTTTGTGAAGGCTTCCTGGCAGCCTTATTAATTTGTTCTTATTTTGGTACTCACTGTTCTTTCGTCTGAGTGGTTATTTTAAAATGGGAAAGGAACCTAAATTAGTATTATACATTTTAAGACATACATTTGCATACATCATGAACTTTAATTTATAGTTGGGCCAAATAATTTTAACAGTTGCTATAAAATCCGTTATTTAATAATAGTTTTTACTACCATACTGAATGCAGCAGTAGACAAGCTTAATAGCCTCGTGTCCACAACAAATTTCCAGCTATTATGTGTACATCCCGCACGCCTTTGACAACTCCACGGACCAGTCAAATTCCCACTGATTGCATTATTTGAATCTTGCTAGAAACCAGTTCACCATGTGCGCACAGTAGTTTTTTAGTGAATACATCTGTTTTTCCGACCTCAATTTCTTTTGCTTTCTCAGATTTACATCATTATAAAAGCGACTGTTATTTTCAATAGAATAATTTTCCATAATCATATATGTACCCCTTCATAGGGCATCTGCGGGTCAGTACTAAAGCACGAAGAGGAAAATGTGCATAAATTAACTACATTTAACATTTATACTTCTGGTAGTAAACATAAGAGAAGATTTCAAGGGGGGTAAAAAAAGACATATTTTAGACATATACCTAGGTAGTTAAGTAAGGAAATTTAAATTGGGCCATTGGAGAGAAAATGTAAAATTAAAACGTATAAAAATATAACACTAACTTGATCTCTGTTTTTGGCAACTTGCTTTTAAAAATTATGTTTATTTTCTTAAAAGTGTGACTGTGGTTTTAATTGAGTTACCTAAACTTGAGGTAGTTTTGATTATCTGAATTTAAGAAACTCTAAAACTATTAAATCTGATTATGCTAAATACTCAATTTATCTCATTTATCTTTGTACCAGCCTCAGTTAACAGTAGACTTGTTTTTTGTTGGCTTAATTTTCTAATCATCTAATTTCTATCACCAATTCATTCCAAACTCTACCTACAAATATCTAAATCTCCTCCCAGTATGTTTCAACATAGCATTCTATTAATTTCATCTTCTTGGAGACATCTCTCTAGGACTCCTGACCCAGTGCAGTCTTCTCTGGATCTTCCACATTGGCTGTTCTCCTAGATGTCCCTATGCTTTAATCTTGAGAATTCTGTCTTTTCTGTGTTGCTTCCCTTGTTATCCCAAATTCTATGCTTTTGAAATTATTGGTTTGCTTATCTGTCAGTAGTTTCCTTAGAAGGAGTTAATTTTTCTGAAACTTTTCATATTTGAACAGGTTTTTATTTTACCCTTATCGCAGTATGGCTGAGAATGTGATTCCAAATAGGAAATAATTCACTTTCAGAATTTTGAAGGCTTTGCTCTGTTGTTTTCCAGCCCTCTGAGTGCTACTGAGAAGTTGAAGTCACTGTGAGTCACACTGCATTTTCTGAAGCCGTTTTTTCCTCTCTGGAAGCTCATGGGGTATTTTCTCTGTCCAATTGTTCTGAAATTTCACAATGATGTGCTGTGGTTTGGATCTATTTTCCTCTATTATGCTGAGCACTCAAAGGGCCCTTTCAATCTGGAGGCCCTTCTTTTCTTGGAAATTTTCTTGGTTTATTTCCTGATTATTTCTTTCCCCCTGTTTTCTCTTTTCTTTCCCCTTGGAACTTCATTATCTAGATAATGAATGTTCCTGGCCAAATCCTGTGATTTTCATCTCCTTGTCTTTCTGTTCTACTTTAATGGAAATTAAAGTTTTTCTACTTTAACGAATAAATTCATCAGTTTTATTTTCCATCCTTTCTACTGAATCTTTCATTTCTGCTATTATATTTTTAATTTATCAGAATTCATTTTTATTATCTGGATATTCCTCTTCTCCAACATCCTGTTCTCATTTTAAACAGGCTCTGTCTCATTGCCCTAAGAGTGTAATTGATAGATTTTTTTCTTGCAGTTTTCATGTCTCTGTCCAATATCTGGTATTGGTTTTTTTTTTCTGTTTATTATTTATGGGTTTCATAGTAGAGATTTTCCTCTGCTTTTTGTTAGTCTCTGGTTCTCTCCTCATATTTAAAAGCGGGGCTTTATTTTATGGTTGTGAGTTATACCTCAGTAGGGCTCTAAACAGACAAAAGAGAAACAATGGGGTATTATGAAGCTCCAAGCACATGGGTGAGGCTTGTCAATTTCAGTGAGCTCCTGGATGGTTTCACTGGGAGAACTCCAATGTCAGACTCCACGTCATGTCTCCTGGGTTGGCCAGATTGCTCAGAGAAGAATCTTCCCATCTTCCATCCGGAAGGTGAAAGCCTGGTTGTCAGTGTTCTAGAAGCTGAGTGGGGAAAAAAATGGTTGAGGTGTTTCAAAATTCATTATTTACACTGTCCCTTAAGCTCCATTTTCAACCTGGTATTCCCAACCCCAGTGGTGCTGAATGTCCCCAAGCTGTGTCACCTCCTGTCGTGACTTTGCCTGAACCTTAACCTCTTGTCTTCCGCCAGAGCCGATGAGAAGCCATCGCCTGCAGAAGCTGACGAAGGATGATTTGGTCGGGGGGGCTGTTAACTACACTTGAACAAACTCTTAGCCAATTCTCCTGTTTGCAGTCCACCTAGGCCCCTACTTCCTAAAGCCTTTGGGACTTCGAGTGCTTCTTAAATTTCTTAAATGCCAGCGTAGCGTTTGTTTTTCCTTGTTCTGCTGGGTAAATTGCCATTCTTCTTTCCACTTTTCCACTTTCAAAATGTTGTTGCCCTTGCCCCCTCTCCCATTTATTGTCTTTGGGGTTTAATTCTTTTCCCCCCCTTATCCCTTTCTTTAAGGTTTCAATATTTCATTCAAGTTTATTTATTTATTTATTTATTTATTTTGCGGTACGCGGGCCTCTCACTGTCGTGGACTCTCCCGTTGCGGAGCACAGGCTCCGGATGCACAGGCTCAGCGGCCATGGCTCACGGGCCCAGCCGCTCCGCGGCACGTGGGATCTTCCCGGACCGGGGCACGAACCCGTGTCCCCTGCATCGGCAGGCGGGCTCTCAACCACTGTGCCACCAGGGAAGCCCTCAAGTTTTATTTTAAGCGATGTTAATTACAGCATTTGAAGGGGAGGATCTAATTCCACACAAAATGGAAGACTCTAAAATGTACCCATTAAACTGCTTAAAAATGAACTGAAAGGAGAGAATACAACAGAAGTCCAATTTAGATTCTGAGTGTGGTCACCATGTGATTATCATTATTTGGGGCTTCCGGGAGGAGGCAAAGGTACACGTGTGGGTACAATATACTAGCTTTAACCCAAAGCACTGATACATTTATGGGTCTTTCTGCCCGCAGTATCTTTTCCTATAAAAGGGGGATAAATATAGGCTCATGATACTATTTATAAGACATAATCATTTTCATCCCTGCATCGTTTTACACCGTATAAAGCGTTTCACATATATCTCCTTTCGTCCTCCTGATACTTTTATAAGTCAGTTAGGGCAGGTGCTGTTAGCCCTTTTACTTAAGTAAACTGAGGAACACAGAGGTTCCTTTGCCAGAGGTCACATGCCAGCCAGGAATGGAGTTGGACATGCAGTGCTTCTGGGTGGCTGGGGGTCTGATGGAGCTATTTGAACAGAACAGACAGCAAGGAGAGGAGCAGAGCTGATTCTGGAAGCTGACTGAATGTCTACATAATTCAGAAAAAATGAACGTGTTAGGCAGGGATAAGAGATCTCAGTTTCTATGAAGCAAATGGTTAAAAAAAAAATTCCAGGTGAATCTGTGGTTAGGGAAACAGAATGAAACCTAGAAATTTAATCAAGATTTCAAGACATCAAGTTAGATTCCCTGGTAAGGATGCGTATGACACAAGTCATTATCTCAGCATAAAGCCCTATTTCTTAAGGTTAAATACTGATTTTCTTATCTTGGATGTCCTCTGGAAATCTTATTACCCTCATGGCTATTCTTCTGTATTAAAGGAGCATGGAAACACAGAAGGCAGCACACAGTATCTGCAAATCACCGTCTACTAGCATCTCTCTCCTCTGCTGAGCTGTACGGCCCACTTGGAAGAAAAATACAGGAAACCTTCGGACTTATCCTTCTCGTTTTCATGCTAATTCTGTCATTTTTATCTTCAGCCCCTTATTTAATGAATTAACAAATAGCCATGGAGTCCCTTGGTAGGTGGCCCCAGAGGAGATACAAAGAGGGAAAAAGCGACCTCTGTCCTGAAGAAGTCATCATTTTTGAGGGAATAAGACATCAGATCATAGCAGTGAGGTCAAGATAGCAGATCTTACCAAAGTATGGGATATTCACATCCTGTCAAAATATGTCATTCAAAACAATTCATTCATTCAACACAATCTAGCTACTTTCCTGGCCAGCTGTTGAGCGATGGTGGCTGACCTGGTTGGATTAGGGCCATGTTGGACTTGGGATTTCTGCAAGAGGCATGCCGTCTTCTTACACTGTCTCTGAAATTGGGCCATTGACTCCACCATTCTTGGGCAGCTCTGCCTTGACGTCCGGCCTCTTAGTTCTACTTTCATACCCTTTATTTATTTATTTATTTATGGCTGTGTTGGTTCTTCATTGCTGTGCATGGCCTTTGTCTAGTTATGGCGAGCGGGGCCTACTCTTTGTTGCAGTGTGCAGGCTTCTCATTGTGGTGGCTTCTCTTGCTTTGGAGCATGGGCTCTAGGCGTGCAGGCTCAGTAGTTGTGGCTTGCGGGCTCTAGAGTTCAGGCTCAGTAGCTGTGGCGCACGGGCTTAGTTGCTCTGCGGCATGTGGGATCTTCCCAGACCAGGGATTGAACCCATCCATGTTCCCTGCATTGGCAGGCAGATTCTTAAGCACTGCACCACCAGGGAAGTCCCCACATCCTTTTTTCTTCCAATGCTCCACCACGGCAGGAAGGGTATGGCTCTCCACCTTCTGTTCTCTTTGACATGGACTCTCACATACATCCTCCTCCCTCCTGAGGGGACTGCATCCTGCCCCCATAGCAGGGGACACAGTAGTGTACCATAGGCAGGGAGAAAGCCCTGCTTGTTGAAAAAAAAAAAAAAAAAATCATCCCTCTTCCCCTGCCGATTGAATTAAGCATCATGAAGGAAATAAACAGAGTATGAAAAAGAGGATAAGAAGAGAGACCTGGATTCATTCATGAGAGAATTCCTTCCCCAGGGGAAGGCATTCACTGGAACCTGAAGGATGAGAAAACCCAGCATGCAAAAGGCAGAGGGAACCATAAATGAAGTCCGAAGCAATGGTAAGTCATGTCCATTAAGCTGATAATTAGGGAGGACAAGCAGATGGGAGGTGAGCTGGGTCTTCTCGGTGTTCCTAGAAATCAGTTCACCCAACAGCCATTCTCAGCCACCTTCTTCTATGCTTCCTCCACTAGAGAGGCTGGGAAACTGCGACTGAAATTCCCAGCACCCTGGGAGCAAGACGTGGCCATAGGACACCATTTTTGCTGATGAGCTGTAGCAGAAAGTCCTTTCGGGGGCCTTCCCTTCCCCAGAAAAAGTCAAAAGCCCCCAAGAAGAAGTCATCTTGTCCCTTGCCATTCCTCTTCTACCCTGCCTGGAGTGCAGTAGGAGGCACTTATGTTTCACAAGGCCGGGAATGAGCAGTAAGACCGGAGGAACATAAGCCCTGCATGGCGTGGTGGTGGGGCTGCATCACCAGTTTCTCCAGGTGAGAAACTATAGCATGGTAACTTCTTTTTTAAACGTTTTCTGAGCAGTTTACTTGAATTCATAGTTAAACCTCATAAGAATTTTTAAAAAGTAGGTGCCATTGTCATCCCAGTTTTTAGATGAGGAAGCTGAGGCATGGGAAGGTTGCATAATTTACCCAAGCGACTCGGTTAGTCAATGGAAGAAATTGGACTTTGAGCACAGGCAGTGTGTTCCTCAATACCGTCCCCTTGACCGCTGGCTACATGCCAGTGTTGGCCGGGTTTTCTGTTACCCACAGATGACTGCAACCCTAACCTATCCATCCTTGAAGGATGGATACAGTTTAGACAGCAGCTTTCAGATCATCGTATCAGTACATGTCGGCACAGTGTGTGCCAGAGGAGGGCAAGAGAGGCAACAATTTGATGAAGAATTTAGGCTAGGTAAAGAGACAAAGGTGAAGACAGGAAATACAGCACAGTGAAAAGACAAATACCATATGATATCACTTATATGCGGAATCGAAAATATGACACAAATGAACTTATCTACAAAACAGAAACAGACTCACAGACATAGAGAACAAACTTGTGGTTGCCAAGGGGGAGAAGGGGTTGGGGAGGGATGGAGTGGGAATTTGGGGTTAGCAGGTGCAAACTATTATATATAGGATGGATAAACAACAAGGTCCTACTGAATAGCACAGGGAACTATATTCAATATCCTGTGATAAACCATAATGGAAAAGAATATGAAAAAGAATGTATATATACTTATGTAACTAAATCACTTTGCTGTACTCCAGAAGCTAACTTAACACTGCAAATCAACTATACTTCAGTAAAATAAATTAAATTTAAAAAAAAGAAAATATAGCAGAGTGAACCAGAAAGGGAACTTTAGGATATTTGCCTACCAGTCACAGATCTACTGGCTATGACTGACTGTGGCTTAATTATACTGCCTTATCTTTAGCAGACCTAAGTCATTCTGTCTTTAAGCCTCAGTTTCCTCATCTCTCAAATGGGCATAATAACCATACATGTCTTTTAGAGTTTCAATGCCCTAGCAAAATGCTCTGCTCCGAGTAAGACTTCAGTAACTATTAGGCCCCAAAACATAGTGAGATAAAATCGAATGTTTTCCTCTGTGGCTTGTCTCATCTTCACAGTAATGACTGTCTGGAATCTTCAATTCAAAATGCCACATTTGGAAACTTAAAAATATTAAAGATGAAGAGAAAGTAAAGATGATCTTTTCTTTGATGTTAGCGGTGAAATGTTTTTTCTTTTTTTTTCATATTCTAGTGAAAACCTGGCCTTATTACAGATCACAGGCCCCTGCACACCATTGTTGCAATAATTTAATCTGAGAGAGGATTCTGACTTTGTCAGTGTAATGTTTCTTAATAGTATTAGTCAAGCAGAGCTTGAAGGAACGTACCTATTGACTTCAAAGGATTTGTTTTAAAGAAAGTGAAATAAAAAGGAAATAAGAATTCATGGGAACTGGATTGGATACCATGATTTCCACCTCGAGTTTAGGAAAAGCTGCCTAACCTCCAAACTGTGTTCTGAGAAAACAGTTGTCTGGTACAAAGGCACAAGAACTGATATAAAACGTTAGTTCAAAGCCTTTGGGGAAAAAAAGAAGGACCCAAAGACAGTCATTCTCTCCTTTAATGAACCCCCATGTGGAGAGTGGCTGCTCCGTAGGGAGCTGGTGCCTTTGAAGTGACTGTGAATCAGACAACCAAGTGCCACCTCACGGCCTCTGACTGAGCTAGCAGATTTCCAAGGCTTCACAGCTCCAAAAGAGCCTGCACAAAGCATTTTCTTCCAGGACTGCTTGCGGACTTAAACAAAAGATGCAGAGAGTGACTGTACAGGGACCACCAGTGGACTCTGAAAAAATCTTCAGAAATCAGGGCTGTTTTTTTTTTTTTTCCTTTGTTTTTTTTCCATATTCAATGAACCAGCCTGAAAACTATGGCTGATGTGTGTGTGGAAGGCTGTTACCGTGTCTCTAATGTTGCTGCTTCCAACAGGAAAAGCCTGCTGCTGGCTCTCCATCCCCAGGGACAGGGCAGACAGGCTTTTCTGGTCATAGGGGTGCTTCTCTGCAGGCAGTTGTTTCCCCTGGTCCAGGATGCAGGGGTGGAAGTAAAGGGTACAGCATGGCTTGTTTCCCCAGAGGGCCCCTCGGTGTGCCGCAGCCTGAGCATCCTGCCCTCCCAGCGCAGGGAAGGCCCCAGAGAGCTGTGTCCTTCCCCGCAGAACATACAGAACAGCCCGCAGAGGTGACAGACTTGCTGGAGATCAGACGGTTGCCAGGGACTCTCCGGCAGAGCCCCTTCCTATATCTGGCGTTCCCGGGAACACAGGTTTGGACGTGGCTGTAATAAGCATATTTTCTAGTACCTTGACGTCACCATGTGGGGTCCGCCTTGCTACAGACCCCATGAGTAAGCAAGGAATATTTTGAGAATATCAACCTACCATTTTACCTAAAATAAAGCGAAAGGAAAATGGTTAAGTGACTTGCCCAGTGTCACACAGACTAACGGTGTCAGAGTTAAGATTTTTAGAAAGAATAGGCAAATGCATTGTCCTGGTATCAGCATTTCAGGAGCTTAATTTCTATTCTGAGGGTAATGTGGGCAAAGCAAAGAACTGAAACCTATTCCCTCTCCCCTTTTAATTAGGCCTCGAGAAGGAATTCCTGGGGCATCTAAAAATTCAAAAAATTTAAGCCTTTATGCACAAGTGGCTTTGAAGTCTGCTTGGAGGAGCCTTGCCTTTTGCTGGTGACAGGTTCTGGCCTCAGGTAGGATACAAACAACTTCAAAAAAGAGCACCTGCCCCCATTCTTTCTTCTGTGCAGGTGAGAACCGGGCTTCACTGGTGAAAGTTTAAATGCCCTTGTTTCTTCTGGCCGCCGTGAACCGCTAATGTTGTGTTTTTCACACACATTCAGAAGGTGAGTGAAGCTGTGAAGTCCTGACTGAGTAAGCCGACTCTGACGGCGAGGGCGTGCACCCAGCAGGGATCTTCTCATCTCTGCGTCCACTCTCCCCACCCCCCAGCGCTGCCCGAGGCTCACGTGCTTCTCCAGGTAGCGACAAGTGGGGGGCGGGGGCGGGGGCGGGGGCGGGTAGAGACTGGGATGCACTCTGCACCCTTTGGGCTTTACTTCATCAGAGAGGTTTGTTCAGGGCCTCAGATGCACGCAGAGCTGCCACGTGTAATGCCATTTCTGCAAGCCAGGAAATGGAAACTAATTTAAATCACACAGTTGGGACTCAATCAAGCTGGACTCCAAATTCCAAGCTAGCTCTGTCTCCCACTCCCTCTCTTTCCCCCTTCTCCCTTCCTTCTTTCCTTCCTTCCTTCCTTCCTCCCTCCCTCCTTCCCTCCTTCCTTCCCTTTGTTATTTTCTTTTCAACGACATACTATCTTTGATCAATGAAAGAATACATCATCGTGAAACCCATACGAGGGGGCTTATTTACATTTTACATTTATTATCTCAAAATACACTTCCACAATCTCAACGTGCCTCTAAAAAGGGAATTAATCATTGCAGCAGGGCCTAGAGAACAAAACGTGAGTTTTCTAGGACAATGTTTTCCGTTTCTGCTGGGTGCTGTTAGCCCCAGTTAAGCCACCTGGGAGGTATTTAAATGATTCTTTTGTGGATGCTTTTTGGCAGGTGTGATAGATACTTTTGATGGATCAGGAACTTTCTGCCTGTGGTTAACCAACCAATTCAACCTAACATTGAGGATAGGTGGGGATAGGTTATGGTCAGTTTTCTTTTTTTATTTACATTTTGACTTTCAGGAGGTTGGGACAAATGTCACATGCAGAGTTACTGATGCTAAAAACACCATCACAGTGCAGACAGTGGGCAGCATGGGCTCCTGCCCTGGGCCTGGGCCTTCCAGGACCCTGGGGATCACTAACCTATAAAAATAAATGTACTAAGGGGCACGTGGTCACCTCTGTCACTAGGGATCTGGTGCTCAGTGTTGAGAGACCATAAACCATAACCCTAAACATCCAATCTCAAAACCAGCTCTGTGCTGGCTTCAGAGAAACGCTTCACCCTGACTTTTGTCCCCTGGCCTTGGAAGGGCACTGTGAAGATTTCCAGGGTGTGCTGCCACTGACACGCACATGGACACACCGAGGTGTGCGGATAATGTCACGGCAGAAGCACTTCGTTAAAAGTCCAGTCAATTAAAAATCAAATCCTTGCTTTCAGGTAGCAGGAATAGAAAACAGTCTTAAATGTGAGTGAGTGGGGTTTCCTCGTAATGCCAACCACCAATTTTCTTGCTTCTCTTTGGGTTCCAAGTCTGTAAGAAGTCACACACTAGTGTAGTATTTGCATGTGTTAAACTTGGTGATTGAGGATCATCTTTCAAAATGAAATGATTAATATTACTGTTAAAATGGTAGATATGTAGTTATACGTGAAACAGGATACTGATTCTTTACATTGACAACTAGGTGGACATTGAATGCTCACATGGCTAATAGGTTTCTGTTTATTCAAAATTCATCATGTATCACTGAGTTTAAAATATTAAAGAAAATGTTAAGCTTTTTATGAATTTTTCTTTTCTTTTTGGGGTACGTGGGCCTCTCACTGTTGCGGCCTTTCCCGTTGCGGAGCACAGGCTCCAGACGCGCAGGCTCAGCGGCCATGGCTCACGGGCCCAGCCGCTCCGCGGCATGTGGGATCTTCCCGGACCGGGGCATGAACCCGTGTCCCCTGCATCGGCAGGCGGACCCGCGCCACCAGGGAAGCCCTATGAATCATTTTATTTCAGTCTTGGTATTCATAATCCTAATTTGTAGTTTGCATTTTACTTCTAGCAGATATCTTTGAATCATTCGGAAGAAAGGAATCTTCAGCAACTATAGGAAAGTAATTTTAATTTTCTGATTAAAAAATTTTGAAATTACGTTTTTGATGAAAATATATACTCAAATTTTGCATAATTTGAATACACTAATCCTTTCTCAGTGTTTTCCCAAAGAGCTTTCTATGATGACGGAAATGTTCTATATCTGTGCTGTCCACATGTGGCTACTGAATACTTGCAGGCACCACTGAGGAACAAAACTGGATGAAATGTGGCTATAAATGTTCCATACAGAACAGATCATTGCTATCACTAGGACAAAAATTATGTGACAGTCTCGATTATGGCAACATATGAGCGATTCTACTAAAATAAAGGTAGTATTTATGCAGTATTGTTATCTTTGTCAAGGTAGGAACATAAAACATATAATAGTTTGCCAGCTTGATGAATAACTTTGAAATATTTAGACATATGATGGGGGCTGGCTTGACAGCACCCCTGTGACCAGCCATTCTGCAAATGTCACCGTTGTCCCCAGAGAGACAGGAGTGTCATGTGGTTGGATTAAAATTGAAAAAACCTCCCCTGCTGAAAAAAAAAAAAGTGACAAGAAATGTCCCATTGGAAGGACTCCTACAGCATCCTTTCCTTAGAGGAAGTCCAATCCATTCCTTTTGAAGAGAGGCCTTTTCCATTTGGGCTCCATTTGCTGCTTTGGCCAGTTACCTGGAAGAGGGAGTGAAGAAACAGTAGCTTAGCTGTTAGAATTGCCAGGGAAGGAACTGCTGGCAAAAACCCCACCACTGTTTGCAATGTGGATTTCAGGCTAATAGGGGCAGAGTTGGCTTAACACTGTAATGTTTAGAGATCAGAGATAATAGAAATTCATTGGGTCTCCCACTGAGCTTTAAGTAACCTGAGGAAGGGACAGGCACCTTCTGGTTACCAGGGTAACAGCACTGGGAATCCCTACAGGGCTTTCTCCCCACTGGTGAAGGGACCCCTATCTGCGCAGCTGACTCCCATGCCCCCACCCAGCCACCTCACACACGTCCTTGGCCCGGGCTGGGGTGCTCCAGCTCTAAGGCTGTTCCATACTTTCTCCTGGGGGTCCCCAGGGCAGTGAGCCCCAGTTGCCCACAGTGGCAACTTGCTCATTCGTACACCCTATATTGACTCCACCTCACCCTTCTGTCTCACTTTCCCATTCCTCTTGTACTGCTTCCTGGGATTACTTCCCCAATAAAACCTAAAACCACTTACACTTAAATCCTTAACTTCAGGCCTGTTCCTGGGGCAGCCCAGCGTAAGACAACCTCCAGCCCATAGCTCAGTGCCTGGCAGATATATGGCCTTCTTAGATATTTGCTGAAAGAATTCACATACTTGGCAAATGAAATCATACCTTAATATTAACTACTTCACAGACTCAAAGAAGGAAAATGACTAGATTGACATCTCCTCCTTATCTGGATCCATCTCACATCTACTAATATAACAGCTCCACTGGAAAGCACATGACCATTCAAATAAAGGAAATTTGGGCTCCATCACATCACAGGACCTCAGCACCAGGGAAAGCCCAGGTGACAGACCCTCACTGCTGATCCTTGGAGGTATGTGACCCCCCTGCCTCTCCATACTTCAAATGTTATTTTGCAATCGAGATAAGGCTCAACAAGTACATATTTGGGAGAAGAAGCAGGATGATGTAAGGTCCGTAGTATTAAAACGTCAATGATTAATACAGAGCCTTCGAAAGAGCACTTCTGATAAGGATCTAATAAGTGGAATTCTGCAAGAAAGAGGAGCTGTTCGTTGGGCACCAAAATCAAAAGTCCAGTCCCTCAATTTGCCCTGGGGAGGTGACAGCTGTGACATATCCTTGTCTGTTGGTTCTAGGGTCCACTGGAGACAGGGTCAAGGTGAGCGTGGGATCAATGCACTTTCTGGGCCTTTGTCAGTACCGGAGGGAGCCCGGGGCCCACTTGCTTCATGTGTTTGCCCTCTTGCTAGCGCGGTTCCCCGCCCTAGAACACCGTGCAACTCACGGGTAGTTACTTGGTTTCTAATTTAACCTCTTCCCAGGCCTTCTACTGCTTTCAGTTAGCTAGGCCTGGCGTCTGCAGCTCTCTGTGTGTTATTCCAAGGGAAATAGAAGGATTCCACACACCCCCCCCAGCTTCCCCGCCTTTTTTTTTTCAATTTTACAAACTGAACCTCTTTACTGATGCATTGGAAGCTATTTTATCCACTTAATGAAATAGGCATTCCACACCCCAAATGGTAAATTATATATTTCAAGACATCATTTGATTCATTACCCACGCCTCCTCCCGCGTTTCCCAACACTTTGCACCACACACAGAAATCACAGGTTACGTAGGTCCGTGTGACCGCCGCCTTCCGTGCATGGCCCGCGGCTCGCTCGGGCCCACCAGGGACGGCTGGGACGCAATGAAGCGGCCGAGCGTGTCCTGCTCAGAGGGTGCGAGGTTCCGGGTGCAGGAGCGCGGGTGGCCCGCGGGGCTGCCGGTGCGCTGCGGGGTCTCGGTGCCCGCGGCCGCAGCTAGCTGCCCGGGCGCCCGCCAACTTCGCGGCGCCCGCGGCGCGGAGAAGCCGCAGACCCTCTCAGCCCCGGGATCTGCCGGCTCGCCTGAACCGCAGCCGCCGGGGAGCGCGGGCCCCGCGACACCCGGTGCCTCCGGCCCTGCGCGCAGACACTGCCGTCCGGCGCCGGCATCGGAGCCGCCTCGCCCGCCCGCCCGCGGGGCCGCAGGCCGCTGTCCCGCCCGCCGCGCTCGCCAACTCCCGGCGGCCCGTGACCCGGGACAAACTTCTGGTCCAGGCGCGGCCCCTGCGCGGTCACCCTCCCGGAAGCCGGCCGCGAAACCGAAGCCGCGGCGGGAGGGGAGCGGGAGGCAGCGGGTGGCACCGCCCGGCCGCCGCTCTCCGAGCGGTGACACCGCCCCCGCGGCCACCCCCCGCCCGGCTCCCCCCGTAGCGCCGCGGCCGCCGAGCGCCGGGCGCGGGCCGGCGGGGCCGGGCGCTCACGCCCTCTAGCGGGCCGCGGCGGCGCGGGCGGCCGTGACGTGGGCGCTCCCTTCAGCCGGCCTGCGGGGCACCGCCAGTCAGTCGGGGAGCAGGAGCCCCGCTTGCAGCCGGCGCGGGCTCGGCTATCTGCGCGCCGCCGCCCAGGGGCTGGCTCGCCTGGCGGCGCAGAGGCGGCGGGCGGGACGCGCGCGGCCACGGCCCCGGCCCCGGCCCTCGCGGCGCCGGAGGCTCGGGTCCCGAGCCGGGGAAGAAGAGCGGCGGCCAGCGCAGCCGCCGGCACGGAGAGCGGATTTTGGCTCCACGGGCGCGCCCTCCGCTCCCTCTCGCAGCGGCGCAGCTCCGAGCGGGGCCGGCTGTAGGGCGGGAGGACCCAGGACCCTCGTCCCCGGCCCCGGGAGCCGCCGGAGTTGGGACTTCTGCAACTGTTAGCACTTTGGGCGTCTGGTTCTGGTTTTGGCTGTTCACCCTCCTCTTCTTGCCGCCTTGGAGGCAAAGCTCCCGGCCGCCCTCCGCCCTCGCGCCCACCCAGCGCCGCCGGGAGCGGCCCGGCGCGCACTCAGCACCATGGGGAGACTTGGGACTTGCTTGGCGACTTTGACCGGACTTTTGCTAACTGCGGCGGGGGACACGTTTTCAGGTACGTGGGGCTGCGTCTGCCGGGGCCTGGGGCGCGCGGGCCGCAGGGGGCCCGGGACGCGGGCAGCTCCGGGTGGGAGAGCCCCAGCGGCGAACGGCAGGGCCGGGCAGGGGGCGCGGCGGGCCGGGCACCGCGTCTGCCCGTCCCCGGCGCGGGCGCGGGGAGGGCGGGCACCAAGCGCTCCGGCGGGCCGAGCGGACGAGTCCCGGCGCTGGCCCCGGAGCCTGGCCCCCGTCTCGGCACCCGCCCCTCCGCGGCCTGGGCGCGTGTCGGGGCGGACGGCGCCACTCGGAGTCCCGGGTAGGTTCCGAGAGCGACAGCAGAAAACTTTGCCTGAAGTTGGGAGTTGCAGCCGCCGGCCGCCGGGCGTGGGCGCTGCGCGGTCCTTCCCACGGCGAGCGGCGGCCGGGCCGGGTCGCAGTGCCCGCTGCGCCCGCGCGATCGCCCGACCAGCCGGCGGCTCTGGCGGCGGCGGCGATCGTCGGTCCTCCCCCCGCCGCCCGGCTCGCGGCGGCCTTGACCCCGGCTCGTCCCGGCGGCTGCGCTGCTGCACGGGAGAGCCGAGGCGGCGTCCTCGTCGGTCCCGGCGGCCCGGAGGGAGTGGCCGGCCCGCAGGCCCTGGGCCGCCGTGGCTGTGCCCCGCTGGGCTCCCCCTCCGAACCCTCGGCCTCGCGGAACGCCCGGCCGGGGGCAGCGATCAGTCCACCTCGCGGCCCGCGGTGCCGCGTGGGGAGGAAAGGGAGTGGCGGGGAGGTGCCTGCTGCGCGCTGGCGGTCCGAGCTCGGAGAGCTCCTTGCCGGAGGACGCGCTGCCGGGAGTCGGGGGTCAGGAGAGGCGCGAACCCCGCATGGTGTTAACCTGGAACACACGTGGATGGACAGCCGGCGCTTGCACACCTGTACACTAGCACACTTTCTCGTGTGTGTCAGTTTCATTAAGGTCCACGTAGAATGGTGGCACTGGGCTTGTTTTTCTTTTAATAAAAAGCCCGCTATTTGGCCTTGAACTTAGGTTGCAAAATAGGTTTCTCTGTTTATTCGGGAGGAATGAGAAAGTTGAACTTTTTGTTTGGTTTTTAAATTTCATGAAGGACACTTTCACTGACGGTAAAGCGCACATTTTAAAACGTTTCTGGCTGTCAGATCTGTGGAAACCTACATCTTTACTTTCCCGGAGCCCAAGGGACACGCAGGCGCACAGGCCGTGCCCCGGTCGTCCCTGAGCCCAAGGACCCTTGACCACAGTTGGCCACCGCCAGGAAGCCGAGCGTGGAGTTGGCTGCTCGCTCTATGCTGTCAACTTCAGTAGAGAAATACCCTTTTCCCAAGTTTAATATGTCATTAACTGTCTGGTAATTGCACGTGCGCCGGAGGATTTAACAAATTGATCCACTGCTGTCTGCTATAAACTTGATGCAGATATTGGCCTGCGTTCTTTCTTATTAGTGAATTATGGAGTAGACTCACCAGTTGTAGAGCCTTGTAACTCATTAGTGTTAGAAGCCAAGGATGAGGGCCTTAGTTGATGGTTTTCTCTTTATTAAGAATCCATAGCTCCCTGCCTGGGATTTGTTTCAAGTTAAGCTGTGTCAGAAAGCATTTGGATGGATTTTCAAGTTGTGGGCAAGGGGGTGGAAAGAAATATTTATGTAGCTTATTTAAATGGTCGTTTTCTCATCATTAAAAGGGACTTAAGCCTATGTAGTACTGGCCTGTGTCCTTGTTAATGCTTATGTAAATTAATAGTCAAACCAAAAGAGACTTTTTTTTTTTTAACTCAATTTTAGCCAGATTTTTCTTTCAGAGGAAATATGTCATTCTGTTTGTTGTTATCATACCATTGATTGAACTGTGCCTCCTTTTCACTGGGAAGCCAGTTATCCTAGTATGTTAGAGGGTTAAGAGGAAATGAAGGGCGGTATCCCAAAGAGAATGCTTAGCAACAATGAAATTAAAAAAATTGAAGTTGGCAAAATTTGTGTGTGCAAGGATCAGATAAACTGCAGTGCATTATGCTTTTTCTCTTCACTTTGGGTTTTAGGTAGAACATGTGGGAAGCACTTAATGCTTTGGAAAAGTCTTTTTTATTTTTCTTTGTATTTTGGGAAAGTTAATTCTGATGTTATGAGTGACACTGACACTTGCTTCTCTTTACGAGTCTTCTGGACATTGAAATACTTGGCTGCTGTCCCCTGACATGGGGATCCTTTTAGAGACAGAGGAGCTGGATGGTAAGTGGCTTGAGGGCAAAGGCAGTTATTTTTCCTTCTTTTTCCTTCTTCTAAAACACATTCACTGTTTGTTGAATAAATTAGTGATGTGACTTCTGATTATTTGCAAACATTCAAACTGTATGTGAGCTGACTGACACAGATGGGAGGGAGAGGAGAGATTGTGAGATTGGCTTGCATCGTCCCTTCTTTTGAAATTAACATTTTCATCGCCGATTCTTCTTAGGGCACCCAATGGACTGAATCCCGAGGTTTTATGTAATCAGTGGAGGTTTGTGTGTGTGTGTGTGTGTGTGTGTGTGTGTGTGTGTGTGTGTGTGTGTGTGTGTGTGTGTGTGTGTGTAACTAAGATTTATACACAAGATACTTTGCTATTTCCCTTCTGCATCCTCATATCCTCTTTTGGAATGCATTCAGAATTGATGTGATTGTTGATTAATCATTTCTGGAAGGTACTACACATAATTTGAATGCCAGATATCAGAAATAGAGTGCTAAACATATTGGAAGAAAAAAGAAAAGAATTAGGTTTTTTTGTCCAGGAGGACTTTTATTTAGTATATATAAACATTCCATTTTAAACATCACTTTCCATGTTTACAATTTCTAACTTGTTAGGCAGAGTATTGGAGGCTCACTTTCTGCCTTCTATCTAGGCTGTGAATGGTCATTCAAAATAACTTCTGTGAAAAGATATACAAGTAAGAAGCGAGGAAGAAAGTGGGATCATTCTTGCTTCTGCTTGAAATTCTCTTTTCCAGATTGAGAAGCCACATAGCTGGGAAGTCATTCCTCTTTGACCCATTTTCTCAAAAGCCAAGTTGTAATATATCCCATGCAAGGAAGTGTTTGGTTTTATACAATAATGAGACTGATATGGTAAGGTCTGGTAAGCAAGGCTTGGTTTGCAGAAGTAGAAATGCAAACAGATTGGTCCTTTGTTTCCACCTCAGTATTTGGAATAGATTAAACCTTAATATAATCTTGTGAATTTGAAACTCTTCTTGAGAAATTTCTTTTTTAAAGTACTCTTTTAAGGACATTTGTGGGAAAACACCCAAAATCTGAATGGAGTCTGTAGTTAAGTTAGTAGAACTGTACCAATATTTAGTTTTTTAGTTTTGGATAATTCGGCTCTGATTAAGTCAGATGTCAACACTAGGCGAAGGCGGGCGAAACATGTACTGAAATCTTTGTACTGTTTTTACAATAAGTTGAAAATTATTTCAGAATACAAGATTGTACAGTACCCTTTACAAAGAGTGTGAATAGATTTGTTTAGCAGTTTGATTAATTTTTTTTTTTCAGATAACTAGAGTCATGACATTTTATATTTTTGTGGTGCTTTAATGAGATTGATAATGGACGTGATGAAAAGATTTCAAGTTTAAATCAGGGTGCCTGATAGCAATATGCCGAGAAATCACTTTAACATTTTTAGTGTTATGTGGATGTAAAGAAGTATTGCTTGAGCTTAATCAATTGTTCTGAGCTGGAAAAATCACAGGTTTTAGTCTCTGATGTTTTCAAAGGGTTATTTTACAGATTTTCAGTAGAGAAGTTACTTACATATATTGATATGTAGATACGTGTGTATGTAATTTGAGTAATTCTAAATGAACAAGCAATGAACAAGTAATCTGAATTATGTCTTCACATGATATGAACCCCACCTGAGTCTCAAGCATAGCCTTTAGTTTTGGGAAAAGTTGGTTTTAGAATTTAGGTACTTCTGTGACAATTCGATAAAAGTTGATGGCTTTATTGGAAATTGTCATAGTTTTATAACAATTGTAATTCATTCCAGGAATTGAAAGGCTGTACATATGTGTTTCAGTAGAGGCACTGTTTTGGATTAAGTGTTGTTTTCTCTCGGTTTTTGTTTTAGGTTTAGTTTTCTCGAATAAGCGTGTATTATCTAAATATCCTAAGACAGTCTTTAGTTAGGGGGTCAGGCATTTTAATAAGTAGTTACATACTTTTTCAACAGTATAACATTTTTTTTTTAAGGTGGTGTCTATCATGCTTTGTGATTCTAGGATTCTTCTCTTTGAAAACCAACCTTCCCACAAACTTTTCTCCAGGGGCTTATCTTTATGACCACAACCTATTAATAAGCTTATTTTGTAAGTGAGAGAAGGTTTCATTACTAATGTTTCTCAAACTCACTAATGAAAAGTTTAAAGAAGATGCAAAAGCACATAAACCTCCCATCAGAAGAGGATGCTGCTTCTCCAGTTCCTAAGATGCTGCCGTGGTTTAGCGTTTAGTCATCAGAAAGCCTGCATTTATACTGTTGCTCCGAAAATCAGTAGGTAGGGCTGGTGTTAGGTGGGGAGCAGGAAAGCTTTAGTCATTACTACCCTTGGTAGCCTGTGGTCCCCCCGCCATCCAGGGCGGGCGGCTGGCAAGGCCAGAGCCTGATAAAGGGGTGGGAACGTGGGAGAGGAGAATGAAAGAAGAACACAGGCCTGAGAAGGGAAGGGTTGTGTGTGCTCACCTGTAAGAACACAGGTCTGCAGATCCCGGCAGGCAGGGTCGCTGCTCTTCCCCTCTCTTTGCTGTTAAGGGTGAAACGTATGGAGAGTTTAGGGAGGAGGATCAAAAGAGTGACAAGAGGGCAGGGAGAGCAGGTGACAATCCTACACGTTGGTGGCTTTAGGTGGCCTGGGGAAGGGCGTCGGGTGTGTTCAGCCTGTGCTGCTGGTGAGCTATGTGTATACCTGTGATGCTCAAAAACCAAGCGTGCCCGAGGGTCACCGGGAGTGGTCCTTCCTGACTTGGTCTCTATGGCCAGCATGGTGACTCTGATGTCCAAGGCCCTTGGAGGGTCCCACAGCATCCCCAGGTGATCCTGGCCATCTTTCAAGAAATGTTGTTCCAAAAGAACAGTTCTTAAACTGTTGTTCTTGGACTAGAAGCCTCAGCATCACTCAGGAACTTGTAGACAGGCAGACTCCTGCCCCCTCCCCCCACCCCCAGGGGGACAGAATCAGAAAGTCCTGGGTGGAGCTGGGGGTGGGGGCAGCAGTAGGTGCTAGAACTAGCCCTCCAGGAGCTTGGGATGCCAGACATAGAGTGTGAGTTCTAAAAGGGCTGGCATCCTCATTCTGCATTTTCAGCCTCCCTTGACAAGAGCTGAAAGGACCTAGGGATGAAAATATAACTCATGTCCATGCACTTGTGAACACCCCTGCCCCCCCATCAGCACGGCCCAAGTTATGAACAGGCCGATGGGATGGTGCTGTGATTCTCAGCCTGTTAGGGGAAACCGCCAGAGTGACGTTTCAAATAGTGGTCTCATCTGGGGAAGATACTGGGTCCAGCCAGTTGTGAAACGAAAATGAAAAAAAGTCTCCTCTAATTTTACTTACCACAGCGTAAAGTTTTAATTAAATCTTGCAGTCACGATTAGCCACTGGAAATTTCTCTGGGTTGATACTGTGTTTCGAAGATATTTGTTGGCTTGTTGTAAGAAGGGCATAGCCCAGTGCACTTATTAAAATGATGCTTTTAATTCAAGTGGATGTTTATTGAGCGCTTACTGTTGGGAAGACCCCTTTAGGGGGTCGAGGAGGCATCGGGGGTGGTAACGGGCAAAGATGGGAAAGAGATAGTTAACCGTACTTTGGAAAGTTGTCCAATTATTAAAAGTTTCAAAATCTACTGAAATCGAAAGAAGCAAGGACTGTCTTAGGCGAGAATGAGAAATTTGCACAAAATTTGGAATTTTAATATTGGAATGTGGCACTTTGCCTTTGGAAATGAACTTCACTTCCAAACAGAAAAGAGAAGCTTTTCAATATATATCTCTTTAAAGTACTGAAAATGTACTTTAATGTATCTCCTAAGATAGAGCCTCCTTTCTCTGTTATCCACAAAAGACAATCCCTGACTCTCTGTCATTTAATGCTCCAGGTAAACAAAATCTATTGTGATGTCATTTAACAGATATTTATCTTAAAAACACAGTCACCAGACTTTCAGAGAATCAGTGGCAGGTGGAGTGCTTTCCACGTGGCAGGCGGGCCTCCAGCTCCCTGCCCCTCCGGCTGCCATCCCCAGCCCATCACTAGATGTAGCTGCATCCCTAAACCCACCTGCCTGCACCGGGGGAAGGCCCAGCCTCACCCGCAAGGCTTCCTGGATGCATCTACTTACAGCCGAAGGAAGGCACGCTCTTGATGGGCCTTCACCTGCTTGAAACTCATTCACATCAAAAGAAATTCTTTAGTGGAAGTTGCGGCATTAGTCGCACTTCTGAACACTGACCTCAAGACAGCTTTAGACTCTGCTGTGATTTCTTCTTTTTTTGGCTGTATCATAAATGGCTGCTATCCTGTGTATAGCAGTGGGACTTGGAGAAGTATATATCTGGCAACTACCTCAGAGTTCGTGGTAACCTCTGGTGCCTTCACCATCAGGCCTTTCGGTAATTGACCAGAAGAGTGGCCACGAGCAGGTGTGTGTGACGTGTTCACGAGGAATGGGGGTCCCGCGCTTACATCTGCAGGAGACGCCTTCTCCAGCATCGCCGGTTCACGTATATAATTCAGGAAGTCATTGAAATTTGCATGGACATCTGGATTCAGTCCATCTTTCTGCTTAAAACTGAGAAGACTCCTGAGTCGTTAAAAACTTTTTCTATGAAGCAGAGGGTTTGGGCCCCGAGTTGGAGGCAGGGGGAGGGTGGAGGATCTGATGCAAGGCTGTGTCACTTACCTTCAGGCTGGGGCTCCAGGGGAGGGAAACTGTGGTGGTCGATGATCCAGGACCTGCAGCCGAGAGCAGATGGGAGTAAAGTTGTCAGAGACTTGTCAAAATGGAGAATTTTTTAGACCTTCCCTTGGAGAAGGAGGCTAGCGTTTAACAGAATGATTTATTTAAAAATACAACAGCGGAAGCGGAAGCACAGCATTTGCTTTGTATGGGGCACAGAGCAGAAACACTTATAGAGCATCAGTTTTTCTTCAGATGGGTGAATGCTCACTTTCATCTCTTTCCTATTCAATATGCAGAAAGCAGATTTATTTCAGACAGTGAAAAGAATATGTTTTCGTTTGGGTTACTGTGGATGTCAGAGGCCCGGCACTTCTCCCTGGTTCCAGTGGTGGAATCAGAACAGGGTCTCAGGTGGGCTTCTGACCGTGGGTGAGGGGGCTGGAACACACCCTCCCTGCAGTCCAGTCTCGATGGGTTCTATTTGATCTCTCTTCTCAGTTGGTGTAGTTTGAGATATTTTAAATCATGTCATAACCACATGCTTGAAGTTGGCTCGTGATATTCTCTTTAGATACAAAACTATAAAGTTGTCTAGAGCATTTCTTTTAAAATAAATACTCATAATGTATAAAATCAAGTTACTGAACAGTGTTTAGCATGTAGTAATCACATAGTAAGTTAATAAAGTTAATAAATATTTGTTGAAGGAATGAATAAATGATTGAATAAAGTTCCCTTAGGGAAGAAAAAATATCAAATTACTTCTGCTTACTGCTGTTTTTTTAATCTTTCTATCAAGTTTGATTTTTTTTTTAAAGCATTTGTAATCATCTTAACAGTAGGCCCAGGTTGTGGGTTCGGTGCTTGATACCCTTAGCAATTTATAGGGTCATAGAGATTCAGTCGCTAAATTTAAAGGAAAACAAGTTACCTTTTGTTAATTAAATGTGCAAAAGTGAGCCTATAATTTTATCGTGTATAATAAAAATTTATAAATCAGTTATTGCCATAAAGTAGAATGTTGGTATAATACTGATCTCTTAAAAAAAAAGAAATTTACTATGTGGTAGATTGACCATGTTTCTACTCTAGGGGCATTCAATTTTAGTTACTGGAGTGTTAAAAGAACCCTGTATCACCAGTAGGAAGTTTCCATGACAGGCAATAGTATGCATCATCTCCTGTTTTTATTTCTGATATAGAATGAAATTAATTGCACCTGCTCAGAGCTCAGCCTGCACCTTTCCATCAGCTCACGTTTGGTTCGCAGGCAGGCTCTCATTCCTTCTTCGTTCACTGTGGCATATTCTCAGGTGATGAAACTTAATAAAATGAGGCTGCTTTGACAACAATCTTGTGATCTGTTCTCCACTTCCTAGACTTTGGACACCTAGGCCTAGGAACGTAGTGTGAAACCTCCACGATTGACATCCGTTGGCATATGTCCTGTGTGTATGTTATGGGGGCTCTTGCCCTATTTTCTCTGTTTGCCAGTTACCATTTCATCCTGTTCGTCTGGCTTTTTAGAGAGCCTCTCCCTTTGTTGCTAGCCCCTGTGGGGAGCTTGCTGAGAGGCCTGTGTTACCGACCTCGGAAGGTTTGGAGCGGGGGTCCGGCCATCACAGTGGGACTTGGATAACTGGAGGGTGTTGTGGCCTGATGTCAGCTCTGGGGCCCCTGGGGGAGGAAAGAAGGGCAGAGGTGCCCCGGCACATCAGGTGTTCCTGATTTCAAATTCTGTTTCTGCCGCTGAACAGCCATGTGGTCTTGGACATGCTGTTGGATTTTTCTGAGGCTTAGTTTTCTTTTCTGGAAAAAATACATTTTAGGAGTATCCTAAAGACTAAACAAGTGGACCAATGCCACGAGGTTAGGAAGCCTCATGAGGAAAAGAGGGGACCAGTCAGCTCTGCCATCGCCCCTTGTAGGTGTAACCACACGAACTCCCTGTTTTCTGTCACAAAGGCTTAAATATTGACAATGTCATATGGTTCAAACTCATAGATCCCCTTTCTGGGTCCAAGGCTGTGTTATTTGAGTTGCCTGGGGGCTCTATGGGTGATGTGTATGTAGATGTGCTTATACACATATTTATGTTATAAACATATGGCCAACATTATGTTTTAAAGAAAAAAAAAACCCTTGAAAGTTACAAAATGACCCCCTCAGAATTGGCACTGTGAAAAGCCAGCACTGCTTAGTGCTGGAAGGCCGTGTTGGACACCTGCATTGGAATCACCTGAAGCTCTTGTTATAAATGCAGATATGGAGCCACAGAAACTGGTAAAGAAACACCTCTGACGATCTTTTTTAAAAATAATTAATTAATTAATTTTGTTTTGGCTGAGTTGGGTCTTTGTTGCTGCGCACAGGCTTTTTCTAGTTGTGGTGAGTGGGGGCTACTCCTTGTTGCCATGTGCGGGCTTCTCATTGCGGTGGCCTCTCTTGTTGCGGAGCACGGGCTCTAGGCGTGTGGACTTCAGTAGTTGTGGCTCATGGGCTCTAGAGCGCAGGCCCGGTAGTTGTGGCGCACGGGCTTAGTTGCTCCGTGGCATGTGGGATCTTCGCGGGCCAGGGCTCGAACCCGTGTCCCCTGCATTGGCAGGCAGATTCTTAACCACTGCGCCACCAGGGAAGCCCCCTCCGATGATATTGATGCTCGTTAAGGTTGAAAGCATACTGGCAGGATGTTAGCAATGACTCAGAGACCCTGCCCTTTGGAGAATTTATCACATCTTTTCTGACTAGTGTTAAGAAAGCATCTGAGGATGGTTACCTGAAGTTTCACGTACCACACTGTAATTGACTGGAGACTATTTCTCTTAAGAAGCAGAGGCTTTCTGGTGTCAGAAGAGAAAATGAATTACAAAACACGGTATTTTATAGAAACTAAGCCACTTTGTACCCGTCTTTCAACTTGGTGACCTCCAGTAAATGTGACATCCATCTGGAATTTTTAGGGTATAATAAAAGAATAAAGATATTTCAGAGAATCAGAACACAGATCATTTTAGATCTTTAGATTTGCAGCTGTGAGCCGAATTTTGAGATGACTCATTCAGAGAAGATAACAAGACATGATGACATTGGGGAGGTAATTTTCCAGCCCTTATTTCTATCTGACATTCATTGAAACATGGACACTGTCGAAGAATCGGTCTTAGGGGCCCCGTAAGCAGGGGCCAAAAGCGTGGCATTTTTACTGCAATTGTTCCTAAAAGACTTGCTAACCTCAAAATGGGCATCCCCGTCTGTTACAGCCCTTGAAGTTTCCACCAGCTCATCATTTTGACCAAGGAAGAAAGGTGCTTGTTGAAATGACATCTCTGGGAGTGGTGGCTCATTAAGTCATCTTAAATATGACATCCCCAACTCGCTATCACCTCAATAAGTTAATATCCTTAGATGTCAGATTTCTCCCTCGTAAAATGAAGACGTTTGATTCAAGGATCTGTAGGGTCTCTCCAAATACTTAGAGAGTCTGAGGGTTGTCACCTGAGTTCACATTAGTTTGTCAGGTAGAACGGTGTAAGGGAATGAGACCTGGATCCTTGGGTCATTTTTGATAGATGAGGGTGAGAGGGTCCAATCTGAGACGGCACCTGATGCAGCAGGAAGGTGCTTGTTAACAGGAAGTGGGTGTAGCAGGGATGTTGGAAGGATTTTAGGTGCTTCCCACGTTTGCCATCGGCTGCCTCTGCTCAGATGTGCACAGATGAAGCCTACTGTTTTCCTCCATACTTGGGGATGTAGCTGCCATCCACAGCTGCCACCAAAGGCTCTGCAGCAACAAGGATGTTTAGGCCGGGCTTTTCTGCTTAAATCTTGGCAACATAGATAAGCCTTATTTCAGGGGCTTAGAATTGATAGTAATAAGTGATAACTATATATGGGGCATTCATTGTGTGCTGGGTACCGTGCTGAGAGGATATGATATTCTCAAACCTACCGCTGCCCACTAGCTAGTCAAAGCTTGGCTGAGGTCTTTGGTGGGAGCTTTGGGAGGTAAAGTGGTCTCCATTCCTAACAAAGCCATGTTCCCTGAGCACGGGGTGCGTGCACTGTATTCTCTCTCTCTTCCCCTCCCCGTGCGCACAGATGCAGGTTGCCTTTTCCTGATTTATGCCTTGATTTGATGCCATCCACCTGTACTGAGGTGTGCTCTGTGCAAAAGCATTTCAAATGGAGTGTCGGGTCTGTTAGAAAGATGCTGGGTGCTGTTTTATTATGTGATGTAGAATCTTTATAATGACCTTCTGGGGAGCTTCCTTCAGGGTCACAGTTCCAGGAAAAAGTTTGAGTTTCCTTGTGATCTTCCTTCTTGTGGACACAGCAAATTGTATAACTCATCACGTTTTCCTCTTTACGTGGGCTCTTAGGATGCCAGATTCACATATGTGTGCTGTAGTAGTTAGAACTGTTTTGAACAGAAAACCTCAGTCAAACTGGACTTCATCAAACAGGGGATTTGTGGGCTCTTGCAACAGAGAAGGCTCTGGGTAGCCCAGCTGGCCCTAGTGGCTCAAGGCAGTCAGGAGAGTTCTGCGTCTCCTGAGCTGAGTCCTCCAGCTCCAAGCCCAGTGGAAAGAGAAATTCCCTCCCCCCAGCCGTACAGACCACTCCTGCCGCGGGGCTTGTGGAGTCAGCTCACATCACCTGTCCCCACTTTAACCTCGTGCCCTGCTTGGCCCGCCCACTGGGCCAGGCGTGGGGTCCACCCCCAGGAGCCACAGGGAACGAGAGTGCGGAAATTGAGGCTTCTTCAGGGAAACTCAGGCTCTGTTACCGCTGGAGAGAGTGGCTGCTGCCTGGGCCTAAAGCCGCAAAACACCGAGAGCCACCATCTCTGCAATAGAACCTTAATTCTGGCTCCTTTCCTGGGCCAGTCTTAGTACTCCTCTTCACTTGTCTCACCTCATGCCCCTTTATCACGCTGTGTTTTATGTATCATGATAAGTGCATTGAGTCTTTTGGAACTGGGTGGTGGTGATGGCAGAAAATAAATGAGTTCCAGGTCTTAGCATCTGAGCGTTCAGAACGCAACTTTTGTGTATGCACACTTCTTTTACGTCCTAGTGACACCAGGAACACGGTCTCAGCTCATTAACAATGAAAAACACGGGTATGGGAAGACGTCGGGGGGGTATGATAGCCGAGTTCAGTAGTTCCCCAACTTACTGTTTGAAGCATCAAAACCTTTTGGTTAAGCAAAATCTTACATAGGTAGAAAAGCATACAAATCTTTTGGTTAAACAGAATTTGATGTGGGCAGGTTTAAAAAATGACTCTCCAAATTGGAAAACCGGGTATCTGTTGAGCTACTGCCCAGTAACAGATGCCCCCAGGCTTGGTGGCTTAAACAACAGCCATCTACTGTTTTTCCTGTTCTGTGGAGGGGACGTGTGTCTGCTGATATTTTGGGGTTGGCTGGCTTCAGGCTGGTCTAGGATTGGCCTCGGCTGGGCTGCCGTTCACGTGGTCCTCCACCCTCCAGCAGGGAGAGTTTCCAAAGAGAGAGCAGAGGGTTGCCAAGGCCTCTTGGCTTACGCTTGGGGAGGGCACGTTGTCACCTCTACCTCATATCCTTCTGGTCACAGCCAGTCACACGGCCAGTCTGGAATCTAGGGTGGGGAAATAGACCTCGCCCTTGGTGTGCGGGGTGGCAGGCCACGTCGTGAAGGGTGGACACAAGGACAAGGGGAGAATGGGGCCCTACATAGGGCTCTGCCAGGCCCCAGGGCCTGCGTCCAGAGATCCCTCTGCTTTGCAGAACACAGTTGGGAAATCAGTGGCACATGAAAAAAGGGAATATAGAATTGCAAGACCTGCGTTCAAGGGCCCACCGGCCACTTGCTGTCCTCCGAGGGGAAGCTCTTGAGCTCGGTGGACCCAGTTCCTTATCTGTGAAGAGGGTCATCCTGGGATGTTTTGATTCAGAGGTTGGCTTCAGAGATCGCATATGTTAATGGATGGTATACAAAGAAACTTGTACAAACTGCTGTGTCTCTGGGTGTATTCTGGAGGTGATTAGAGTTTGCTTAAACCTGAGTTCTCATCCTGGCTGTGTCATTCATCAGTGGGACAGTCACTTGGCTTCTCTGAGGCTGGTTTCTTCATCTGTGGAGAGCGATGCTGTCTTCCCCCTTGGTCACCCTGGGGAGAACACAGCGCCCCATCTGTAAGAGCCACAGCCCCTGTTCTTCTTAGAGACCTGTGACCACAGGATAACCTTGAGCCGTTGTCTGGTGTGTTTCCTTTATATCTGCAAGCCCCAAAGGGTGTGGGTCCCCAAGCCCCAGGTTTTCTTTGATTTGTAATCCGATTTATCAGCTTATTGCTACGTCCTCTGGCTTCTCAGGAGCAAGGGAAGAGGAAATAGGAATATTTTGTGCCACTAGGTGTCGGTCCTTCACGTGTTTGTTGCCTCCCAAAACAGTCCTGTCAGGTGAAATGGTGGCTCTTTCATTTGATGGTTTTTTGGAACTGAGGCCCCAACATTTCAGGATGTGGCACAGACAGTGGGTACAGCTCTTTGTGGATCCCAGGGGGACTCCATCCCTCCAGAGCCTCTGGGGCCCAAAGCACAAGTCATAATTTTTAAGTGTGCTTAAGTATTTGGTACAGTTTCTCATTTTGGTGTTAAGGACGATTGTAAAGTTGGTGTAACCCCGCAGTGCACTGTAGCTACTGCTATTTCATAGCCTCTGAAATAGCAAATTAGAAGAAAACGTACTTAGCTTCTAAGTAACTTGCACGAAATGAATGGATGAGAGACGTTATCCATATTTTTCACAAGCAGAGGAGGGGTGAATGCTGTTTTCTCCATGGTTTGAAATCCTCAAGATAGAATTGTAGTTTTGTAATTTCTTGTGTTTAGCATCTGGAGATCGGATTGAGGTGAAAAGTGTAAAAACCTTCGCAAAGCTCTTGTCTGTGTGTGTTCGTGGTCTCAGGGGCAAAATGCCACTAAGGTCAGTGAGATTTTATTTAAGACTTTTCACTTCAGGTGGAGGTGAACAGGCCTGTGGAGATGGTTGTTAATCACCTTCTTTAGAACAAATTGCATTTGCTTTTGAGGTTGGACAAAGGCAAAGATAGCACGTAGATCCCTACTGGAAGATTGAAAACACTTCAACGAGTCAGGTCTGATTGCAGTCATCACGGGAAAGAACTATTTGGTATATAATAGTTTACAAGGGTTAGGTACTTTGCTTATTTAAATCACTTTTTTTGTTGCAACATCACTGGATAGATCTATGCCAAAATAAACCGTGCATTAATACTAGTAGAATAAGTGAATATTAAGAGGTTATTAGCATCTTACAGAGTGACTTTTTTTTTTTTTTTGGTGGTACGCGGGCCTCTCACCGTTGTGGCCTCTCGCGTTGCGGAGCACAGGCTC
>NW_006786302.1:2057024-2077410 GCF_000442215.2 Lipotes vexillifer | reverse complement strand
CCCGAGCCCGTGTCCCCTGCATCGGCAGGCGGACTCTCAACCACTACACCACCAGGGAAGCCCTTACAGAGTGATTTTTAAGAAATTATGGATTTAGGTTTTTTTTACAGAAGTATTTGTGAAATGATTGTCATTGTTAACAGATGCAAATTTACATGTAAGTACCTATTTTGGAAAGATTCCTGAGCAGCTGGAGGTAAAATGAGGGGGTCTGTCCATTGCTAGGGATGAGGGAGAAGCCAGGACTGGACCTTGGGATTCTGATGTTTGGCTCTACCCCTAGGTGGCACGTGATTTGGGTCAGGTCTCCTAATTGTGACTCAGGTCCCAGAAGAATAAAATGGATATTATAATAACTCCTTAGAGTGCCTAAATTATGAGGATCAGATTAAATAATTTAAACATTTGCTTTCTCAGCTGCAAAGTCTTGGCCACTTGTGGTCATCACACACCTGGGTTGGCTCTTGCTTGGGGTTGCAGCCTGAGTCAGGACCTTCTGGGGGGCTAATCTGTGTGCCTGCAACCCCCCTCCCAGGCTGGCGTTTAGTGAAAGTCAAAAAGGTGCCAGCACTGCGTGGTTGTCCTTTTTCTCTTTATAGATGGGAAACTGCTGTTAAGTTGGTATCTTTTCTTCTTGGGATGCTTTCTGAGTGCATCCTCTTTGTTCTCTTCTGGACCAGCCCTCATGTGCCAGGATTATCATTGACGCCTCAGTTCTATGGACTGAACCCGAACACGGGGTGAGGCATCTTCCATGGTGGGGAGGATAGTTCAAGAGTTGGTTGTAGGGCATCCTTTTCCAGAAACGAATAATTATCGAGGACTAAGCCTGGACTGAGGCAGGATGAGATCCTCTGCCAGAGGAAGTGGCTGTGGCCTTGAGGGTGAGGACTCGTGGGCTGCTTTGCACTCAGCCCTTGGGGTCCAAGGGTGTCCAAGATGAGGGCTGGCTCACAGGCACCCACAGAAAAACTCGATGGGCACAGGCAGGGGGAGGGCTGGCCTGCAGGGAGCTTGAAGCTGACTCTGCAGGAAGGGAGACCCTTGAGGGCAGCTCCCCAGCCCACAGGGGTGGGTGTTGGTGGAGATAGGACCCCCCAGGGGGCCTGTGGGCACTCCTAGGTGCTATTCAGAGGGAAGGGAGAGAAGTGACTTCCAAATACCATCTTTAAATGTTTGGGGTTTTTTTTTTTTTTCCTCTTTAAATGGCATGTCTCCTAAGCAATTAAGTTTTTGAGGTGGTGGTTGTCTACCTAGGGTAGATGCAGAAGGGGAAAGGCCTGGGGAGCTGGGGAGAGGAACCCACTCTTTATAAGTTTTTAAATTGGAAGATCATTTTGTGGCTGATGTGGTGTCTCTCCCTCTGTCCCCAGGCTGTGGGGCCTGTTTGCTGCTGTGTATAAGGGTCTCTGTGCAGGGTGGGAGTTTGGCCACAAGTAGGAAAATGTGGGGTGTTAGGGAACATTCAGGAACCAATAATTTCTTCTTTATTACCACACTTGGTATCACTGTCCCAGGCTTTCTCTTTTTCCTTTTCTTCTTTCCTCCTCCATCTACATCTCCTGTAATAGATGGGTTTTAAAAGAAAGTGGAGAACAGGTATCTGTATCCCGCTGGACCATCATCCCTCTTACTGTTGAGAAATTTATCAGTGACAGGCTACTTGGTGTCCTGTTACTCCTCTGAAGGGTGAGGACAGGACAGAGGGTGTTGGTCCCAACAGAGGGAAGTGGTGAGTGAAAGCATGACCATGGCCATGTCTGTCAGGCACTGGTGGGTGCTTTCTCTGTTTTATTTCTAATCAGCACAGCAGTTCTTAAGGGTTAAAAGATTATAATACAACGAAGGGACAGCCAATGGTTATTGAATACTTAAAATGTCTAGGCATTATTCTAAGTGCTTTTTATATGTATCACCTGGTTTAATACTGATAAGCACCTAAATGATCCCCATTTCACAGGCCAAGGAATAAGCTCAAAGGCTAAGCAAAGGGGCGCCTAGCTCAGGCAGGTTGCATGGGCAAAGCCTGAGTCTGAAGCCGCCGAGCCACAGAATCTGCCAGTTCTTTGTATCCGACACAGTCAGAATCCCCCTGCACACACCATGGATGTAACCTGCTTCTATTTCAAGACTCTGCATCTCTTTGTATGTATCCCTTTGATTGATTTGCTGGGAGTCCAGGAGGGTGGACAGATGCTTCAGGCGGACAGGGCAGTGGTCCCTGAATGACAGGCTGAAGGAACAGAGGAGAATCCCAGCTCTCGGTATGACTTTCCCAACAGAGTCAACGGGTGGATTTACTCATTCTGGAGACAGTGTTGTAACATAACCAGCAAAACTGGTAAGAGTCAGGAACAAGGTTTGCAAAACTGGTAAGAGTCAGGAACAAGGTTTAGATCCTGCTTTATGAGCTCTTGCTCTAGTTAAATGTTTTTGCTGAACCAGGAGCCAATGCTGGTAAGTTCCAGGATTTGTGGAACTTGTGTGTCCAGAGGTAAAAATGATCAGACACTTCCTTGCACGTTGATAAACTCACATCTGAAATTTTGCATCATATGTTTATACAGTTGAGAAGGAAGGAAATTTATGCCCTATGGTAAATACTGACATTTTAAGGTAAGACTTTTAAAAAATCTTATAAAGGCATCCATCAGAGAGAGAAGCCAAATACCAAAGGCATTTGTTACTTCCATTGGCCATTTAAAAATACATGAACGAGGTTTTCTTTAATTGAGAGAAATTTTACCTAATTTTTCTTCCTGAGCTGTTATTTACATTTTATTTCTCCATAGAATCTTATCCTGTTATAACATGTTTAAACTTGAGAGTCTTTTAGTGACGACTTATCAAACTTCTCTGTGACAAAAAACACGTATAAGAATGAAATTTTAATTCTATTTAATTTAATTTTATCTATTTTAATTTCTAGCAACAGAAATTATTCTTAATGACTTATAAGTTGATGGCTTGATTTATTTCATTCCCAAAATTGTTCAAAGCAAAAAATTGGAAACCAACTAGTCTCTAAAGGATTTGTTGCCAGTCCTGCACCTTCTCATTTGCTGGCAGGTAAACCGAGTAGATCACATCTGTTGGTTTTTAACTTAAAGTCAGCTTAGCTTATTTAACCAGAATTATAGAAATATTCAGAAGTGGTTCTGAAAACAAAAATAGTATTAATTTTAATATACTTTATAGTCAATGCATGCTTTAAATATACATGTATATTATGTAAATATATATATATATATATATTGGGTTGGCCAAAAAAGTTCGTTTGGGTTTTTCCATACATCTTATGGAAATATATATGTATATACACATACACACGTTTTTTGGTCAAACCTTAGAAATGAAGATTTAGGCTAATCGGTGAATGAAAAAATCTATGATACCATTCTGTTTATCATAGCAGCCCTCATCAAAGCTGTCATTCAAACCAACCTTACTTTCTACCAGAAAAAGTCTAACAGTTTTTAATTTCAAATAAGTGTTAATTTGCATTTTGAGGAAAAGATTTAAAAACAGTAAAAAGAAATATGACAGATTATTAAAAGCAGTTTAGTCAAGTTTAAAATGATGTAGACTTAATAGAATTAATTATATTTTGTAATAGGTTATAAAACCATGGCAAATCTATACTGTTTCTCATTAATTTATGGGAATGTAATATAATGGTCACCTAAAATTATGAGGTATTATAAAGTGAGGATTAGGGTTAAAAAAGCATGCTGTTTTTCTGTTAAATGCATGTGAATGTGTATTGAACTCTGGTGTTTTACCTCTGGGAATAAAGAATTATGGACATACTTTCAAAAATAACGACATCAATTTCTGAAGATATAGGGATCCAGTTATTCCTATGGATGTAAAAGAGATAAGTACATGCTACTCAAAATAAATTGACACGGCAGCAAACTAAAACATAGCATGTTTTTGTTAAGAGAAAATATTAAATATTTGCGGGAGTTGACTTTCATTGAAAAACTTGCTTTATAAATAAATGTTTGATAAAGTAGATATTAACTATTTTACTGTATAATGCAAACAGACCCTAAACTAAATCTCAAGGATTTTTATTTGTGAATTTTTCCTGTGTAAGTTGAAAAACGTGGAAAGTGTTGCAATTATATTGAAAAGAATCAGCGTCAGGAACGTCCACATTTTTACTTGTTTGACAGTTGTTTTATTTCCAGCTAATATCATGCTTGAGTGTGAGTATACTTGCTAAAAAAGAATCATTATATTTAAGTGCATTTAAAACTAATTTTTTTGCATTATTATTTACTGGTATCATTTAAAAAATTTTTTTCACCAGTTCTTTGGCTGTGAAGTGACTTCTTTATGGTCAAGGGAAGGAAGATGTGTGGTCGTTAAATTTATAATATATCTGATTTTATAACATTCCACAAGGGCTAAAATATTCTATCTCTAGTACGGTACGTTTTCTTACCTTTAAATGAAATAATGGATACAACAGGGAAAGTCATGGAGCCCTACAGTGAGCGGCTGGTGTTTGAGTCATCGTTAAAGAAGGCTTCCTTGACAGTTACAGCTCACATTGTTTCTTTGAAGCCCTGGACGTTTTTATACTGGAAAAGTGTGCCTTCCTTTTGTATGGTGTGACATCTGTTGAGAAAGGGCAGGCAGGAAAGGAGGACCTACCTGATGCTAGGACGGGAGTTGGTGCCCTTTCCCCCGTCAGCGCTGTGTACACCTTAATTTTCCCATAGCCTTAGCTGGGAGATCCCCTGCTCCGTGGCTCTGTTGGGACTTTCACACTGACACTGGAAATGATGCGGCCGGGCCCTATGACTGGGGGTCCGTAGCCTTTCTCTTTCTAGCTAGAGATCTTAATTTAAAAAAAAAAAAAAAAGACAATTTTTTAGAGCAGTTTTGAATTCACACCAACACGAAGAGGAGGGTACAGAGATTTCCCATATGCTGCTGCCACCACGCATGTGTGGCCTTCCCCATCATTGACATCCCCCACCAGATGGTATATTTGTTACAGTCGATGAACTTGCACTGACACATCCTTATCACCCAAAGTCCATAGTTTACATTAGGATTCCCTCTTGGTGTTGTGCGTCCTATGGGTTTGGACAAATGCGTAATGACATGTATATGCAGTTACGTATCACTGCCTTAAGAGTCCTCTGTCCTCAGCCTGTCTCTCCCTGCGCCCCTCCCCCAACAGGAAGAGGCAGAAACCCAGCTGGTGAACTTGGGTTTACAGTAAGTCCATTCTAGTCTTGACTGAGTCTGTGACTAGACAAATATTTTATGTTTCTCAGCTTCAGCTCCCCCTCCTGAGATGGAAACAAGTCATTACAATTTAAAAATAATTTAGATGGACTTTAGCTTCTGTTGTTAATAATTATTATATGATTACCAAACAATAAACTCCTGATTTGACATGAAGGAATCTCGCAAAAACATTAGTTTCCCATTGTGTAACTAAATCTGCTGGACGATGGGTGGTTTCCAGTTGAATTCTCACAACTTGGAGGGAACAAGAGACACAGGGGACTATAGCCATCCTTCAAACGGCCTGCATGTCTCCAAGGCACTGTATTTATTTGAGATTTCCCTCTCCACTTTGTGTGGCCTTTCTGATGTTTCTGTAGTGGGATGTGGGTAGGAATTGTCTTACTACCTGGATCTTGAAGCACAGGCTAAATGGTTTGTTCAGGCCCTAGAGAAAGCCAGGGCTCTGGTTTCCCGTGAGTTCTAAAGCCAGGCAGCAAAGCTTTTGTGAACCCACTACTTGGGAAAATGATGAAGCATATTATCCCTTTACTAAGAGGAAGGCACATTTCTCCTCTGAATTGCTTTCAGAAAATAGAACACCAACAGCTAGCCATTTTTTTTTTTTTTTAGTAATTTTCATACATAAGGATATTTGTAATGTGCTTTGAGTGGGACTGGAAAACATGGCAGGATGGTGGGTTATCTGAGATCAACCCATGGGCCAGGGGTTGTTTCCAGAATGATGACCCTCTAAAGCACAGGTCTCTAGAATGTGTACCCCTGGAGTGTGGAAAGGTGATACATCAGTATGCAAAAGGGGGACAACTTTATTTAAATGTGAAAAAAATCCACCCTAAGGGAATGAGTGGCTATGTATGGAGAATCCCCTGAAAGCAATTTGTTAAAACATTATTTAGAATAGTGAAAAGTTGGGAACTACGGAAATATCCAACAATAGAGAATGGATTAAGTCATGGTCTATTCCTATGAGAGAATGTCATACTGATCACAGTATAGAGATGTGAGACAAAAACTAGTGGCAAAATCATGTGTATAGGATAATGCCAACTTTATCAGATGATTCAAAATGTTTTTTTTTAAAAATCTATGGAAATGTATAAAGTAAAAGCAACATATCAGTAGTGGTTCTTTCTGGATAGTGGATTTGTCGGCTTTTTGCTTTCTTTTAACTCTTCTGTGTTTGCTAGATTTCCTTCGATGTGTTTATATATCCATCTTATATTGGGAGAAAGTTATTTAAAATAGTTGTTAGGGGCTTCCCTGGTGGCGCAGTGGTTGAGAGTCCGCCTCCCGATGCAGGGGACGCGGGTTTAGTGCCCCGGTCCGGGAAGATCCCACATGTCATGGAGCGGCTGGGCCCGTGAGCCATGGCCACTGAGCCTGCGCGTCCGGAGCCTGTGCTCCGCAACGGGAGGGGCCACAGCAGTGAGAGGCCCGCGTACCGCGGAAAAAAAAAAAAAAAATAGTTTTTATGAATCTTAAGCTTTCACGGTATATATTTTTGGTATGACTTTGAACTAAAGTATTCTTATAGTTTATTGAAGTCGTATCCATTTAGGAAGACTTTATATATTTTAGGGAAAGAGGAAAATTCTCAGAGGACACAATCTACCTCCACTTGCCCTTGCTCTAAAATGTATAAAACACAAACCATATAAACGTAGGTGTGAGAACACACTGCAGTGTGATTTTTAAAAACAGATTGTACCCTTAGCCAGCTGTCTCCTAATCCTCACTTGGCTGGCCTTTCTGTTGGAATTGTTTCTTTGCTAGAATGTTAATGGATTGGTTAATTTGTGAGCGGCACTCCTAATTGTATTAAATCTCTACAACCTTATTAAGCATTTGTGCAGAATTAGATCAGAGAGTTTGGGGAAGCAGCATGCCAGTGGTCGGAGGGAGGGAGAGCCAGGCTATCAAGTGGGTCTGACCCCATCCCCAAATAATACAGCACAGAGTGAAAACCCCACTGCTGGAAGTTTAGAAGGATTCTAAAGCACATAAAGCAGCCTCCTTGCTGTATATTTAAACACCACTAGTGAGAGAGAGAGAGAGAGAGAGAGAGAGAGAGAGAGAGAGAGAACCAGAACCAGCTTGTTCTTTTTATTTAGATCTGTTAGGATTTACTTTTATTTGGGGGAAAAGAAATGAGTAAGAACTAACAACATGTCAAGAGTACTAGGTTTTTAATTCTGGTCGCCTGTGTTTCTATTTAGATACCAGGGTAAAGGTATTCTGTGCTTAAAGAGAGAGAAACGGTTTCAGAAAATGGAGTTGGACCATGTTTATTTTGAAAACTAAAGCCCCAATGGACTGAAATATACTGCCTTTTAAAATCCATGGTGGGCAGCTACTTTCTGCTGCAAGTAAGGGGGGGTGGATTCGGCCCCTGAGAAGGCTTAGCGCACCTTCCAGCAGTGGGTTTGGGGAGGATGGATGAGGAAGCTTTAACATTGACCTCTGGGCATCCTGACTGTGTCCCATTGCTTATCTGTAACTATCGGTGTACGTTTCCCCCCAAAGTTGAAAGTTTATTACTCAGGATTATCGCAACAGTAATGGAAAACCAAGTAAAACTTTTTAGCAGCCTTTTGCTAGATTTTAAGTTATCGATTCCACGGGCCTCCCTGGTGGCACAGTGGTTAAGAGTCCGCCTGCCGATGCTGGGGACGTGGGTTCGTGCCCTGGTCCGGGAGGATCCCACATGCCGCAGAGCGGCTGGGCCCGTGAGCCATGGCCGCTGAGCCTGCGCGGCCAGAGCCCGTGCTCCGCAGCGGGAGAGGCCACAGCAGTGAGAGGCCCGCATACCAAAAAAAATAAATAAAATAAAATAAAAAAATAAAGTTATCGATTCCTTGTATTGTGTGCTTTAGCACTTTCAAAGGATACTGGAGTACTCTTAAGGATGAAGATGGTTCAAACCCAGAAGCAGTCAGAGTTTTTACTTTCTTGATAGCGCCACAGTACTGCGCTAAGAGTGTTTTTCTTGTCACTGTGGTATTAAATTGGATGGTCCCACAGGTTTCAAGAGTCACGTGGAAAATAGAAAAATAAAGGCTATCGGTAATTTTAGAAGTTTTACATAATCATGTTTGTGCCGGGGACATGGGCTTGGAGTGTGAGAATAAGGCAGATAGGACATTAAGGAAAGAGGGGGGGATGAGATGCTGCCTTGCCAGCTCCTGGGGAGCTCAGCTCAGCGTGTCTGTCACACGCCAGGTCAGGAAATCTGTAGGCATGTCCCAGGGTGTCCCCCAAAGCGTTTCCTCCTCCACTAGGCAGAGTCTGCCGTTTCCTCTGCCTGGATGCCATGGGGATGGCCCTGCCCTGGTTGCCACCAGCACAGGGTAGCCTTGTGGCCCTTCCTCCTTGCTGGCTGCAGTGTCCCACCTGCTCTGGACCGTTCCTACCCCCTGATGTGGGGAGCATTACACCCAGCTAGTGGCTGCCAGCCTCCGATCTCAGAGGCAAGGGAAGCGGCTCCTTATTTTAGCCCCTGCTCTGGGGCTGTCGGTGAATTGGCCTGACCTTTGCAGTCAACAGGGTCCTAGAATAGGGGAGTTAAAAGATTGGAGTGTGTGTTATAAAAAAGGGTTTAATTAGTAAATGCAAAGGTGGTGAAGTGTGTGTGTGTGTGTGTGTGTGTGTGTGTGTGTGTCTGTGCGCACATGTGCTGGGGCGGGGGGGTTGAACTGCAGATAAAGGGGCCCTTTGCTTCGGAGCCCTTCCATGGGGGATGGGGCGGTGTGGAGGCAGAGAGATGCTGGAGGAACTTTCCATGTTTGTGAGAGGTGAGCAAGGGGTGTGGCTTCCCCTCCCACCTGGATCTGAACATTTTCCAGACATGTACAGCAGGTTCCTTCCGTTCCTCCCAGATTTTCTAGGTCCTTGTAATAATGTGAACACATTTCATGTTGTTACTCAGTTAAATATATAGGATGCTTCCTGGAATAAAATTGGTGGCAAGGAACGTGTGCCGACTGACTGCTTAGTTAATAATTGCTGGTGTGGAGCATTCTTTTACTTTGCTTTTTCCCCCTTACTTGGCTGAGTATTAATAAACTCCTGGTTTGTTTCAATGGCACAGCCAGTTTTTAATGGTTATACAGAAATTTCAGGAAGAAAGCTAAAGAATTAACATAATAAATAATTATTGTTTCCAGAATTCTTTTGTTGTTAGGATTATAAAATGTGTTAAAAAACAAAGCCACTTGAGCAGAAAGTAATTGCCCTGACAAGCACGGTGCCAGCAGCGTTCATAATGAAGCAGCCCTTCCCTCAATGTCAGGCAGATTTGCGTCCCACGGAAACGTTTCCTCACATTATGGAAATCAGCGGTGGAGAATGAAACTTCAGGCTTCTAATTAATCTTGGCTGACGTTTGATTTCATACCCAAGTTCAAGGCAAGAGGTGGTGGGGTCTCCCTGCTCCTGCCATGTACATGACCACAGGCAAATTTCTCCATTAATGTCAGAACACAGCTGTGTGGCTCATTGTCACTGCCACACGTCAGTCATTAATGCATTAGCAGTCACTTCCATCCACTTGCTACCCACTCATTCCCTGCTGGAGGAAAGAACATGGCGGGAATTTTACTTTGCAGGCCTTTAACCTTGAACCTCTGTGTTCATGACATAAAGAACTTGTAATGCTTTACAGATTATAACTTGTAACGCTCATACGTTTTCTCCCAGCTGTGAATCTCAACAGCTTGGTGAGGAAGGCCCTACACCCTCAGTTCACAAAGGTGGGGACCAAGATTCAGAAAACCTATGTGGCTTTTGTTCCTAAGTCAGATGGAATGTTGTTGTTCCTAAGAGAGTTAGAGGGCTCCTTTGAGGATAGAATTGTCTTCACCATGTCTGTCTATGACACCCCTCTCACCTCTTGCCCAGTCTAGTTCCTGAAGATGTTAGGGAAGCAGTAGACATTTTTGATTGTCCAAAGGAAAAAAAAAAATCAGATGTATAGAAGAAGTGGTAAAATCAATTCCCATTAATTAATTTGAAGTGGGGCATCAAAGGATAAGAAAATTACTAACGTAAGAATGGAAAATAACCTGTATGTACCATTAGATATCGGTTGTGAGCTCCCTGGCGATCAGCAGTAGAGGAAAATGCAGGTAACCTTGCTCTGAGAGAGGAACCCTTTTCCTGCTCCTGGGTTTCCACCGAGGGCTCCATGTCAGCAGATCTGGTGATGTCATGGGCCATCATTCTCATGGACAGTTTCAGAGTCGTTATGGCAGCGTAATGCACACAGCTATTTTTTCCTTTCAACCTGGCCTCCAGTTTGAAGGAATAACTTAAAACAAGTCAGCGAAGGCAACTCTGTGGGAGGTACAGAGGATGCCTGGCTGATTTGATTGAGGGACAGAAATCAGCATACCTCGCTGAGGGAAAAACTGCATCTTTCTTAAGTGATCGTCCTCGAAGCCCACTGCTCTAGGCTGCGTGTTGACGGCCGAGACCTCAGCAGCCCTGTCGCTGCGCTGTGGGCTTCTAGAGCCTTCCAGTCTCTGAATGTCCAGGCTGGACTTGGACAGGAGCCAGGGTGCCCTTGAGGCGCAGACAGGACTTGGCTGTGATCCCAGAGAGCCCCAATGTTGCTGATGGCAGGGGCAGATTTTGCTGGGAGGATTTTGGAGCAGGCAGTCACCACGGCTGTAGGAAAACCTCAGGAAGGCGCCTGTAAAGCATCAAACTCTAAGCAACCTCAAGGCTTCCCTGATGTGCCTCGGAGGAGGAATCAGCTGCAAATAGCCCCTCTAGGAAGGAAACAGATTGACCTGCGTGTGGAATGGCTTTTTTATTGGCTCCTTAAGTGCTGGGGAATATCTATCAAACAGTGACTTTTGTTCTGTTCAGCACTTTCAGGGGGGATAGTAATTAGGCAAAGGTTGTTTGGGAACACCTGTTCATGACAGTGTCACCCTAGGAGATGCAGCGTGGCTGCGGGATGCTTTTTACCCCACAGAGAAGTCTCAGGTGGTTGCATCCATAGAAGAAAGTTCAATAGTGATGTTGATCTATCTGCACTTTTAATGTGTTCACCGTCACTGATAGATAGATGGCTTCCTCTTGATTGCATTATGAATGCTTCTGGTCCCATTTTGGGGTCTTTGCCACATTCTGTCGTTCATCTGTGAATATTTGAATTTGATGTACATCTCCTATCCTGAGGCCACTTGAAGCAGTGAAGTCTTCATTTACCAAGATAATAATAAAACCTAACATTTTCATAGTTTTGCAGTTTTTATTTTTTCCTCCCCCCCCCCAAACTAATTGTGTCCTAAAAAAAAAAATCCCGTGAGATTGATAATAGCTGTCGCATTTTAAAGTTAGGGAAATATACTTAGGCCTGGAAGGGCTAATAACTAGGATGTGAACAGTGGCCTTTGGGGTCCACACCCAGTATTCTTCCCGTGACCCCATAGAAAATGTATCAAAAGAAGATGATAGGAAAATTTCCCCAGCTATCTGTTAGTTACAGACTAGGAGAATAAATACTCATGTATTAGAACGTCGAATTCAAGTATTTTACTTCTAAATGGTTAAAGATATTGAAACGGAAATTCAGAAGTGAACAAAAGCAAATTGAAATGTAATACATTATTTTCAGTTACCTTTTTAAAAATATTGTATTTTCTTTCTAGATTTCCAATTATGAAATACTTTTCCACTAAATATTGAACCTTTAATTGGGACTAAATATATAAACTTGATACTTAGGGTGGGTGAGTTTTTTTTAAAAAGAATTACTGAGAAGGGTTGCTCAGGTAAAATCCCATTTGCTATTTTTAGAAAATGACCTAATTTCTCTCTTTCATTTTGGAGGTAAGCGCTAGAGTATTATTTCTTTCTGTGCATAGACGTTTTCCAAGGCGTTATGTTTCTTCCCCCTTCCCCTAATAAGTAGGAGGGTGCTTCTTGGTCATCCCAGTGAAGATTCTCACCAGATAGGCACCTCATTTATAATTAGGTTAATTGTTTTTAATGAACTTGATCATTCTCTGTCCCCGATCCCTGGAATGCTGTGTGGCATATATAGGACACTAATTTCTTCAATAAGTGAATGAGTTTCATAATTTATTGCATTGGACACCTCCCTTTTACCCTAAAACATCGCTAGCAGAAATCTCGTTATGTAGATAACCTTTTACACTTGATCTTAGCCAAAAGGCCAAGAAGTGATTGTAGATAACCTTTTAAAATGTGTTTGGCACACATACTTTGAATTTAAATCTTCTAAGAACATTTTAGTAGAATCATTTTTTTGTAGTTTCTTTAATTTTTATATATTATACAGTTTCCCCTGTAATTTCTTTTTGTTAAAGATAATATTTCTTTTTTCATAGAGCAAGTTTGGAAAACAGTAAAAATTACAGGAAGAAGAAAAAAATGTTTATAATGCTGTCATTCATCCTTACCATGATTCAGTATTTTTCTTTCCAGTTTGTTTGCAAACTGTATATGTGTTTTTAAGAATTAGAGTCATAGAAATTTCATCCTTTTCTTTTTTAACTTAACCTTAAATTGTGACCTTGAATTAAATTAGCCTTAAATAATCTTAAACTATATTTTCCTTATATCCTTAACATTTAAGAAGACATTTGAGAGCATATTTCCACGGCTGCATAATACTCCTTGCTATCGAAGTGTGTTTTTTATGCATTAATGAACACTGAAATGTTCAAAACCTGGAACAATGACATTTCTAAATGTGTTGCGTTTACCAAAATGGGATATTTTGCATTTTCAAAAATGGCCTTTATTGAAAGGGCCCTTTTGAAATGAATGAGAAGTTTTAGATATCACATTAGATCAGATTCTTAAATAAAACAAAGGCTTGTATTTGAAAAACTTCCACATATACGAAACTAAAACAAGATGAAATTCTCTTGATCTTAATTGGAATATATATTGGCTGAGATTTTTTGTGTCTGAGCTCGGAATTACCAAGAAAATCTTTGGTTTTGCAAAACTCAAAATGTTTATTGCCAACAGCCATATAATGCCTTCTAGTAAATAGCATGGCTCAAAATTGTATTCCTGTGTTTATCTAACTGAAATCTGAATGGAGTGCTGTGATGGTATTCTGAGTTGTGCATACTTTCATAGGAATGAACACAAAGCATAATTATGAGGTTAAGATAAATGTGTTCAGTGTTCATGAAACTATCTGTACTCATCTAGTCTACATGCATTTATTGAGCACCTACTGTATGTTCAGTTCAGTGCTTAATTCTTTCAGGGGAGAGAGAGGAAGTGAGGCACTCAGAATTTTCCAGAATTAAGTAATGTTATCTTTCAGGCAGGTATAAAATAGTGCTAATCTGGTGTCCTTTTCTAACAGGGTTCCAACAACCATTGTCGAGCTTTGCTGTACTAACAGTGTTGCTGATGTCAGCATTTTCTTGGAAGAAGTCTTTTTTGCTTATTCAACTTTGGCCTCCTGTTAGATTTTTTTTTCTGCTAAACATTGCTGTTATCTTAGCATTTTTTTTTTTGTTGTTGTTGACTGGCTCTGTGGCCTGAGAATTCAGTTTTGAACTTTTTCTTTTTTTAAAGCAACATAGGGTAAGCAAGCCACCATGTGTACAGTTTAAGATGATTTATACCCACTTACTTGGTAGTCAAGTCTCATTCCTAAAGGATATAAACTCTGTATTCCTAGTAGGGACCCTCACGTTGTTGGAACTCTGTACATGGTAAAGCATGAGTATCAAGTTTTGGGCCAAAGAAAAATATTCTGTCTCCTAATTTTTGCCATTCTGAAACACAGTGGCCTTCTGTGGCTCAAGTAGTTTCATCAAGTGTTTAGAATTTCTTGGCTGCAACCTGTTTCTGAGAAGTTTAACTCAGCTTTTGTTGAGAGAGGTCATTCTTCCGTCACTATGAAGCTATTGTAAAAGTATGTTAAGAGCTGGTAAAGAAAAAGGAACTTGAAGTCTTGATTAGAAAATAAGATGCCTTCCTTGTGCTTTAGGTTTTGAGATGTAGCTAAAATACATATTTTTAATTGCTACAGGGCTGTATTCAAACTTGAAATAAAAAATGGCTCAGGGGGGGTCGGTGGGGAGGGATAAATTAGGAGGTTGGGATTAGCAGGTACACACTAGTATATATAAAAGAGATAACCAGCAAGGACCTACTGTATAGCACAGGGAGCTATACTCAATATTTTGTAATAACCTATAAAAGAAAAGAATCCAAAAGAAACCTATAAAAGAAAAGAATCCAATATTTTGTAATAACCTATAAAATATATGTGTGTGTATATGTATACATATATATATAAAACCGAATCACTGTGCTGTACACCTCACCCTATCCTCTTGCCCAGGTTCCCGTGTGGGATTCACCCCATGTTCCTCTTGGCAATCTTCTCGTCTTCCATAGTTTAATCTCAGGTCACCTTTCACTGTACTTTCCTCCTCCAGCACGCCCTACTGTGGTGGGAAATCCATCACTCCCCTTATCTGTGTTCTCAGAGGACTTTACCCAATTCTTGAATCCCTTTTCGAACCTATTACAGGGCTTGAGGGCAGGACTCTGGAGCCCAAGTGCCTGGATTTGAAGCCTGGCTAATAATAACAACTATAGAAACAGTACAGTTTTTTGAGCCCTTCCTATATGCTATTGCTGTGCCATTACAGTGCCCTGGGGGAGAGGTGTTACCACGATCCCCATTTTCCTGATGAGGTGACAGAGGCCTAGAGCATTTAAGTAACTTGCTAAGGTGTGCTTAGCAAATGGCACAGTCGGCCAAATACTCCAGGCAGTAGCCTTCAGAATCTGTGCTCTTAAATATGGTCAGCATCTGTAACCGTATAACGGATTCACTTTGCTGTATACATGAAGCTAACACAACATTGTAAATCAACTAGACTCCAGTAAAAATTAAAAAAAAAAAAGAAAAGATGGTCAGGGCTGCAGAGAGGTGGGCTCAAGTAAGGGCAGGGCAGGGGGTCCTGGTGCACTAGTTTCTAGCACTAACATGCTGTTAGACCATGGGTGAGTTGGTCCACCTCTGTGAAAATCTCCATCTCTGAGATTTTCAGCCTCATCCAGTAAAAGGACTATGGAAAGGGAATTAATAGGAGGGAAATATCAAAAGAAAGCCAGTGAGAAGCTCTGGACAAAGGTTTGCTTGGCTTTGGTTGAATTTCACATTAGCTGTTTGGGTTATCTGGGAAATTTGACGGTGACAAAGCTTCTATAAAAAGCACCGTGTAAACTGTTAGGCACTATACAAATGTTAAATGATTCTGTTACTCACTTAGTTCCATTTCTGCTTGTACTGTCAGCTTGGAACCTTAAAAATAAACTTGGAATAAAAAAAAGGGGGGGAATGCTTCAATGAGTTTAAATATATATATGTTGATATTTGACATTAAAACTATTGGGAGAGGGCTTCCCTGGTGGCGCAGTGGTTGAGAGTCTGCCTGCCGATGCAGGGGACACGGGTTCGTGCCCCGGTCCGGGAAGATCCCACATGCTGCAGAGCGGCTGGGCCCGTGAGCCACGGCTGCTGAGCCTGCGTGTCCGGAGCCTGTGCTCCGCAACGGGAGAGGCCACAACAGTGAGGTGAAAAAAAAAAAAAAGCTATTGGGAGAAAAAGATAAAGTATTACAAAAACGTTTGAGAACAATGTCTTTGGAATAACTTTTATAACCTTTGTCCATGCTCTCCTTTACCTTTATGGTGAAGAAAAAAGTTGAGATTGATTGCAAAACTCCAAAACTACCTTCTTGTAACTCCATTTTAGGAGAGTCGTTTGGCATCTTTTTGGGCGTATTTGATTTGGATGTTAAGCTGACTTTTGCTGAGAGCTCCTGCCTGTTAATGTCTGCCAGGCCTTGGCTTGCCCGGCTTTTCCTCCTCCCCCTAGGCCGGGGCTCTGCGAGATCAGCGTGAGATGCTGTGCGTGCAGGACCTCCCGTTTCTACCTCCCTCTCTGCTTTGCTGTAGGACAGTTTGTTGGGGGCCCAGAAATTCTCCCCCTTCCTCCATCTTCCTTTCTTTCTACTGCTGGCTGGTGGGTTTGGCTTTAAAACGGACAAACTCCTTGCTCCCCTGTCTCAGAATTAGTGATTTCTGCCCTTTCAGGGAGCCGCTGTGAACACACAGTGGCCTGTTGAGTTTCTGCTAAGCCTGCGGATTCACAATGAAGCATTGATGCCGGGGCTGCAGCAGCCCAGCCTGAGCTCCGGCCAGACGCACTTCCAGTGGGTGCTTGGATTTGTCACGTTGGCTTTTGTTTGTAGTCAGATGGGGGGGCTTGCTCCCCCTTCATCTCCATCCTTTATAACGTGGTGATCAGCCGCCTCATAGGTTTTTGATGCCAACATAATCCTTTACGAAATCATCACATCACATGACACTTGCTGATTTTTTCCTCATATGAGAAATGGTTTTCAGGGGACGTATTGATTGGTGTAGTTCCTGTGAAATGAGCCTGATCTTTTATTTGAGATTCACTAAAATTGTCACTCTCTTTGGGAGACCCAAAAATGATTCAGGTTGCGAATGAGTTGTTCCAAGTCTTTTCATGCCGAGCAAGTCTCCATGCTAAATTTTGGACCTCAGGAGACAGATTTAGGGTCCCGAGAGTTAAGAGCGAGACATGGTGGCCGCCTGGCCACGTGCCAGAAGCCGGGAGGTAAGGCTGGTGGTTCATGGCAGGGCTTGGACGTAGCAGATGCTCTGTCAAAGCAAAACGAAACAAAAAACAAACTCCTCCTTGATTCGTGTGGAGTATGTGCTAAAATCCAGAAAACCGAGATTCTCTGGTGTGGGAAATCCCATGGAGTTCCCAGCATGCGTGGTAGCACCTGGAAATACTCATTTCAATTCAGATATGTCTGAAGTGGGCCCTGTAGGGGCTGCAGGGGGGAATTTGCAGGTGGTGTTTGTTTCGGGAATAAGTACTGATGGTGATACCAAGAGTAGGAATATTGAAGGAATGTGTCTACTCAGGAAGAGGAAATAAAAGGACTTTGAAATTTTCGTTTGATATTACCATCCTGTGAGATGCATGGTCTAGCAGAAACTGTAAGCAAAGAGAGAGGTGACAGAGGGCTTGGCTCCTGGAAGATGTCCGGAGGTGTCCTGTCTGCCTGGTGCCACATTTATTTCCACGGGAATGCGTGGGTGGTGAGTGTCACTGCCAGCCCAGGTTTCCTTCAGCCGCGGTTGGAAGAGAATCATTTCTCCTAACTTAGTTCTGGATGGAATGGTAAAACAGTTCAAATACGCTCCTATTTCTCGGTGGTATCACACAGTAACTTTCAATTTACATTACATTAAAGCTGTCCGAGGCCTCCAAAACAGAGTTTTGGCTTTTCTCTTTGGTGCTACTGCTTTGTTAACATTCAGGATACTGAGAGAAACTTCTAACACAGATGAATTTTTAATGTGATCAGCGACTTCAGTTTTACTCACTAGAATCTTAATAAATATTGTGCAGCAAAAAAGCTGTGCTTATATAAAACTTCAATGATCAAGTCTTAAAAATTAGCTGTATTTATCACACCCCCCCTTTTTTTTTTAAGAGATCGGCAAAAATGTCCCCCTTCCCCCTTTTCTTTGGTAGCATGCTTCATAACAAAAAGTTTTAGGAAAGTAAAGATATTCTTGTTCATAGCACATCAACATTCTTTTCTCCAACAGAGGTAGAAGGAAGGCACGGTGAAAATCAGATTGTCTTTTCAGGACCTTGCAGGGGATCAAGCCAAATCTTCTCAGTTACTTGCAGGATTAGTTCCTTGGTTTCTCTGCGGAGTTGAATCGCCTGCAGTGAGTTGATGTTGAGCAGGCCTTGCTCCTTCTGTTGCTGCCTCTTCTGGACAGTTTCAGTTCTGTTTCGGTTCTGAGGCCTGTGGTAGGGATTTGGGGAGGGGTCTGCTGTGTTGCTAGCCCAGCCGGCCCAGGCCAGCTCCCTAAGGCCTATTTGGGCCCAGACTGAGAGATAGCATGGGGGGAGGTGGTATGCGTGTGGGGTCTGGTCCTCCCCTTGGGACAAGCCTTTGCAGAACAGAAGACACAGGCAGAGGCTGCAGTTTGGAACCAGGGAAGTGCTTCTGGGGATGAGCAGAGCTGGGAATGGGGAAGGCGGGATGCTCTTCTGTACCCCCCTCAGAGCAGCCATTCCCTTCCCTTGTCCTTTGGATGGATCAAGATGGGGGGCGGGGAGGAGGCCTTCAGCCCCTTCCCAGGACTGAACGGGGCGGGGAGGTAGCTGACTTGCTGCCTGCTACCTGCCCTTGATACCTCCCTAGCCTTGCTGCTACCTGCTCTGTTCTGGACTGAAGACCCGGACCATCCTTAAAACCCCTGAGGATCTGGTGGCCTGCATTGGGCATTGGGGAAGAGACTTCTCTGGCTAATGGTGTTGAGGCTGGAGAATCAAGCAGTCACCGCTCCTAACTTCCTGGGCACGGGCGATTTGGAGGCCTTTGAGGTGGGCCTAGCTCCAGGAAGAAAACACACCCAAGCCGTGGCTGCTTCTGGGTCCATCGCCCTCCTTCCTTGAAAGATGCAGATCAACCTGAGGCTCTGATCCTGGATGGGTGGGGCCAGACGGGGAGGGGGCAGCGGGAACACTGCTTCTCGTTCTCTACCAACCGGAAATCAGACGTGCAGGTGAAGAGCACCTGATCCTAGGGTCCAGTTCCGAAGTCAGCAGAGAAGGTAAAAATCTTTTGTTTTTTTGTTTTCAGGGCAGATTTTGAATTGTCGAATTCACCCAAGGATTACGATTCCTATGTGCATTGTATGGACATGCAGTCACGCATACTACATGCTAGCGGAGTGTGACGATGTTTCACAGTGCCTACCTTTTGGAGGCTGGCAGAGTGGTGCTCTGTTGTTTGGCTAGTTTATATGGGTTTAAAGCCCAAAGAGGCTCCTCAAGCCCTCCTGCCCTCAGATACCTTCCTGGTTCCTAAGCTTTTCTCCAGACACAGAGCCTGGCTCTACTTGGATGTGTCTTTTGTCATCTGCAACCTGTCCTATAGTTGCTGGGGAAAGCTCCCTTGTCAGTTTTGGGTCCCTGGATTCAGAAGCAGATTTGTCTGACCTTCTCGGCCTTGGTTTTTCCACACACTGCTTCCACCTCATTTTGATCGAAGCTGCTCTGTCGAGGCCCCCTGACCCGCCAGCTCGTCCAGTGGCCCCCTGTATTCTACTTCTTGGCCATCACTGACTTCTTTCTGCTGCTTCCATCTTGCCTTGGAGGTTCCTAACCCGCATGTGGAGTCTCCCATTCGAACTTCACAAATGTCCCGGGGAAGGTGGAACCGGGAGCCGGGTGTGTGCAAGGCCCCGGGTGCAATGCTGTACACCTGCTGCTTCATCAGATGTTCCCACCAGCTGCTGAGGGGAGGCGGGGCTGCTGTCATCACCGTTTCAGTGACGTAGAAACTGAGATTCGGAGCTGCAAGGAACAGAGGTGTCTTTTGCACTTTTACTCTGGAAATTCTCACGGCAGCCAGCCGATGCTTCCTTTCTTTGCTCTTTGCATGTGGAAAAGCCCGTAGATAAACCAAGGCCAGAGTGAGTGACATGCTCAGCTGTGCCCAGCTGTCTCCTCTGTGCGTATCTCCCACCTGAGGGAGGCAGCCTGGTGGAGGGTTTAGACCAGAGCTTACACCCTGGGGACGGATTTCTGGCTCCAAGACTTAACTGTGTGACCTGGGGCAAATGACTCAACCTCTCTGTGCCTCGCTACGAGAGATATTGGTTAACTAAATTGAGCATTTGAGAACAATTCTAATAGTCTCCTACCAGAAAAGGAGTAGAGATTTCTCTTGCCTGTGCCAGCCTGATGCGGTAGATGACAGGGCTGCAGGGCCTTCTTTAGGGTAGGCTTGAGGCTTTTCAGTTTCAAGTTGCTGACTGCCTGCTGAAGGCTAAGATGTCGCTTTCCTAAAATAAGAATGCTGGATGCCATAGGTAAGCTGCTCATTCCTGGCTCTGCTGTCCTCAGAGAACTGATCATCCTGTCTACATAGGTCAGAGTCCTCGTGGGTGCTTCATCCCCACCCCCCCACCCCCAAACGTGATTTTCTTCCGCCTGCCTCTGAAATTGAATCCCAAATGGTATGGC
>NW_006786302.1:2049454-2056938 GCF_000442215.2 Lipotes vexillifer | reverse complement strand
CGGCAGGGGGGGGGGGATGGGCAGCTCCGTAGCTGGCCTGTTACCATCTTACCCTTACCAGCTGCCCATGTGCTGGCCTTTTAGGGACATCAGGCCCTCTTGCTCTGCAGGATCTGTCCCCCACCTGTTCAGTAATGAATGAAACTGTAAAGCTTCCACTCCCTGGTGAGAGAAGAGGCTGGACAGGCCAGCACTCCTGGGAGAGGCATCACATCGACTGATAGTCACATCAAAGGAATGAGAATCCCCTTTGCTTCTGAACAGATCTTTTTGGAGACCACAGGGTAGAAGTGCCCTGAGAATATTGAAATGGAATGGGAAAGAGAGGCAGGGAGAGTCCGGAGGGACGAAGAATCATTTTTCCTGATTCAAGTTTTATTTCAGGCTGGCAGGCTTCTGCACACTCCTGACATCACACCAATTTACATACAGCTTGTCCAAGACAAGAAAAGGTTCTACTAATGTTTTACATTCCACTTCTACGAAAAATCTCAGAGTTCCAGGCAAAAGACAGTCTTGTTGATCTGTAAGATTGCATTAAGAAACCACTCTGTTGGTTATCTGATTTTTTTTTTTCCCTTGAAGCTCCACAATTGGTCTCTGGAATTAGTGTCTGAACTTTCGAGGTCCCTAAAATGAGAATGGGAAGGACGTGGCTCTTCTCTATCGCTGAGAATCCAGATTTCCTTCCGATTTTTCCTTGAGTCTAAAAGCACTCAAATTTTCCATATAGGGCTAAAGGCACTAGAATTTTCCATTCGTGGGTCCCATGCTTGAGCCACAGAGATTTGGGGATGAACCGGAGTGCAAAAAATCATAGTAGTGTTGGCAGCTCTGAAACAGCTTGAAGAATTTGAGGGGAACTCTCTTGGGAACTGGGGTGGGGCTGTCTGAGTGAAGAGTAGCCTCTCCCAGTTAGAACAGATGTAAGGAGAGAGAGCAAGTCCAGGAACATCTGGAAAACCCTGGAAGTGCAGACTAGTCCCCGTGGGCCCAGAAGGTTGGCAGATCAGCAGCTATGGAGGCAGATGTCAAGGTTAGCTATCTGGGAACCTCTTCACAATCCTTGTTTACTCCCCCAGGGTCCATTTGTGCTGTTATTAAATGAAGACATACTTGTCCCGTGCCTGTCTAGAGTGTCCTTTCTAGCTAATGTCATTTAAAACTAAAAATAATTCTATACCCCTTAGAGTTCCTGAGATTTTTTTTTTCTGCCCAGCCCTCTTTCTTTCTTCTTCTGAGATTTTGGTCTTGTGAAATCATAGTGAATTTTGACCTCGTGATCTTTTTTGGCCTTGCTCTAAATGATTGGAGTTTCTGGGTTTTTAACTAATTAATTAATTAATTTTTAATTGAAGGGTAGTTGACATGCAATATTATATTTAGTTAATACCCTGTGATCATTATAAATTAAGAAGAACCTTTAATTTAAGGGTTAAACACAATTGAGCCCTTACTTATATATTGTCTCAGTCCCTTTTGTTTCATTCAGTAGGCGCTCAATAAATAATGTTTGCAGCTGATGCCGACCTAGTCACCTTGTCTCTTCCAAGGAACTGAAACACCCCTGAGAGCTGGGGCCATGTTGCTCATGCAGTTATTGATCAGGACGTAAATGTTTGGTTGATTTCAGTGCAATGGAGAGGTGACCCTGTTTGATTAATCTCCTGGGATCAGCAGATTACTACTGTCAACTCCAATAGGGCTAACTAATAATTTTTTTCACTTGAACCAGGTGAATAAATTGCCTTGTTGCTTACATGCAGAAGAAGGTTGAGTGGAAATCTGAATTTTCCCTGGTAATGTTCATAGCTTTATTGGGGCTGCTACATAGTTACTGGAAACAGGAAGGTGGCACATGGATGAATCAGTGGGAGATTGATGGATCTGGCTCACTGAGGCTATAGGATTTGCAGTGGGGAGTGGCGCATCACAGTGGAGAAAAACCTCCATTTTCTGCAGAATGATTTAGGGCAAGAAGCAGAACCAGAGAACGTGTGTTAATCAGAATCCAAATCAGACCTACCAATTGTGCAAATGATTTAAGGGTTATTGTGGAAATTTACTTAAACCACCAACTCAGCATAAAACAGCATAAACAGGAGGCAAAGCTGGTGTTGCCATAGTGATAAAGTACACACAGGGCAATGAGCCTACAGTATATGTAGGGCAATCAAGTACATCTGGAATGCTGGTTTCAAAAACAGAAGAAGATGCTACAGGTTTGATTTTATGAGATCAAAGATCATTTTGAAGCCGAGGAACTGAAGGAATATTAAAGAACCCAGAAATGTTCATGTTTGAGGTGATGAGAGCTTCTTGTATGCTTAGAAGGAGGGAATGACTGATAAGTGATCCTACAAAGAACAGAATAGTCTGTTGTCCCTCTGAAGGGATGTGTTTTTCTTTTTTTTTTTTTTTCTTTTTTTCTTTTTTTTGCGGTATGCGGGCCTCTCACTGCTTGGCCTCTCCCGTTGCGGAGCACAGGCTCCGGACGCGCAGGCTCAGCGGCCATGGTTCACGGGCCCAACCACTCCCCGGCATGTGGGATCTTCCCAGACTGGGGCACGAACCCGTGTCCCCTGCATCGGCAGGCGGACTCTCAACCACTGCGCCACCAGGGAAGCCCGGGATGTCTTTTTCTTTAGAGAAAATTGGATCAATTATAGGCAATTGATCTGGTTAATAATCTGAATTTTATCCGCTCCAACCAAATCATCTGGGTGAACATTTCTTGCCTTTCCTGCCTAATGTGAAACACTAGTTCAGTGTACCTCTCCTTTTTCATAAAGAAATTGTCAGCTGCTATTGACAAGCAGCTAATGAGTTTGACACGGGATCAATATTGCCATCAGTCTTTAGCACAGACATGTATTTACATAATGTGGCTTCCTAAAGCATGGACTTAAAAGAGTTGTTTTCTACTCCAGGGGATGTATAAGTAAACTTCATTCTAATCACTATTCTTAGAAGATTCATCAAATTTTTAAGAGAGATGATCAGTCTTTAACTGTTTTTACACCTCAGGATGATACTGGAGTTGAGGATTTGACTCTGACCGTACTTGGCCCTCCTTCACCAACATACGATATTACAATAGGATTCAAGCGGTGGCTTTTTTTTCTGTTTTACAATTTGAGGTTGATGTTAACGTTGAGAATTTTCAGGAAGCTTATCTTCAAAGTCACTTGTGGCTTAACTCTGATAATTTTTCAATTTGGGGAGCTGGTTTGCTTTTGCTTGAAAAATACCTCCATATTTACATACACTTACAGTATTTTAAATTATAATTTTAAGGTAACAATAGACAAAATTTGGGACTTCTAAGAGGAAAAAAAAAAGTCAGTCATGATCTTACCACTGTAATGAAATCACTGTAGTCATTTGTATATTTCCATTCTGGTTTGTAAAGGAGGATGGTTTATTTCATATTCTCGGCTCTTTGGGTTTATTTGTTCTCAATGTACCTGTAAAACATTCAGTGACTGGTGTCAGGTGCAGAGATGACCCTGGTCCTGCGGATTATCAGGTGACCATCCCTTCACGTATGGCATGGGGGTGACTGGCGTGGGGTTTAGGGTCAGGAATTGGCACAGGGGAGAGGCCCGAAATTTCTTCTTATGCCCACCGAGGAGGGTGCCAAAACCTCAGGACCACCAGGGACAGTTGGGCCTCCCCCAAGATGTGGTCACTCTGTGACAGAGGCTCCGGAAGATGGCGCATCCTGGGGTGGGGCTCTCTAGAAATTTCCGCTGAAAGTCATCTTGACTTGTAAGATTTTTCCCTGTATGTCTGAAAAGTTACCTGTGTATCGATACTTGCTGTGCAGGTGTTTTTAGTCACACCTTGGAGCTGCAAAACCTAATTGGCTGAGCCAGGCCCCACCAGCCAACAAAGGAGCCACATAGAATGTAATTTTTTCCAGAAGAAGTCTGGCTTCGTTTTTGAAGTCACACCCGTGTGTGAATCGGTGCCTCTGGTGGCCTCTCATGTCTGCATTCTCATCCTGAAATAGGAGTGGAGGCACCTAGGACTCTGTTAGACTTTCCCACCCCCTCTGTCTCTCTCTGAAGTTCTCTTTCATTTGCATCCCAGTGACCTTGCACAGAAAGTATGGGTTGGGGATGAGGGCATCCCTAATCACCATAAGATTAGGGGTCCTGAGAGGGTTTTGCGCAGGGGCTGGGAAACAGTGGAGGACGTACGGGTGGGTGGGGGGATGGAGCATTGCAGCCCAGGCAGACGTGGACCAGCATTGGGAAGGACACACTGAAATATGCTCTCGTCCACCACGAGTACTTTCTGGAAGAGCTTTGACTGTCCCTCCCCCACAGTATAGGGACCCCTCTTGGAAAGATCTCTGTGCTTCCCTGACAGACTCTCCACATGCTGCTGAATTAGGGAGCAGGAAGTAGTTTGAGATGGCCTGGTCTTCTTAGAGTCAACCTTTATTCTTAAAGTCTCGTCCCTTTATTTTGATGAGCATCATAAAATGCAGACCAGAGACCTTCAAGATGGTGGAGCAGTAAGATGCGGAGATCACCTTCCTCCCCACAAATACATCAGAAATACATCTACATGTGGAACAGCTCCTACAGAACACCTACCGAATGCTGGCAGAAGACCTCAGACCTCCCAAAAGGCAAGAAACTCCCCATGTACCTGGGTAGGGCAAAAGAAAAAAGGAAGAACAGAGACAAAAGAACAGGGATGGGACCTGCACCAGTGGGAGGGAGCTGTGAAGGAGGAAAGGTTTCCACGCACTAGGAAGCCCCTTTGCGGGCGGAGATGGCAGGTGGTGGTGGGGGCTGCTTCGAAGCTATGGAGGAGAGGCAGCAACAGGGGTGCAGGGGACAAAGTGGAGAGATTCCCACGCAGAGGATCGGTGCCAACCAGCACTCACCAGCCTGACAGGCTTGTCTGCTCACCCGCCAGGGTGGGCGGGAGCTGGGAGCTGAGGCTCGGGCTTCAGAGGTCAGATCCCAGGGAGAGGACTGGGTTTGGCTGCGTGAACACAGCCTGAAGGGGGCTAATGTGCCACAGCTAGCCAGGAGGGAGTTCGGGAAAAAGTCTGGACCTGCCTAACAGGCAAGAGGCCATTGTTTCTGGGTGCGCGAGGAGAGGGGATTCAGAGCACCGCGTAAACAAGCTTCAGAGACGGGCGTGAGCCGCAGCTATCATCTCAGACCCCAGAGGCAGGCACAGACCACTACTGCTGCTGCCACTGTCACCAAGAAGCCTGTGTGCAAGCACAGGTCACTACCCACACCCCTCCGGGAGCCTGTGCAGCCCGCCACTGCCAGGGTCCTGTGATCCAGGACAACTTCCCCAGGAGAACACATGACGCACCTCAGGCTGTTGCAACGTCACATTGGCCTCTGCTGCCGCAGGCTCGCCCCACATTCCGTACCCCTCCCTCCCCCAGCCCTGAGTGAGCAAGAAGCCCCAACAAGCTGCTGTTTTAACCCCGATCTGTCTGGGCGGGGAACAGATGCCTGAGGGAGGCCTACACGGAGAGGCGGGGGCAAATCCAAAGCTGAACCCCAGGAGCTGTGCGAACGAAGAAGAGAAAGGAAAATCTCTCCCAGCAGCCTCAGGAGCCGCGGATTAAATGCCGGCGATCGGCTTGATAAATCCTGCATCTGTGGAATACCTGAATAGACAACGAATGTTCCCAAAATTGAGGTGGTGGATTTTAGGAGCAACTGTTAACTTGGGGGTTGCTTTCTGCGTTTGATTATTTTTGGTTTTATGTTTATCTTAGTTTAGTTTTTAGTGCTTGTATTCATTGGTGGGTTTGTTTATTTGTTTGTTTGCTCTCTTCCTTTTTTTTTTTGTCTTTTTGTGAGTGTGTGTGTGTGTGTGTATGTTTCTTTGAGTGATTTTTTCTGTTTAGTTTTGCTTTTACCATTTGTCTTGGGGTTCTGTCCGCTTTTTGTTTTTCTTTTTATGAGTGTGTAAGTGTATGTGTCTTTGTGTGATTTGGTCAGTGTAGTTTTGCTTTTACCATTTGTTTTGGGGTTCTGTCTTTTCTTTTTTTTGTTCTTTTTTGTTTTTCTTCCTTTTCTTCCGTGACTTGTGGCTGGCAGAGTCTTGCTACTGTGGCCACGTGTTGTGCCTGAGCCTCCAAGGTGGGATAGCCAAGTCTAGGGCATTGCACCACCAGAGACCTCCCAGCCCCACATAATATTAATTGGTGAGAGCTCTCCCAGAGATCTCCGTCTCAAAACTAAGACCCAGCTCCACCCAACAGCCAGGAAGCTCCAGTGCTGGATGCCCCATGGCAAACAACTAGCAAGACAGGAACACAACCCCACCCATTAGCAGAGAGGCTAAAATAAAAACAAAAATAAACAAATGGGACCTAATGAAACTTAAAAGCTTTTGCACAGCAAAGGAAACCATAAACAAGATGAAAAGACAGCCCTCAGAATGGGAGAAAGTATTTTCAAACGAAGCAACTGACAAAGGATTAAGTGCCAAAATATATAAGCAGCTCATGCAGCTCAATATCAATAAAACAAACAACGCCACCTAGAGGGGTGGGATAGGGAGGGTGGGAGGGAGATGCAAGAGGGAGGAGGTATGGGAATATATGTATACGTATAGCTGATTCACTCTGTTGTATAGCAGAAACTAATACACCATTGTAAAGCAATTATACTCCAATAAAGATGTTTAAAAAAAAAATCCAGTTGAAAAATGGGTCTAAGACTTAAACAGACATTTCTCCAAAGAAGATATACAGGTTGCCAACAAACACGTGAAAAGATGCTCCACATCACTAATCATTAGAGAAATGCAAATCAAAACTACAATGAGGTATCACCTCACACTGGTCAGAATGGCCATCATCAGAAAATCTACCAACAATAAATGCTGGAGAGGGTGTGGAGAAAAGGGAACCCTCTTGCACTGTTGGTGGGAATGTAAATTGATAACAGCCACTATGGAGAACAGTATGGAGGTTCCTTAAAAAAACTAAGAATAGAACTACCATACGACCCAGCAATCCCACTACTGGGCATATACCCTGAGAAAACCATAATTCAGAAAGAGTCATGTACCCCAGTGTTCATTGCAGCTCTATTTACAATAGCCAGGACATGGAAGCAACCTAAGTGTCCATTGACAGATGAATAGATGAAGATGTGGCACATATATACAATGGAATATTACTCAGCCATAAAAAGAAACGAAATTGAGTTATTTGTAGTGAGGTGGATGGACCTAGAGTCTGTCATACAGAGTGAAGTAAGTCAGAAAGAGAAAAACAAATACTGTATGCTAACACATATGTATGGAATCTAAAAAAATAAAAAACATGAAGAACCTAGGGGCAAGACGGGAATAAAGATGCAGACCTACTAGAGCATGGACTTGAGGATATGGGGAGGGGGAAGGGTAAGCTGTGACAAAGTGAGAGAGTGGCATGGACATATATACACCACCAAATGTAAAATAGATAGCTAGTGGGAAGCAGC
>NW_006786302.1:2016597-2048919 GCF_000442215.2 Lipotes vexillifer | reverse complement strand
GAAGATGTGGCACATATATACAATGGAATATTACTCAGCCATAAAAAGAAACGAAATTGAGTTATTTGTAGTGAGGTGGATGGACCTAGAGTCTGTCATACAGAGTGAAGTAAGTCAGAAAGAGAAAAACAAATACTGTATGCTAACACATATGTATGGAATCTAAAAAAATAAAAAAGGGCTTCCCTGGTGGTGCAGTGGTTGAGAGTCCACCTGCCAATGCAGGGGACATGGGTTCGTGCCCCAGTCCGGGAAGATTCCACATGCCGCAGAGCGGCTGGGCCCGTGAGCCATGGCCGCTGAGCCTGCATGTCCGGAGCCTGTGCTCCGCAACGGGAGAGGCCACAACAGTGAGAGGCCCGCGTACCACACACACACACAAAAAAGGTTCTGATGAACCTAGGGGCAGGACAGGAATAAAGACTTCCCTCATGGTCCAGTGGTTAAGAATCCGCCTTCCAATGCAGGGGATGTGGGTTCAATTCCTGGTCGGGGAACTAAGGTCCCACATACCGCAGGGCAACTAAGCTTGCACGCCGCAACTAGAGAAGCCTGTGCGCCCCAACGAAGACACTGCAGCCAAAATAAACAAGAACAGGATTCTTTCTTGAAGGCCGCTAAGTGAACTCAGTGCTGGAGCCTCTGGGGACCCTCTCGGGAACGTACTGGGTGATGGAGTACCAGGTGCCAGCCACTGGCCAAGCCTGTGGGCTCCTGTGCTGTGGGTATGGAGGGGATGCCCTGGGCCCTTTCTAAAGTCCCACGTGTGCTTTGATGAAACGGGGACACGGGCAAAGGAAGAAAGATTGTGCGTCATGGGAAGCAGCAGGTTTGGACCCGGGCCAGAGGTCATGTTTGCGTTTGCTTCTTGTCACTCAGAGGAGGGGCATTTTGGTGGGAGGAAAGTCTCCTTTCGACCTCAGGAGCCACCCTGTCACATCAGAGGTGGCCACAGAGGCACAGAAGGCCTTTGCCTGGGATCAAAGACCGGGGTCCCAAGCAGCAGGAGAAGGAGGAAGGGCCACCTGTTCTCCCTTCCCTTCCCTCGAGGTGCTCTGGTGGGATCCTTCCTCCCTTCTTGTAAGGGGACTCCTGTTAGGGATGCCACCTGTGTTTCAGACACACAGAGTAAGGCCCTTCTGCAGCCATCAGATTCCCACAGACTTGACCCAAAGTAACAGCTGTAAAGCCTTGGGGACTGCTTGCTGATTTTCTTTGGTTTGGGTTCTGGGTCTCAGAAAGGCCTGTGTGCAGGGCAGAGCTTTGGTCCTCTCTCCAGGTACCGGAGTGCGCGGCAGGGATGGGCTCCAGAGCATCCCTCCCTCTTTGGCCTCGTTCTCCTTCCTCCCGTCCTGGGCTGGCTTCCCAGAGGGCTGGGAAGAGAGTGTGGTTGTCCCGGCTTCTCCCCCTTTCCCTCCCTGCCCACTCCCAGGAGGGAGCTGCTGGTGACTTCTGGGGCCAGGATTTATGGGAGGCCAAGGTGACCCGCCCGTCTGCACTCATGTGGCCAAGTGCAACCCGGCGTCTCTTTCACATCTGGCCTGCTTTCCTGGCTGGGGCCCAGGACGTGGTTTCTTAGTGTTTCCACATGTGAGGGGCTAGGCTGGAGCCTCTGACATTGTTCTTACCATCAGCACCTCTTTGATCAGAAGAAGTGCAGAGAGGGAGGTTCTGTGTTTACACAAAAAGCAAAAGGGTATTTAAAATAGTATGTTTGAGTAGGTGCCTTGGAAGTGGAATTCACAGCTGAACGGGGCCTCTGGCATGTTCCGAAGTTACCCAACCATGTCAATCAGTGGATGTGCAGGGATCACGGTTCTGACAGCAGGATCTTGTATGGGAATTTTATAGTTTTAATGGGGATTTTATAGTTTTAAGGTAAGTTTGGAAAGGAAAATTTGGAAAACTTGAAGCGATGGGGAAGACATTTTTATTCATAGGTTGAAGAATCAAAATCGTCCTCGGTTTTCAAGTCCTTGCTTAAATGTCACCTCTTCCCTGAAGCCTCCCTGGATTCTCCCTGACTAGCACTAATATCCCCCTGCTTGATGATTTTCTAGTGCCTGGAATATATGACCGTTATACATTGCAGCACTTACTGTTATATGTTTAAGCGACTTTGTCCTCCGTTTATCTGTAAACTCTTTGAAGGCATAACCTCCCTTTTTCCATTCTGTTTCCCTGGAGCATAATTGCATCCTCAATAATAAAGATTTATTCAATGGAATCAAAATATATCAGATAGCATTTCTCTTTCTGTGTATGGGAAAAATGTAGTTTTCCTGAGTAAATTTAGAAGATAGCTGTTTCAATGAAAAAACTTACGGCTTAATTAGAAAACTTAGTTTCAAAGAGGGTTTGCATCAAGCTTGGACATTGGGCGTGTATAGCTATACATCTATTTCACTGTAAGCCTTTTGTGAGAAGACGGTCATTGTTAACCATGTGACTAGCGCATGTGGCGGAATGTCTGGGAAGTGGGAGGTTCAGGAATGCCGCAGCGATGAATACATTGAGAACATTTCTGGTTTCAATTTGGTTTACCTACTCTCGGTCTGGAAGATCTGGAACGCTGCCCTGGACTTTTGGCTCTGCGTGAATTAGCTGTGAGGAAGAGGAGGAATTCTGAGCTTCAGGGGCTGGGATCATGAGAAGTAAGTGGACAGGAATCTTCTCTAAGACGAAGCCATTGAGTCTGCCTTGCTGATGACAGCCCAGTGTTGGAACTATTCTTCCATCATTCATAAAAAAAGGTTTTATTTTCACATGCAACTTGCTCATAACATGGCTCAAAGCCCTGAAACAAACAAACCAAACCAAACCAAACCAAACAAAAAAAACCCCAAAAATTACCCACAAAAATTTTCTGGAAGTGATTACTTAACAGTTCCCATTTCATAGACAATTGAGTAAAACAATGTTGTCTTTCCTTCCCTGAGGGATCTGGGGGTGGGGGACAGTGAGCTTGAATCTCTGAAGGTATCACAGTCAAGGAAGTCTGAGGCTTGTAACTCTCCCTTCCTTCTCCTCGTCACCTCCACTTCTGTTTTTCTCATTTAATATTTATTCCACTAGAATAGTACTTTTTTAAAGTGTATTTTTCTCCCTTGCTTTCACTCTGACTTGACACATTTTGGAACTTCTGTTTAATGTGTTCATGAAGTTAGCTTGAGGAGGAGTCCTTGGTCTAAGATGTAACACCCAGGCTGAGTGAACAAATTGGCTAAGAATTGTGTCCGGAGAGTTGGTGTTGTTTTGCTTTTGATTCTCAGGCTCTTACACAAGAAAACAAGTCCTTTTCACTGGCTCCAGCCCTGACACAGACCTTCCCCCTTTCTCCTCTGTATAGCACGGTGGCCAGCAAAGTCAACAGGGCAGGGTGGGCAAGGCGAGAGGTGGCCCCCTTCACAGCAGGAAGGTCAGTTCTCCCCGACAAGGATCACACACTGTGGATAATGACCGCCAGACCCCTTCAACTTCAGACACACTCGCTCAGCTCCTAAGTTATTTCAGTTTGGTCTCGTTCGAATGAGTTTGTCACATTGAAATGGATTAAGGAGAGAAGGGTGCCCACAAGTGGTAAATGAGGAGGAAAAGCCAGATGAGGATTAAAAATATATCTTGAGGGCATTATGCTAAGTGAAATAAGTCAGACAGAGAAAGGTAAATACTGAATGATATGGCTTATGTGTGGAATCTAAAAAAGTATGACAAACTAGTGAATATAACATAAAAGAAGCAGACTCACAGATACAGAGAACAAGCTAGGGGTTACCAATGGGGGAGGGGCAGTATGGGGGTGAGTGGGAGGAACAAACTATTGGGTGTAATATAGACTCAAGGATGTATTGTACAACATGAGGAATATAGTCAATATTTTGTAATAACTGTAAATGGAAGATAACTTTTAAAATTTTATAAAAATAGGGCTTTCCTGGTGGCGCAGCGGTTGAGAGTCCGCCAGCCGATGCAGGGGACGCGGGTTCGTGCCCCGGTCCGGGAGGATCCCACATGCCGCAGAGCGGCTGGGCCTGCGTGTCTGGAGCCTGTGCTCTGCAACGGGAGAGGCCACAATGGTGAGAGGCCCGCGTACCGCAACAAAACAAAACCAAAAAATTTTATAAAAATAAAAAATTTTAAAAATTGAATCTTTTAACCCATAAAAATATGTGTCTTGAATGATGAGGTGACCTGATCAAATGGCAAGTGTTTGTAGTCAGGATATTATTGAGAACAACCTCAAGGCGTTTTACTAGGAGTGTTTCTGAATCTTTTGGTTGCGGGAATTGAAAGCACTTACTTCATATTTTCACTGAGCATAATAACACAGCTAAAACGGGCTCTTCATAGTAAAATGCTATGTTGTTAGAAGCAAACCCAATATAAAATGCTGTGAAAGAAAAAGGAAATGACGATCTGTATTTGACTGTTGACCTACAGGATACCTGGAGGTAAAAACAAAACAAAACAAAGCTAAAAGTAATTGCTCTCTCATGATTTGAAAATGCTGTCTTTTCAAGTTGATATGTATGGACTTAAAAGATGTCCTCCAACTGTTGGTCAGCCTATAGGGTGTACCCTAATCGAAGCCATCTTTAACGTACCAGTAAAGAGTAGAAAATGTATATTTGGGGAAAATAAGGTCCCAGACTCATAGGAAGTACAATGGCTCTTTAATTTAGGGAGATTGGCACAGGATAAGGTATTGCTAATATAGATAGTGTGTCATCATTGTTCCTCCCCCAATATTCATTCTTCCTTTCTTTCTCCTTCCCTCCCTCCCTCTCTCCCTCCCTCTCTCCCTCCCTCCCTCCCTCCTTTCCTCCCTCTTTCTCTCTCTTTCTTTCTTAAATTGGAGTATAGTTGATTTCCAATGTTGTGTTAATTTCAGGTGTACAGCAAAGTGATTCTGTCACACATATACGTAAATCCATTCTTTGTCAGATTCTTTTCCCGTATAGGTTGTTACAGAATACTGAGTAGAGTTTCCTGTGTAATACAGTAGGTCCTTGTTGATTATCTATTTTATATTTAGAAGGATGTATATGTTATCATTGTTCTTCAAGTCAAGATCCCAGTAGGTACCAACTGTTTTTTACGCCACAGCAAAATTAACAAAGAAAACCTTTCCTGTAAATGGCTGACAGCAGAAATTGCTTTTATGGAGAGAGACACCTAGGTAGCCTCTTCAGTAGTTAGGGAAGAGCTTGGTTACCTGGTGTGTAAAGAGAGGTCATCTTCATAAAGGGACATAAGTTGGGAAATTCATCATTGGTGGTTCACTTGATAAGCTTTTGCTCCAAGATTTTCCATGAAGGAAGTAGAATCTTGATGACTGCAGTGTGTGGTGGTTTGTTATGGTCATGATGGGGCAAGTATTGGAGATCGTAGGGCCGTTGAAAACCATTGCTTTAAGGCACTGGTGTTCCAAATTCTCCTCTGCTGGTTCTCAGAAGTTTTACAAGCACCTACATTACTAAAGGCTAAAAACAAAACAAAACAAAAACTTGAGAGAAAAAAATCCAAAAGAAATCCCAAATCCTTATATCCCATATCTACTCTCTTTCAAAACCAAATAATAAGAACCTCAGTTCTGCAACATCTTTCATCATTCTTCTTTTCATAGTTTGGTGTCACTTTTGATCTGAGTTCAAAATTAAATGTTGAGTGCCAGCTTAAATACACACACACACACACACACACACACACACACACACCCCTGGAGCTGTTCTTTTGAATCACCTTAAAAAAAAAAAACTAAAAAAAAAAAACTAAAAAAAAAAAACTCTTCAAACTCTATGATCAGACTTCACCCCTGTGACATTTAGGATGTATGTTATAAAAATATATAGGAACTGGCAAACCAGCTCCAGAGCCCTTGTTAAGCTTTTTCCATTCTGCAAAGGCAACAGCTCTGAAATACAGAAGTGATTGCATTAAATCCTTGGCTGGCAATTTTGTGTGGGACTGGGTATTGAAATGCAGCAAAGCAAATAATTAAGGCATATGTTTACCTATAATTCTTTTTACCTTGGGAGAAGGATTAAATAGGAACAGTTTGGTTGTTGTCAAATTCTTAGCAGTTGCTTTCAAGCATGAAACAGTCCCTGGGCTCTCGGAGGATTTACTTAGCAGTTTGAATAGAGAGGTCTTTACTGCTAATGGAACTGAGATGGCAGGCTTAAGCAATGGGGTGCTTTATAGCCTCTTTAGCCACTTGAGAAGATGTAACATCAAACGGCTGAAACCAGCTCAGTCTCCATTGGTGTTTAGGAAGTTGTGCAAAATTGGTGAATAAATAATTCAGGGTTGGACGAGTGTCTGGATGCCAAAAGTGTTGAGAGTATCTAAAAGCCCGATTCACGGAAGATTTCTTTCTGGGAGGAACTCTGGAAGCGCCTACCTGAGCTTGGCCCCAGGGAACAGTTACAGACGATGACATTTTCTATGAAAGAAAGTTTTTGCTTGGGATTGACGGAGCTTTGTAAAGAAACATTTCACTGGGGACTCCAATCCTGGAAAAGTGTTATTCATAAAAAAAAAAAGAATATTTTATTTTCAGTACAGATGGTTGGCAATGACTGCTTGTGTATGGAGGCATGGATATGTGTTTAAAATATAGGATAGGGGCTTCCCTGGTGGCACAGTGGTTGAGAGTCCGCTTGCCGATGCAGGGGACATGGGTTCGTGCCCCAGTCCGGGAAGATCCCACATGCTGTGGAGCGGCTGGGCCCTTGAGCCATGGCCGCTGAGCCTGCACGTCCGGAGCCTCTGCTCCACAGCGGGAGAGGCCACAACAATGAGAGGCCCACGTACCACAAAAAATAAATAAATAAATTAAATAAATAAATAAATAAATAAAATATAGGATAGTGATGATTGCTTAGAGTCTTAAGTAACTGTTTAAGCTCTTTGCTATTTGATGGCTAGGATTTAAGAAAATACCTTTTGATGGCATGGGAGAGAATGAGTCACAGTTTGTCTCATGGTAGCTGGTCGAAGCTTCTGCTTCACCCTGTAGTCGGTCTGTTCGTGATCATGATGGAGACATATCTGGAACATGTTCTCTAGTGAGCAGGTGGAAAGCAGGTGTTGGGCACTGGCTGGATGGATGCATGGTTGTTTGCAAACATCCTAACTCTCCTTCTTGGCAGAGTAAGTAGACCTGTGCTTCCACGTCCATTTGAACATAGGTGGCCACATGACTTGCTTAGACCAATTAAATGTGTCACTTCTGGGCAGAAGCATGAAGAGCCAGCGTATGCCTCACCACATCCCATGCTCCCTGCCAGAGCAAACTGCAATATTTTGGCCCCAGGTGAGGAGGACTTGAAAGAGCCCCCACTGACCTGCAGTGGGCATGGAGGATCTGTGAGAAATGATGCATTCCTTGGTGTTTTATGATCGTTACTGCAGCATAACTTGGTTGACCCTGACTAGTATAACCCTTGAGGTCCTAGATTCTTCTTGAGGAAAAGAACTGTGCTCAGGAGGCCTTGTAGCTATTTCTTTACCTCGGGCGCAGCAGAGAAATTCCTGTGCCGACCTGTTGAGTCCAAGGTCACACGGCTAATAATTGGTGAGCTGGGATTTCAACCCAGCCCCCAGAATCCTTGCTTTTAATTACTGTAATTTGACTGTTAAATGAAGAAGAATATTCTTGAACTTTTATAAATCATACTTGGACTGCATTTTCTGAAATATGTAGTTTATGGTTCTTTTTTTGGTTTAAGACTCCCCAGGTATGCACTGTATGTACTTTTAAAAAAATATATTTTATTTATTATTTATTTATTTATATTTTTTGGCTGCATCAGGTCTTAGTTGGGGCACGCAGGATCTTCATTGAGGTGTGTGGGATCTTTCGTCGTGGCTTGCGGGCCTCGCTCTAGTTGCGGTGTGCACTTTTTCTCTCTCTAGTTGTGGCGTGCAGGCTCCAGGGCGCGTGGGCTCTGTAGCTATGGCACGTGGGCTTAGTTGCCCCACAGCGTGTGGGATCTTAGTTCCCCGACCAGGGATCGAACCTGCGTCCCCAGCATTGGAAGGAGGATTCTTTACCACTGAACCACCAGGGAAGTCCCTGTGTATGTAGTTTTGCTTTATCTTTTAAGCTTCTTACCACCTCCACTCTCTCTCTCTTATGATGGTTGGGGTCAGGGCTCTCATATGAGAGGAATTGATACTGGGCTTCCTTTGGTCTATACTGGGCACTCTGTGGTTCATACTGGACTCCCTGTGGTCTCTACTGGGCTCCCTGTGGTCTACACTGGGCCCCCTGTGGTCTATAGTGGGATCCCTATGGTCTGTACTAGACCCCCCTGTGGTCTATATTGGGACCCCTGTGGTCTGTGCTGGGCTCCCTGTGGTCTATACTGGGCTCCCTGTGGTCTATACTGGGTTCCCTGTGGTCTCTACTGGGTTCCCTATGGTCTGTGCTGGGCTCCCTAATTTATTGGTTTTGTCCTTTCGAGAGGAGCTGTTGATGCAGCTGTTTTCTGCAGGATGAAAACAATTGGAGGAAAAGACCAAGACTGGTAGTGAACTTGGGACCATGCCTGAGATTTGTGAGTCTAGGTGAGGTACCGTCAGGGGGACCCTGGAGGCACAAATGCAGCTGAGACAGGCCTGGCTGACATGTCTGCTGGGGGCTGCACTGTGTCTGGGCCCCAGGTCAGGGTGGTGAGGGGGCGGCAAGCCCTCATGCAGGTGTAGGGCTGGTGAGGGGCTGGGGCAGGGACAGGCCCCAGGCCAGCTGCAGCGCTGAGTGAGACGGGGCTCCGTGGTGGCTGAAGCGGCAAGCATGCTAGGCTCCTGGGGAAAGCTGCACCCTTTTCACCTGAGAGTCGAGAATCAAATGCTTGACCTGGCCAGCCTGGGTGTGTGTGCGCGTGTGTGCGTGTGCGCGCGTCTGTGCATCTGTGTTGGGGAGGGAAAGTAAACAAGAATGGGGCTGTTGAAACAAGCCAAAGTTTGGCCAAGTTCTCCTTCAAATCTTTAATCCCTCCAGGATATTTTCTCCAGGCTTAAGAGGAAAAATCATTTTCTAAAACTCTGTCTTCCTGATTTCTCTGTGATTCCGGGGGGTCACTTGTGGAGCATTTTTCTCTCTAAATTCTCTGTATGTTAAACTTGCTTTAGTGCTATTTGAATTTCTGGAAATGATCATTTTTTTTCTATTTTCCTTTTTTGGTGTTAGGTCATTTCTTGTTGGGGTGATATTTTACAGTTTAGTTCCTTAAAAATAGTTTTGCTTACAGTGTTAATTTCACCTTTATTTGAAAAATGTTAGCTGGAAATCACTTTCCGTTGTTAACCCTTTTTTCTGATTAAGTGAGTCCTGCATCGTCATAGGATAAACCAGAAACTACCACAAGATATCAAAAAGAAAGTAAAACATAATCCACTTAAAGAAGTACTATTAACAAGTTTTTGTCTTTTTTTCCAGATTTCTATGTATGTATATATGCTTTATACATGTGCACTTACATGCAAAATACTGCATACGCTACATACGTAGTTTTTACAGCTTGCTTTGTTCAGTGACCAAGATCAGCATTATTTTTCCAGGCTGAAAAATAATCCTGGAAAACATGATTTTTAATAGCCGCCCACAATTTTAATACTATTCCGTAATTTATATGTTTTTACTTTTTGCAGTGTTCGCCATTTGGGTTGTTGGCAGTCTTTCACTATTAATGATGCTGTGTTGAGGGTCTTTGTTTCCATGTGAGTTGAGAGATGATGAAGGCCTAGAGTAAAAAATAAGTCCTGTTCCTAAGCTCCTCCTGTGACTGGCTATGTACCCAAGAGCAACCCAGTGAGGGGATTAGCATTGTTCCCCACAGAGAAACAGGCAGACCCATCCGGTGCCCACAGCTACAGGCCAGGGAGCTGGGATGTGAACCCAGTTCCTTGGGGATCCAGGCCCAGCTCTTCCCCACCTCTCATTCTGGCGTGGGGAGCGCTGAGACCAAACGATGAAAGAAGGACTCTTGGCTTATATGTGGAATCTAAAAAAAAAAGATGCAAATGAACTTATTTACAAAACAGAAATAGACCCACAGACATAGAAAACAAATTTTGGTTACCAGGGGAGCTGGGATGTGAACCCAGTTCCTTGGGGATCCAGGCCCAGCTCTTCCCCACCTCTCATTCTGGCGTGGGGAGCGCTGAGACCAAACGATGAAAGAAGGACTCTTGGCTTATATGTGGAATCTAAAAAAAAAAGATGCAAATGAACTTATTTACAAAACAGAAATAGACCCACAGACATAGAAAACAAATTTATGGTTACCAGAGGGGAAAGTTTGGGGGGAGGATAAATTAGGAGGTTGGGATTATTAACATATGCACACTACTATATATAAAATAGACAACCAACAAGGACCTACTGTATAGCACAGGGAACTATACTCAATAATTTGTAATAACCTATAAGGGAAAAGAATCTGAAAAAGTATATATGTATCTGTGTGTATATATATATATAAAACTGAATCACTGTGCTGTATACCTGAAACTAACACAATATTGTAAATCAATGTACTTCAATTAAAAAATAAATTAATTTAAAAAAATGAAATAGAAAAAGAAAAAGAAAAGGAAATTGTGTGGGAAAAGCTATTATGATTAAACAAGAACCTGCCCATGCTGATCAGATCTGAATATACGGGAAACTATCAAACAAACCTTCCTTCCCCAGCCTTGGCATTTTAGATTAAAAAAAGAAGGCCTGGAGTGGTTTGCCTGAGACCTCTGATTCTCTGTAGCTGTGAGTGGACCACAGCCCCGAGGTTGGTCCCCCATGTTCTTTCCTTCCACTGTGCTGGACTCTTCAGGCCTCCTTAAGACTAAAGGGTGAGGGTCCCAATTCTCTATTCATCAGGGGGGCAGATTACATCTGTAAAGGGGCTTCTCCCCACATTACCTAGTTTGAAATCAGTATCTTCCAAAGTCTAAGGGTGGCCGTCCTGCAGACTGGCTGGATTGGAATTCCACCTCCACCTTTTCCCAGCCCCGTGGCCTGGGCAAGTCATTTCACTTCTCTGAGTCTCAGTTTCCTCCTCTGTAAAATGGAGACAGCAAGAGGGTCTGCCCCACGGGCTTGTTGTGAAGACAACACTAGCGACAGGGCAGCTGAGATCTTCAAGGACGTTGAAGGAATCATTTTTTTTTGCCTCTAACAAAATTGATAGAAACTGCAAGAACTTGAAATATACCTATAGCCGTCATTGAGAGTATATATTTAAGAAGAGTATTAAGATAGAAGTGTTGGTGAAAAAAGCTTTTAGAAGACTAAGAAAACTCCAAGTTCAAAGGTTTTTTTTAAGCCGGCACTAGAATGTCATCTCAAATATGCTTCCTTTGTTTTCAGATATGAAAGTTGTTGGAAAAACACAAAACGAAACAAGCTCATCACATATCAATAAGCCAGAGTTCCAGATTTCCGGATTTGGCTTCACCTACTAGTAATTTTCCAGCTCTTGGAAATTGAATGAACGCAGATAGATGTTTTTAAAACATCTAGTTTCCCACACAGTTTGATTCAGTTTGCTGTTCTGGACATGAAAATGAAGAAGGGAATAAGGCCTAATCCTGGCCTGATGGTAAAGTCACACCGCAAGGTAAAAGAATAGGGAAGGGAGCTTCTGTTATAACTGCTCCATGCCCTTCTGGAATGGAAACACTGGGCCACAGCAAGGAGGTTGAGGCTCACCAAGATGCATTTGTTCTGTCTCTGTCAGTCAGTGGAGAAGTGGCAGTGATACCAGCGGTGGTGGTCGGTGTGTGACATTGAAACCCAAGACTGCCGTGTGCATCGAGGTGACCTAGAACGGGTCACCCGCATGTCTCCCAGCTTCTATTTTACGTACGAGAGAGAGCCCTTCCTCCTGTGAGGACTGAACGAGTTAACATTTGTGAGAGCGTGTGATGGAAGGAGGGCTCCCGGGATTCCCTGGATGTTTCCCAGATGTGCTTCACCCGGGAAAGGGGGCTGCATGGATCAATCATCAGAACTTCATTCTCTGCATCAGGATCATGTTCTAGGTTTTCTTTTACACTAGGTAATTCTGTTATACTATCCAAGCAGGTGATGTGAATATGAATTGGTATGCCCTCTGTGAGACAAGCACTCACTTTAGAAAAGTTTGTCCCCCCTGCCCCTCTTTTAAAAGGGCTTCACAATCCTTGGACCTTGGCAGGTCCATGGAGTGTAGGCCTGATGTACAGAGTTTAGGCAGCAAGAAGATTTCCATTTCACCATCTCATATGTAGGGACCGAAAAACTGCAGCTAGCAACCTGGAGGTCACGACCAGAAGAGCATGTGGGGGGAGATGTCACGGAGAATGGGAGGGAGCCTACACCTCGCCCCCTGTGCCCATGATAAAGCTGGGGCCTTCATGAACTTAACGGCCTGCTAGTCACGAACAGTAGTGTGGATGGCTGTGCCCCTGCCCGGGATCTGAGCCTGACCTGGGTTCCTCCAGATCCTACTCTAGGTTGCTTGGATTACAGCTGTGAGGTTTGGGACCGGCTCTGGTGCGCTCTCCAGTCAGATCCCCTGGTGGGAATTGATGGTACTCAGCTGCCCCTCCCTTGGACACCTGACTGGGCTCCCCACCCTGTGTGGGCAGCTTAGTGTCCTTCCTGTCCGCAGGGGGAACTCCTGGGTCCCCTTCTCTTCTGGTGGCTCTGGGATGACTCACACTACAATCTGGGTGGAATCAGGAGTCCTCCTGGAAACTGTTGCTACCACCTCCTGACCCCATTGACCTGCACAGTCAGCCACTCAGTCCGCACTCTGGGCAGGGCCTGCTTCCTGCTCAGTTTTTTGGCCATCAAACGTCACAGTCACTTGGAGCCTCAGACCTTGGCCTTTCCCTTGTCAGGGTCACAGCTCCCTCCCTCGAGGGCCTGGTGAAGCCCTGAAGCTGGACAGGGAAAGCGGTTTACTCTTCACTAACGAGGCTCACGTGTTCTGTCCTCGACCCCCTGGTCATCCTGTCCTTGGCCTCCCAGCCCCTGGGAGTGGGATCCTGTCTGCCCAGGGCTGGACTCCAGGCCTTGGGGTCCCCTAGGAGGGAGTCTTTGGGATACAGAACGCCCATGGACCTGTGGTGATGCTCAGTTCATGCCAGCCAATGTTTAGGAAGCACCTCCTCCCTGCTGGGCCTGTGCTGGATCCTGAGGGAGGATGAGGCCCCTGGGTGGGTACCAGGCGCACAAGCCTTCCTGTGTGTGGGCTGTGCTTACCCTCAGTGCCCTTGGAAATGTTTCAGATGGGATTTTGTGACAGAGAGTAGAACTGAACTTTAACCCAGTTATTTTCCCTCTTTAAAGGAGTAGGAAGGAAACCAATAGTACAGCTTAGTTAGGAAACAGGTTAGGGAGGAAACCCTGCTAAAGTGAGCAGAATTCCATTTATTCCAAATCAGAGGCCCTTATTTGTGTAAATGGGAATCCTGGTGTGGGCAGCTCCCCTGCCTCCTCTATTTGAAAAGAAAAAAGACAACTGGTTTTTTTCTAAAAGAATTTGCAATATTTTCCAATGGCCATATGGCAAGTATACTAAATATATTTCATATTTATTTCAATAGAAATATAAAAAGTATGTATGTCAGGATACATGTTCTAAGAGCCACTGTTAGGTTTCTGTATGCCAGGCTGGATTTTTTAAAGTATCTGAAGCATTCACTGCTTTTCACTTTAATATAAAAACATTAAAGTGATTCAGAAACAAAAAATGTTAAGTCATTTAATGATCCTACTTAAAATTAATGCAACTGATTTAGTGTATTTCTGTTGTCCCCTGGTGTCCTATTGTTGCACAGTAGTTATTATCTTTGAAATGAGAGTTGAAAAAGATAACATCGCTTTCTATCTGTGTCTTTCATAACATTGCAAATCTGGTGCAAAAACTTGTTTCTAAATCAGACATGTCTTATTCCATTTCATTTAATAGAATAACATATTTAAGTCACTGTGTGATATGCCAGAACCATTAGTTGGCATTTTAAGAGTCATTTAAAGAATGTACTTTAATTTACATCAGAAGGAAAACTAAATTAGAATTCAATTCCATCTTACTTCTGTTTTTTTTACTATATTCAAAATGAAAACTTTTCTTATTTTAAATTCTAGTTTTGCCCATGACTGTTAATACAGTCGTTCAACAAATAATTGGGTGCCCACTCTGTGTCAGGCACTGTTCTAGATGCTAGCAGCGCTAAACAAAGCAAAGTTGACATGAAGCTCTGTCCTCAGGGAGTCCCCATTCTATTTATGGACACATGTGTGGGCCAGGCACCAGGCCGTGTGCTTTCCATGCAGGAACCATTTTAGCCCTTGTATCAGTCCAAAGAGGAAAGCACTATTATTGTTTCGGTTTATGGAATGAGGACACAGAGGCCTGATGTGGTTTGCAATCTCCAGGCTCATAGGTGACAGGCTGGGTTTCCAGCCCGTTTCCATGCGCCCTCGTGCTGGTTTTGTGACCACTGTGCAGTGGGAGAGTCCTCAACTGGGTTAGCTTCAGGGAGGACCTGGAACCATCTAAATACGGGTGTTAGGAACTGAGCTTAAAAAGAGTGGTGGGGGGGCTTCCCTGGTGGCGCAGTGGTTGAGAGTCCGCCTGCCGATGCAGGGGACGCGGGTTCGTGCCCCGGTCCGGGAAGATCCCACATGCCGCGGAGCGACTGGGCCCGTGAGCCATGGCCGTTGAGCCTGCGCGTCCGGAGCCTGTGCTCCGCGACGGGAGAGGCCACAACAGAGAGGCCCGCGTACCGCAAAAAAAAAAGAGTGGTGGGCTGTGGACTCCAGGTGATGGTGATGTGTCAGTGCAGGTCATCAGTCGGCGGGATGGGGGTGGGTGTTGATCATGGGGTAGGCTGTCCATGTGTGGAGGCAGGGAAATCTCTGTATGTTTGCCTCAGTTTTGCTATGAACCTAAAACTGCTATAAAAATGGAAATTCTTTAAAAAAAAAAAAAAGAAGAAAGAAAGTATGGAAGCAGCCTCAGAGGAAGGCCACTGAGATGTTGAGGGTGCCAGCTGCATCCTATAAAGGGGATTTTAAGGAATTACCGAACTAGGCTCAATTGGTAGAAGGTTCCAGAAGGCAGGTTCCAGGTCAATATAAGGAAGAGCTGTCACCTGCCCATGGAGGGATGGATGGCCTCATTAATGGAGACCCCAGGCCTGTGGGCATGGTCAGGACTCAAGTGTAAGATGCATTCTGGCTTCCTGGAGATGCTTTGATTCTTTAGGTCTAGGTGGGGCCTGATCCTCTGAATTTCTAGTCAACATAATAGATGATCCATTTGTGGGGTGGGAGTGGTGGTGGTGTGGCAGAGGTCACAGAGGTCCAAAAGCCCTTTTTTGAGGAGAGTACATGGATTGTATTAGAAACTGAAATGCCAACGTGGCTGAAACACAGAGAGTAAAGCGAGCATTGAATTAGGAAAACGCGGAGGAGTAGGTCGGGGTGTGTGTGCAGAAAGGGGGGGGGGTTTCTGAACCCTGGGAAGGATCTTCCCTGTAACTGGAAATCTTTTAGCCTCGAGCAGCTCAGGGTAACAGGATTATATATGTGTGTGTGTGGAGTGTACACACACTCACACACACAGTATTTTTAAAGCTCACTCGGGCTGTGAAGAGGATGGATTTAAAAGTGTGGATGGAGAGGGGCAGGGGTGGATAGCTGCAGATGATTCCGTAGACTGGGGAAGCATCCCAGGTGAATGAGGATGGACAATGAGGAGGGTTTGGGAGGGAGGACGTGAAGATAGATTGGAAAATGGGGGGGAGGGAAAGAGAAGAATTAAGGGGGGAGGTGGGGAGAATTAAGAGGGGGTGTTGGGAGAAGCGGGGTGGGATGAATTGGGAGATTGGGATTATATATACTACTATATATAAAATAGATAACTAAGGAGAACTGACTGTATAGCACCGGGAACTCTACTCAGTGATCTGTGATGACCTAAATGGGAAGGAAATCCAAGAAAAGGGGGATATATGTACATGTATAGCTGATTCACTTTGCTGTACAGCAGAAACTAACACAACGTTGTAAAGCAACTATACTCAAATTAAAAAAAAAGGGTGGAGGTTGATGGCAGTTAGTCATGGAGGGAACCCTGGAGGAGGAGACCCAGGGTTGGGGTAGTGTTTTGAATGTAGGGGGTCTGAGATGGTTAATGCGAGCTCAGAGGGAGAGGTTGGGTGACGGAGGCCCAGGGGCTGGATAAAACTGGGGAGCGAGAATAGCCTTACCCAAGGTCCAGGGGATAAAGGCAGAAGTGCCTGATGCTGCCTGCCTGGCGGGGGAGGAGTACCAGGGCGGAGAGAGTGAGTCAGGACAGGAGGGGAGATGAGGCCTGAAGGGGATGGCCTTCGATTCCCTGGCTGGAGGTGGCTGGGGCTTCGGGGACAGCCCTCGAGGTGCAGCGTGGAGGCTGCCGATGCTGGAGGGGACAGGAACTCGGAGGACCCTTTCTGAGAAACTGGGTTACAAAGAGGAGCAGAGAAGTAGGACAGTGGCTCAAAGGAGATGTGGAAGGGAGGTTTGAAAACAGTTTAAAAACTGGGAGAGACTTTTGGCCTCTTTGCTGATTTATTTGAGAATTGGAGGGGATGAATTAAAGAAAAGAAAATTTGGAGTAATGCTTTTAAAGTTTCAACTCGGTTCCTTTAAAACGTTTTCCATCGTGAACTCTGCAGCCATCTTTGAGGGGATGATGGATTTCTGTTGCCAGTCTCTTCACAGGTGAGCCCTGGAGAAGGGACTTCTTTGAGACCACAGCTTTGTTTTTCTCCCCTAGAGATAAGATAAAGGCACCGTGAACACCACTCTCTGCCTTATTATCTAAGAAGGGGGGTGGTCCCAGATGCATATTGTAGTTGTAAGAGGTACCAGTGGATTTGTACCCGGACCCTGAGATCTGCTCACTTTACATCCTCTGAAAGTGAGACCCCACAGCCAGGATCTGATTTTCCTCTTTAATTGAGTATCACGTTAAAATCCGGAGCCCCAGGGACTACCATGCAGAACCATTTTCCCCTCCTCCTGATTTGTTTTTCTGGTCTGCAAATCTGTGTCCTGTTTCATTGAAAACAAATGGACCTCTTTAATTAAGAAGGTTTTAAAGTCATGAGATTGCAAAGTAATCTTGAATCCAATCCTCTGGAATTTTTAACCAAATCACCCAATATCTTCAAGCTCTAAGAATCTGTTCAGCTTTAAATTGAAACTGAATCCCAGGAGAAAATATTACCAGGTCTCATCAAAACCTGTGTTAATTTCCTTCTTTGTTTTCACTTTTCCTGTCTTAAATAATCAATCAGCTTGCTTTTCTATGGCAGTGAGTCTCAAGTTGGGTAACTGTGATAAGATATAATTCTTCCCATTAACTTGACTGTAATAACACTTTATATTCGTAATGGCCGGGAGTTAAGTGACAGAGGGCTGACATTTTAATTTTGTAACACACCGGGGCATTCCTTGTGGAGCTCCTGAGGATGGTAGGGTCCAGTATGGGATTTAGATAATGGTCTGGAGAAACAGATCTATTTCCTATGTAGATGGGTGGTTTTTCTAATACTGTCCCCGCCTCCCAAGTCTGCGATTTTCCGTGCGATTGTTCTAATGCTATATATCCATCAGGGGTGAGGCAGTAACATTAGCTGTGGACCTTAATGGATTTTTTCCAACTTTACTGAGGTATAATTGACAAATAAAAATTGTGTATATTTAAGGTATTCTCATACATGTACATTTGGTATATGTATACATTGTGGAATAATTACCACAGTCAAGCTAATTATAACACGCCTATTACCTCACATAATTACCACTTATTTATTTGTTTAGTGTGGTGAGAACATTTAAGATCTACTCTCTCAGGAAACTCCAAGTATACAATACAGTATCATTAACCATAGTCATCGTGCTGCAATATATCTCCAGAACTTACCCTGCATAACTGAGACTTTGGACCCTTTGACCCACATCTCTCCATTTTCCATCCCCCACCATCCCTGCCCTGCATTCTTGCCCAGGCTCTAGAAACCACCATTCTACTCTCTGCTTCTATGAGTTCAACGTTTTTAGATTCCATATGTAAGTCAGACCGTGCAGTATTTGTCTTTTCCGTGCTCAGCTTATTTCACTTAGCATAATGTGTTTTGGGTTCTGGGCGTTAATGAAATTTGATTGTCAATACATCCTGTGCTGATTGTACTCACTCAAGTTAAACAAAATTGTAAGGTGCAGATGGATAAAAACCCAAATGTCAAACGCTGGCTGACCAGTTTACAGTGAGAATGTGATATAACGTTCTGTGATGGACACGTGGTACCCAGATCTAAATGGTCTCCGGGGCAGCCAGGTGAGAAGGTTGCGTGCCTATGGAATCAGCACAGGGGATGATGTCAGTGGCCACTTGTCATCCGCTGTTTGACATAGTGTATCCATTTCTATTGTAGCAACACACGTATGGCAAGAACCAGACCATGACATTTCTATGGCTGTGCCATTTTCCTAGCAGTGCTCTACTGGACATTTTATATGCAAAGACATGAATGATATCCTCAGTTTATAGATGAAGAAAGTGAGCCTCAGAGAGGTTGTGTATTGGCCTAAAAGTTGCACAGATCATAAGGGTCGGAATTAGAATTGGAGCTCACATTTAATTCTAAAGGCTGTGTTTCTGTTTACTGTGCCGTACTCTTAAGATGTGGGTGGCCCATAGGTCTTCAGTGACACAAATCATCTCTAAGAAACCTCAGTGTCTCAGCACCTGATGGCCTTTCCAGGAGCAGAGCATCTGGTTCACTTTGCTGAGGCCTTTTCTGAGCCAGGGCAGCTGAAAAAGGCTCCCTGCTGCCGCTGGGGACCACTTCTGCTCTAATCAGGGATGTGTAAAATTCTAGCCATCAACTGGGCCTGGAGTCTGGATAAAGTGAATATTACAGGTGATAAATGATCCCAGGCAATTTATCCAGACTTAGGGGTGGTTTTTGGGAAGGAGTTGTAGAGAAGAACTGATGAAGGCGCATTTTAATGGTCTCTCACCAAAGCTGTGTGCTGTTTACTGTTGGAATTAGTGTGACTGATTCGTACAGTGCTCTGAAAAGCTGTGAAAATGGCCAGAAAAATTCTGTGATTGCCTCGGTGCCCTAAATAGCCTTATGTCAGCAACTAGCATTAGCAGTCTTTCGTTAATCCATCAGATTTCTGATGCCGCACATCCTAAAGCAGGAGAATCCTCAGGATTAGCCAGGGATGCATCACACGGCGGCTTGTCTTTGCAGTAGCGGTGTTGAGACAGCGTGTGGAAACAAGTGCCAGAGCGAGATGCTTCTCTCAAAGCAGTAGTGCTCCCCTTTCTTCATTCAGTCCAGGGATCCAGAGAACATGGGCACATTACTAAACAGCAGTCTCTATCATGGACTCTTACACTCTTTGGAGGCAACTGGGCTTTTCAGTTGTATTAATAAGACGTTGTAAAAACAACATTCCAAGTGCCTCTTGGAAAGCGGACTGTTGCTGCTAAATTCCCAGTGGTTCAGAGTGGGCAACCGCTCCTTGCTGAAATGGCCTCTCCGTCTATTTTGTGAGCACGTGATCTATTCTGAGCCTCCGTCTCCACGTGCTTTGCCCTTCCTTTAATTTGTCTTGCGTCGATTCTGTATCAGAATCACCCAGCAAATAGTCACGTCTTTTCTGGTTTCTTCAAGCCCCCAAATGCCTCCCCGTCCCGTGTTGCTGGTACCCTGCCCCGCCTTCTGTTCAATAACCTCCCCTCCCATCTTCCCTTCCCTCCGCTCAGAATTCTTCATATCCCATGTTGGTTCTTGCATCTCAGGCCTTATCAAGGCTGAACAGAGAGTGTGCGGGTGTTGGAGTTTGGCAGATGTGGTTTCAGATCTGACCTGCTCTATACATCGTCCCGGCAGAGGGACCAGGCACCGCCCACGCGTGACTCCGGATTCTCCCATCTTTCTCTCCGGAGACTCCTCCTGCATCTTTCCCATCTCAGTCAGTGACAGTGCCGTTTCAGGCCCCCCCATATCTTGGAGCACTCCTCGCTTCCTCTTTCTCTCTGCCCCACCTTCAACCTGTTAGCAAATGCTGTGGGTTCTACCTTTAGCATATGTCTGACCACCTTCCCTGCCGTCATGCGGGACTTGGTTGGTGAGATCCTTCTCCGGGATTATTGCCTCACGAACTGGGCTTACCTGCTCCCCACATGGCCCCATGGTGGTCCACTCACACTTCCAAAGTGTGAACCAATCATGGAATCTTCGGTGGCTTTCTGTTTCATTGGGCAAAATCCAGAATCCTTGTCAACAAGGCCCCAGGTGCTGTGTGATCTGCTCCCCACCCTTCTCTGGTTTCATCTCCTGCTCTTCTCTCGGTCCCTCCTCCCGACACAGGCCCCCCCTGTCCTAACCACAACTTCACACACTTCCTCCTGGGAGGCTGTTCTGGATGCTTCCCCTGCCTGGAATACACACCCCCAGTATTCCTCACAGCTTTTCTCAATTCCTTTAGGTCAGACGCCACCCATATTAAAGTACCCTATTTATTTTATTTTATTTTTATTAAAGGCATTTAAAAAATGAAGTGCAGTTGATTTACAGTGTTGTGACTACCCTTGTATTATCCATCAAATTACCATTTATTTTTAGTAGTTTGTATCCTCCGAGAGGATGTTCTCAATACAGAACACGATTTGTTTTTTTCATTCTGTTCACTGCTGCATCGGTCCCCTCTGTCCCTCTGCCCTGTCACCCCTCCCCCATTTGACAAGCGCAAACCTGTTAAATAAAGTGCAGACCCCTTCCTGTGGCATTTGGTCGAGACTGCAGTGCCCAGGTCCTTATTTAATTTAGGCCATTACAGTGAGCACCCCAGCTACACCCGCGTGTTTGCTGGACTCCAGGTTTGCATTGGCTGAGTCTTTGTTCCCGTGGCCGTGAAGGTCTTTTCTCATTTGTGCTTGTCCAAGGCCCAACTTGACTCCCACCCACAGAAAAATGTCTTGGTTTCCTCCCAATAAAATGTATCTCTCTCTGCTCTGAAGTCTGCTGCCACTTATACAGCATCCATCTCATTGGGCCTTATGGAAGTGGTGGATGAGTAGCTATCTCCTCGTTCTCCTTGAAAGCTCCTTCAGGATGGATTTATTTTCATTTCATGTTTGGGTCTTGTATCCTTAGTTGTCACCTTGTGGCCTGTGTTGACCCAACTTACTGATAGAAGCAGTTCTCAATTCATATTTCAAATGATCTCAGTGAGTGTGGAAAGTATATGAATTACTTACTTGAACAAGAAATAACATGCATATAATAAATTAGAATGTTATTTTCTTATTATCTCAGGATAATAAACAGTGAATTATTAATAACACACCAGCATATATTTTATTTCATTGTTATGTGTTTAAAATATAAAAACAAAACTAAATTGGACGTATTATTGGTCCTAAAAGGGTGTTTTTAGGATTTGGGGGAAAATCAGTAATTTTACTTACAAAGAAATCACTAGTTTAAGAAAAAAAATTTAAATGTGCATTGTGCCCTCTAAAATGTTGCCATGTATTTGGAATGTATGCTCTAAATGTATTTGGAATGAACATTCTATGTATGTTAGAGTTTTAAATATTTTTACAAAAGTATAAAAAAAATAGAAAAAAATGGACTTCTGTTCATTGTGAAATCAACCTTTATTTTATCTTCCTAAATTTAAAGTTCTTCTGATTTGAACGGCAAAGGCAATTTTATAATACTTGGTCCAAATCTCATTTTCTTCTTATCTTTTCTTCCCACCAAATAAGTAGCACCTCATGATTTAATGTACTAATATTTAGCATAAAGTGCATATTACTTTAATACAGAGTAAGCACTCTGTGTTAGCTTTTATTATTCATAAAATGTGACATTCCCTTTTCAGACTCTTTCTTGACTTAGGATTCATCATATACAGCCTTATGTGATACTTATTTTTGTATGTCTCTTCTAGCTAACTATTCCTTAAGATGGTAGAGAATTTTGTGCATGGTAAGGGATGAATACATAATTTATCCACTGAATAAATAATGAACTTGTGAACATTCTTTTAAAATTTAAGCCGCTTTGATCATTTGATGGTCCATAACACGGAGCCCAAGCATGGGGAAACACCTGAGCTCAGACAAGTTAATTTCTAAAGGATCCCAGAAAAGCCACTGGAGACAGAAGGAGCCCTTGGGAACTAAGCAGGAGTCCCACCTGCCTGTCTATGGCTTCCTGGCTGGGAAAGTTCTCCTAAATTACTAGGGGATGCATTACAGCCTTCCGAGACCTCTAAGGCACCGTAAAACCCACAGAAGGCCCTCTTCAACTGAATTTTATAGACTTGCCCATTTGGTTAAGATTAGTTACTCATTTATTTATGGTGACTGACTCATTTGGCTTCTATTTGTTCAGCAAAGGTAGGAGGGAATGTCAGAGACAGCACAACAGGCAGTGGCTTCTCTTTCCCAGCTGTGCAGTCACAGGCAAGAAAGGGGCCTTTTTCAGAGCTTTGCTGGGATCCCTCACGTTTAAGATGAGAGCAGTTGATTTTTCAGAGCCTGGACCTGGCCTGTAACCCGTTCTTTTTTGTGTACTCGTTAACCATCACGAGACTGGGAATTTAGCAGGCATTCAAGGCATCCTTGGAGGGCTGGCTAGTTGATAGACTATGGCTCACCTGCTGAAATTGCTCCATGCGAGTCTTCATTTGGTTCTCCCAAGGCTCTGTGTTTGGCCTGCAGCTTGTCATTTTCAGATCAATGAATGGAATTGATCATTATATTACATTAATTGTATTGTATCGTACCATTTACTTTCAAGTCAAAGTGGTCTTCCCTGTCATGATGATATTTATTTTATTTATTCCCGTAATGATTCAAACCTACTGTGCATCTCAGAATTGTTAAGTCACTCTGCTGAGAAATAGCGGGGTCACACATACACAAGAGGCATCTTCTGAGCTGCTTGCAGCCCAGCAGGAGACGGGACCTGCCCGCATCACTGTCAGGACCTGACTGCAGGCCTGTAACCTGCTTGAGAGGTTTAAGAGGAGGGAATGTTTTTGTAGAACTGGAGAAATCCAGGGGACTTCAGAGAAGAAGGTGCATTTTGAACGAGGCTTTGAAGGAAACTTCGGATTTAAAGAAATGGCTTAGGTGGGAGATTTCGAGTGTAGACATTATAGTAAGAGAAGGAAGCGGGCATGGTTATTAGTAACTGTGTGGCCATGTCAATGAAGTTATGTAATTCAAAGTGTTAAACTTTTAAACATTAAAAATAAGTTAACTCTTCATCCACGTGTAGGTATCTAAGTACAGTGATGTATTTTGTCAAATTTAAGCTAAATTTGATTTTTCCCCTTTCGTCTCCTTTTGGTGCAGGACATATTTCAGAATAGTTTCGTGTTGTTCAGGTTTTTTTGTTCTTTTACTGTTTTATTTCTTTTATGTGTTGGGATTCTTCATAGTCAAAATAGAAAAGGAAGTATCAGATGCTGTGCTGTCCTTTGAAGGTAGGTTGCACGGTGTCCCTGGTGGAGATAAGGACATCAGTGTTTACTCCGTAATGAGTACACGCCGCCTCTTTCCCACTGGCCTTGGAGCCGTGTCATTCATTTGTTCACTCATTCAAAAACTATTTATTAAGCACCTACTATGTGCCCCAGACACTGGCTGGTGTCTGTAAATGTGCATGCATGCCTTATAGTATGTTTTATATATTTTTTCTTTCTCCTATTCCATTAACATTTCTTTGGGGAATATGGTAGGTTCCTAAATATCATCATATGAGTGCGTGTCGAAAAATCTCAGAAGGGAATAAGGACATAGATGAGCAAGATGGGCCAGTTGAAAATGCCATTCCTGTTTTGGACTTGAGTGCAAATATTAAGCACTCTGTTTCATAGAGGTGCGTTAGAACAGAATGATTAACTTTTGAAATATTCCTGGTGCTTTGTATTAATTTAACAGATAATTCCACAGATGAATCAGAGCAGTGTTCAAAAACTTAATTTTTCATTTTGGTTAATCTTCCTACCTACTGGGGTTTTGGTAGTGACTTAAGCTTGAAGGACTTTTCTTGGCTTTTGACAGAAGAACAGATATTTAAAGTTTTTTATACATTTATTAATGCTAAACTTTCTTTAGCCCATTTTAGCTCTTCTCTGATTTGAAGGTGAGTCAAAGACCATTCAGTCAACCAAACAGAAAACTAGAGGTCGGTTAGTTAAAGCCTCACAGGCTATGTCTTCTCTACCCTACCCCATGCTCCCAGTTAATGCCGTTCCTGGAGAGACCCAGCCAAACAAGATTAGTAGAAAGAGGCCCGGAATAAAATGTCTGATAAAGAGCATTGTATCTATACGAGGAAGCTCTTTTGGAAGACAGAAGTTGAAGGCTAATAGCTTTGACTTTATATGATTAATCTAGTTGGTTTCATTAAAAATTTTGTGCTTCTTGCTGTTTTCATCTAGGGCTCAAGCTTTTGGAAATGGAGAAAGGCAGTGTATGCGTACAATTAAAGTTTCACATTCTGTTATAAAGAGGACAGTCAGTGTTTCTGCCTGCCCTGTGTTGTACAAACTTCTCGGTGGCTTTTAATGTCCTAAACAGGAGTCTAATGACATGTGCCTTCAGGCATCCACCTTTGTGTCTGTTGTAGTCTTTTCATGATTTTAAGTTCATTTTTATTGGTTGAGAATGCGACTGTCTTCTGAGGCAAAATCATGAACTAGAACATGACTGTATTAAGTTATTTAAATTAGAATTGCAGTTTTAATGCATTTGCTCTTTGAGTATTATTAGGTTGATTCTTATGTTAAGTTTAGATTTACTAACAGATGTGCTTGAGTCTGAGAGTAATTAATTTTTTCTCTTGATTCAGCAATCATTCGTATAGTCCAAAATGCAGATGGATTTCTTATGGTCTTTTAGAAAATGGTTTTCTTTTGATTTTATCACTTGGTGCAAGACATGTTTCATTATTAACACTTCTGAATTTAATTAAATATTACATTATTCCATAAGCAATAATCATTTCTAACCCTTTTCCTCACAGTGGAAAAGTTGATCTTCTTAAATAAACTTAACCACGTTTGTTTCCCTAACACTGTAGTATTTTACTTTGTGTTTTTTTTTTCCAGGTGGTGCATTTAAACTAGGTATCTCATTTCCACTTTTTTTTTTTTTTGGCGGTACACTTGCGTCTCACTGTTGTGGCCTCTTCTCTTGCGGAGCACAGGCTCCGGACGCGCAGGCCCAGAGGCCATGGCTCACGGGCCCAGCCGCTCCGCGGCACGTGGGATCTTCCCAGACCGGGGCACGAACCCGTGTCCCCTGCATCAGCAGGTGGACTCCCAACCACTGTGCCACCAGGGAAGCCCTCATTTCCACTTTTAAAGCATTTTTTTTTTTCTGATTTGATTGACTTGTACTGTTCTGAATGCTTTTACTTCTTATAGATGTTGAGTTAGCAGATCCTTCTATTGTGGGGCATGCAGTTTCTTGCTGTTTCCATTGACTGATTTCCTGTGAACAAATAAAATGTCTTGACATTAGTGTTCATGTCCCAGTTAGAATATATCTGTGCTTGAACACTTACCCAGAGAATGCTGCCACCTCTTTTTTTTTTTAAGTTTTTTTTTAAAAGAGATGTGTGCGATTTATATTTATTTTAAAAATTTTTTGACTGCACCCCGAGGCATGTGGGATCTTAGTTCCTGACCAGGGATCAAACCCATGCCCCCTGCATTGAAAGGCAGAGTCTTAACCACTGGACCGCCAAGGAAGTCCCTACTGCCATCTCTTAACAAGGGGATCAGTAATGTAGGAAACAGCCTTGTTATCATGCTTTATTTTACTTATACCCAGATACAAGTTCCTAAGTCATTCAAAAGAAGTGAATACCAGTCTTTTCCATAGAATTTATTTGGTGGGAATAGTGGGGTAGAGGTGGTCTACAGTTAAAGATGAATGGTAGGATGGAAAAACAATTGGCCGTGATAGATACTGACCTGAGAAAGGAAAATGATACTTGAAATAAGTTTCCTGTATCTTCTAAGGTCAACAAAATGTCATATACTTTCTACTTTATTATCCTGATGATTAGCATTTGGGGTCTTTCTTCTGAACCAGTACAGATAAGCAAGTTTGAAAACCAGAATTATCGGGAAGTAACCCGATTTTCCTGCCTTGGGTCATCTGCAGATCTCCCAGCCGATTGGGTTGAGTATCATAATTTTAGGTTGTGTCCTCATTCTGAGGATGCCGTGGGAGACGGACACATGCGTAATGGCAGGGCCACTAGACCTACCTGGAAGGGGAGAGGCAGGTCTCTGAAGAAGGAGGCAAACCCACCCACCTAGCGGAGTGGTACGATTGATGGCTAGTGGGGTCTGGCTTTTCGACTTCCAAGCCAAGGTCATTGCCATCAAAACCTTAATGCCTGGTCAAAGGGATGCATTAATTAGGAGGATGCCTGACTCAGTGGAGAATGTTGTCAATTTAATCCTCACTTCTAGAAGTTTGAGTTCCAGAACCTTGACTCGAAGCCAGTAAAAGCTTGTAATTACAGTCTTTTGGTGCATAGGGCTTTTATAAAACAAATTCATTGTCAGTGATGTGATAAACGTAGACCAGAATAAAGCGTGAATGTGCTTTAAAATTTTTTTATTTTTCTAAATGAGAGTGTAAATAACTCCTGAGGGCATGTAAATTGTGATCTGTCCCACAGGCAGGTCCCTTCAGCCTTTCCCTCCCCCAGCACACCTGGGCCTGGCCCCATGCCTCTTCCTGGGGCTGTGCTGTCCTGGCCTTTTCATAAGTCATATCCTCATGGGCTCCAACCCACCCACGCTTTCCAGCTCCAGGGCCCTTTTGTTATCTTCCCAACCACTTTCTGTTCATTTCAATAGATGTTCCCATTTCTTTCACCAGGTGTTAAATTCCTTGAAAGCAGGGCCCATCTTAAGTTTTTCTGTATTCCTCATTTTCCCAAGGCGAGAGTGCTGAGAATGAAGTAGGAGTTTCATAAGTACTTGTGTTTCTTATTTGATTTGCTATCGGAAGCATCAAGGGCCCATGCTAGGCTGAATTGTATTCAACCAATTCTTCATTTCCTTAGTCATATAAAAGTTCCTGTGTTATTAATCCAAAAGGAAGTCTGAATTACTAAGGAGAGAGGTTATCCAAAGTATAATTCGTAGACAGGTTTCACCTCAGCCAGTAGATTTAATTTGTCTTTTTTATGTTAAATACTGTATGTTTATATATGTGTGTATATTAAATTTACATTTGATCTTTCCTAATTGTTCTTGGTGAGTTGTTATAAATGTGATCAGAAATATTCCATAGTATCAGAAAGGAGAGGAAGAGACAAGAATAGTCTTTGTTAATCCCCAGACTGCATAATAACAAGATAGGATTGCTATCATGTAACAAGAGAATGTTTAAATTCTCTCACTCAAGATGTACATATCTTTCAGATATTAATAACAGAAATGTGTACTTTAATCATACCCTGTATATAAAACCAGAGGGAGAGTGTGAATCTTAAGAAGAGGGTAATTACCCAAGTCTGTATTTCTGTATCAGATAGGCTGCTATAATCACTAAAGATTTTTATAGGAGTTCATATGATACTGAGAACGTAGTGATTAATCAAAGGTAATTTTATTTTTTTAAATTTATTTTTTTGAAGTATAGTTGAATTACAATGTTGTGTTCATTACTGCGGTACAGCAAAGTGACTCAGTTATACATGTATATACATTCTTTTTCATATTCTTTTCCACTATGGTTTATCACAGGATATAGAATATAGTTCTCTGTGCTATACAGTAGGACCTTGTTGTTTATCCATTCTGTATATATATCAAAGGTAATTTTAAAATGGAAGGCTTTTATTTATAGACATTGGTTTTTTAGGATCAGAGAATAGGGTAGTAAAATATAGGTGAAAATTTTATTGAATACTCACTCTGGGTCCTGCACTGTGTTTTCATGCATGCGAATCAATGTTCCCTTCCATCCATGAAGCAAGCACTATTGTAAATAATACTCTACTTTACAGATGTGGAAACTGAGGCTTCGAAGGGTCAGTAAATGTTGTAAGGTGGATCCAGCCTTGACCCCAGGCCCTTGGGGTACTATGAGGGATGTAGAGCACTGTCTGGGAGCACTGAATACATAAGGTGCATACTAAGGGCAGGCATCTGACTTTGCAACCATCTGTTCTTCTGCCTGCATCCATGGCAGACACTGCCCCAAATACCTTAGGATCTAAAAGCAAGTATCTCTGCTAGGCTTATTGACTCCGTTCTGTGAAGAAAAGAAAATTAGACATTTGTTTCTGAGAAAGATTGCACAGAAGTAGAGAGTGCCCTTAAATTGTATCGACTTTTAAGAAGTGTTTTAGGCAAGGAGAGTCTCCAGCTTTTTCCCCAAGAAATGCTCCACAGCATTGTACCCTGGGAGGAATGGAATATAGATTAACCTCCTTCCAGAGAACCATTTGTTCTCTTTCAGAGATGAGGTCTGCTCTGACAAGTTGGGCAGACTTCACACCTAATTATTCTACTGTCATTGCAGTTTCCTCCCCTAATCCTAAACCTCGTGGAGGTTTTATTACATGGGTTGGTGGCATTAGCCTGTCAACAGCTGGATGAGACAGAAGTTAGAAAATGAACTTTTCAAGGTCAGGAAGCTAAGCGGCCAGAAAAACCAATTTGTCAACTTAAATCATCTTGGGAATGGAAAAAATTATTCCACAGCGTGGGAGAGAAAAGGCTGCAGTGAGCCCCTGCTTTGTTTTTTGCTGTCTCCTGTTGGTTTTTTTTTTTTTTTTTTTTTTTAATAGTAGCATCATGTCTGGATCACAGACGGTTTAAGTGTTGACTTGATTTGTCAGAAGCTGTGGTGTGTGGTCACTTGCGGTGCTTATCTGAACGTTTATCATGAAAATCGTGGGCTCTTTTTACGCTTCTGGCTTAATTACCTGCAGCCACATCAACCTGCAAACACATGAAAAGTAAAGGGGCCTGAGCATTCAGTAATAGCCTCTCAATAGACGTTTTGTTACTTTTTAAAAGACTTTCACCTTTGTATTCGTTATCTTTTAATAATGAGATGTTAATACATTTTCCATATTTGGGGTGATAGCATATGTGGAATGAATTTCACTTACTGGCTTTATAAAAATTATTCTTTCACAATATTTAGGAATATATAGTATAGTATTTTATAAAATTTAAATATAATCTTCTCTTAAAATAGATATTCTTTGTGCTCTAAGAGCAAAGACATGGATTCCTTTTTGAAACCATGAGATGGGGGTGTTCACAACAGCAAAAACACATGTTCCCTCGTGACGCTCCCATTCAATTACTTGAGCTTTGTTTTTCCTTCGTATAAGTCTTCATAAAAATACAATTTTTTATATATTGCCATGGCATGAAATAAAAGCCATTATTGGAAAGCCTCTGTTTCTTAACAAGGCTCAAAGCTATGTTTCTTTATTTTCAGTATGAATCCATGTTTTTCAGGTTATTTCAATGGACTGAGAAATCCAAATTACTGTTTCATTAAATAGTAAAGCAAATATGCAATTTAAAATAATCTGGGCTTTTTATTTTTTTTTAGAAGCCCAAAGAAAAGTTGTTAATTTTTACTCGGCTTATCTCTTTCTTTCTTACGTTGCGTTTGTACGTATAAGTACAATTCATGAATGGATAATCTATTGATGAATTTCAAAATATCATTCTGTTATTAAAACAATTTAATATATTGATGAAACCAAATTTTTAAAAAAGTTTTTAAAACTTAAAAGTTTTTAAAATGCAAGAAAAGTTGTAATAACCAGGCAGCACATATTTAAATGTAATAATTCTGTAAGAATTTGTTTTTAAAAAATTTCCTGTACACTACTATTACCTATTATAAGAAGAATGTTTTTCTCTTAAAGGTTGCATATTCACTGAAATGCCGTAAATAGAGCATTTTGTAATACTCTGGGGCTTTCCATGCCTAAAGATGCTCTGAGATGAATTCTTTTGCAAAATGAGGACTGACTGGGTTTTAAAAATAAACACCCTGTTAATTGTGTTTCTAAATTTAGATCGTTATATACTGGATTATCTTTTCTTAGAGTGAAGAGCACTTTATTTTATTTTCTAGTCAGAAGATTTTTATTTACTGTGGAAACATTTTTAAGGCAGATGACCAATGAATAATCTCCCTTACTTCTGTAAAACATGCTAATTCACGTCCATCTCATGCTCAACACAGTAGAATTGTGTGTCCAGGAAGAGTCACTTGTATATATTCTGAACCCTGTTTATGCAGGTTGTATTTGTAATCTAATTAATGTACCAAATTACTCTATCAAGAAAATTGATGAGAGTGGGTAGGGGATAGAAAGAGAGTTGTCCTATAATAAAAACTTAGTTGAATCCTTTGGAACAAACAAGGGTGAGCTGTTTCAGGGCAAAAAAAAAATTAAAAAGTTACAGCACTAAGGTAAGCAAACCAGCTGAAAAAAAGAATTAGAAAAGGAATAGCAGAAACCTAGACTGGAAATCTGAGAAAAAAGCATAAATGGTTGAGGTTTATGCAAAACAGATGAGGGGAACCTCTAATTGGCAAATCCAGGAAAAGGCTTTGGCAATACCCCAGAGGATTAGAGGATGACATGCATGTCTGTCATTTAACTTCAAAATAAATTGTTTAATTTCTTTATTATTTTTTAATTCTCATTTTGAAACTCCTTTCCAATTAACTAAAAAAGTAAGCATTCCTGAAGGTTGTACAGCTGGACTTCTGCTTTGGCGGTTATTATTAAATATATGTTTAGATATTTTGTAAACATATTTAAGTATATTTAAATATAATTTTAAAATTTATATATATGTTATATATTATATAAAATGTTATATATGGATAATGTGAATGTTATCTATCATATATAATTTAAACTATAAATAAATAAAGTTGATATTTGTATATATAAATATATAATTTAAAAATATATATATATTTAAATTTTATAGACATTTAAATATATATTATTATAATTTACTATATATTAAAGTATATAACTGTATTTAAAATAACCATATGTTTCATTTCACTTAATATGTCTACACACAACTTTTGTCAGCTCTTTCAAACAGTTATGCATCTTCTGTCATATTAAGGTAGTTAAATAGAAAAAGAATGTGTTTCTCCCTAAAACTCTTAAAAACCTTGTGTGATTAAACTTTGCATAAATGTTATATTTTTAAGTGAAAGCCAGCAAGCATTTAATTAAATATTAAATATTAAATTGGGATAAAAACCAGTTTAATTTAATTATAATTTAATCTAATTATAATTTAATTATATAAAAGCGATTTTTAAATAATCCACCTCATTTGACACTATTTATCAGGAGAGCAAGCATCAGGTGCATTAGCATGCCTGTGATTCAATCATGTTTCCATTCTACATATGTAGCCATTTCAGCTATTCCAGGAAAATCCTTAGTGTTTAGAAATGAAATTGACTCATGACCCATCCATTTTATCCAAGGGGCAAGCGTTGGTTTGCTTTTGGCGTACTTCTAATCATGAAAAAATAAGAGACACTTTGAGAAGCATGTGGAAATAAAACATAAAGCCGTTTTAGTGGTAGGATGCTGACGCGCATCTTGGCAAAGCATTAAAACGCACACATGCTACCATAAAGCATGTAGTAGCAGTAAATGCCTGAGCTTCTTACCTGCCTCTGCGGAATACTGCTCATTTGGCCATCAGACCAGTGACAACTCAATAGACAACGCAGATGAAGGCCAGCCATGGTGCCATCACTTCTGGATTTAAAACGCCTGCAGAAATTAAAAGAAAAAGTCTATCTAGTGAGTGACATTATAGAGCAGTAGACCATTGAGCTGCCCAGATCATCCTAAGAGGGCAGTGTCTCAGATCGAGAATCTGGCCTCTGGTCTTGGAAGAAACGTAAGTCGGGTTTTGTCAGTTCTGCAGGATTGGGTCTGTCCCAAGCTAGAGTCATGTTGGTATTTTATTATTTATCATGAGCAAATACGGCAGACTTGCAAAGAACTGGGTGCCCACACCCTTTAGCCAGGACGGCCTTCCTTTGTTGGCAAGCTCTGTGCGGACCCATTAGCATCACACTGTTCTTGGTGGACCTGGAATGGAATGTACTAGGAGGCTTAGGTTTCTTCTGTAAACATGGGCCCGGTTTACACTCGCCCATGTGAACATTAGCAGGA
>NW_006786302.1:2001950-2016325 GCF_000442215.2 Lipotes vexillifer | reverse complement strand
TTTACACTCGCCCAGGTGAACATTAGGAGGAATGCATCTGTGTCCACTGCCTGTGTCCTGCATAGACGGATAAGCTGTCAGGCAGGAGTCCTGTACTTACTGAGCTTGCAGTGTAGACGGGAGGCATCTTGGTCACATCCTGAGACTCCACGAGTGCAGATGATGGAGGCGGCAAGCCAGGTCTCAGGTCCTTGAGGACTTGGCAGCCATCTGAGACCAGAAGGAAGAGAGGGGTTACTCCTGCGAAAGGAGGGGTGAAGAGCACCGCGGGGAGAGAAAGCCCGTGTGTAGAGGCCCTGGGATGCAGGGGACTGGGTTTCCATGGAAAGGGCAGGGGGCTGGTGCTGGGAGGGAGGCCGGGGAAGGAAGGGGAGGGACTGTGGGGCTGGAGAGAGGCAGGCCAGTGTCCACTGTCACCCTGGGCATCCTTGTGCTCAGCCTTACTGCCTGCTTGGGTACCCCCACTTCCTCCACTCTGCCCCATGTGCCCACCTGAGGCCGTTCTCCTTCTGTTCTTGCCTTTTATTAGACAGGATCCAAATCAGCATTGTTGGTGGCCAGAGTTGTCAGTGACACGTCTTTGTTTCCTTAGAACCTTCTTTGCTTAGAACTTGCCCTTGAGTTAGTGTGAGGTTGAACCAGGACGTCAGCAGCTGTATCATGGCCCCGGGGACCGTCTCTGTTTTGACAAGAGAGGTGGGCCTGCCATTTCTTCATTCTTCAGCCTCCCTACAGGATCCTCAGTTTTTCATTTTATGCAAGTAGATTTCTGATGAGCTGCCCCTCACCCCACAGTCCATCTTGAAATCGTATTGTTGGTGGCGGGGTGGGGAGCATGGGATCCTTGTTGGGGTGGCTCCTGCATCCATTGCCAGAGTGGCACACTTCTGCGATCCCCACACCTATAGGCCAGGTGTCCCGGGTCATCCACTCCTCTCCTGTGGCCTCGATGGACGTGGCCAGTGTTTGCCTCGAGAATCTCCGTGGATGACAAAGTGACAACAGTGGATCCTTTGATGTGTTTCTTTTAAAGCTTACTTTGCGTATCTTTAGACATTTTGGGTTGAATTGTGACGTTTTTGACTTTCAAGTGGCCGTCTCAATTGCCAAGCCTCCCAGTTCTGAGGCTTCACTTCCCTCCCTGGTCAGGCTTTCATCCTCCCTCTACTCGTTAGTCATCCCTTCTTAATGCCCAGAAAATAAAGAATCGTTTTTTCATTTTTTTCTTTTTTTTTTGGCTAGAAGCTCTCCAAAGCCACTTAACATTTATCTGGAACTAGGCATAGTTCCATACTGGTACTTCTGTATATTAGTCAGTTCCTAATGCCTTTAGTTCCTAATCTGTAAAACGGGAAGTTCGAATTTTTTTCAGGGCTGGTACGAGGCTTGTACGACATCTCTGTAAAAAACACGTCCACTGCCACATTTGGGGTAAATGCCAGTTTTCTTCTCTTTTTCTCCAGTCTGGGCTCTTCCAGGATTGCTGCCTGCTGTCCTGCTGTGTTTCTGACTCTGTCTCCCAGGCAGGGCACGGGGCCCTCACACCCTGGGCTCACTTGCTCTTTGGAGAGGAAGCTGTGAACCGGGCATGTTCGTTTTTCATTACCTGGCTTTGCATTTCACTACACCCACCCCTCTGCTGAGGCCCTTCTCCTTCAAGGGCCCCGAGTCACCTTGGCTGTCTCATCTGAGCAGGACTGGCAGCCCAGCGCACTTTGTCCTGATTCTGGGCTGACACTGGCCACTTCCTCACACTGTGACGTTGTTTGCATATCTTCGGTAGATGGAGAGTCCTTACGAGTGACTTGTGTTTACTTCAGCCTTGCTTCCTCCAAGTTGGAATGTTTGGGGAGGTCTCTGTTTGTATATTTTTAGGAGTAGAGGCAGCATTCTAGAGGGGAGAATGTCACAGATGGAGGAGAAATGGATTTCTGTTCCTCCTTTAAGATATGATCTCTAGTACTTTTTGTCCTATGTCTTGAGCACTTTCTGAGGCCACTACAAGCTCTTTTTATCTTTAGCAACTTGGTCATGAGACAAGTTCTGGTGATACCAGGGCTGAGTGAAATAAATTTAAGGTATCATTTTCTTATATATTAAGAGAAACACGTTAAAATGAGAGGGCTTCCCTGGTGGTGCAGTGGTTAAGAATACACCTGCCAACACAGGGGACACGGGTTCGAGCCCTGGTCCGGGAAGATCCCACACGCCGCGGAGCAACTGAGCCTGTGCGCCACAACTACTGAGCCTGCGCTCCAGAGCCCGCGAGCCACGGCTACTGAGCCCTCACGCCTAGAGCCCGTGCTCCGGAACAAGAGAAGCCACCGCAATGAGAAGCCCGCGCACCGCAGCAAAGAGTAGACCCGCTCACCGCAACTCGAGAAAGCCCGTGCACAGCAACGAAGACCCAACGCAGCCAAAAATAAAAGTTATTAAAAAAATTTAGGGCTTCCCTGGTGGCGCAGTGGTTGAGAATCTGCCTGCCAATGCAGGGGACACGTGTTCGAGCCCTGGTCTGGGAAGATCCCACATGCCGCGGAGCAACTAGGCCCATGAGCCATAACTACTGAGCCTGCGCGTCTGGAGCTTGTGCTCCGCAACAAGAGAGGCCGCGACAGTCAGAGGCTGGCGCACCGCGATGAAGAGTGGACCCCACTCGCCGTAACTAGAGAAAGCCCGCGCACATAAACGAAGACCCAACACAGCCAAAAATAAATTAAAAAACAAAAATTTTAAAAATGAGAAATGATTTTAAGATGCACATTGAGGGTAAAGATTTATCCTTAAATCAACCAAGCAAAACTCTGATGAACTGTGAACCAGTAGTTTCCAGTCAAGTGCAAGAATTCCGTTGAAAAACTCAATCTCCCAAGGGTCAGTTCAGATTCTTTCTCAGATGGTTGAAAATAAAATCCAGTCATAAAATCTTACGTTAGATTTTTAAAGTGTTGTCTCTCTCTAATATATGATAGTTCTGGGCTTTTCCTTTACTTCTTGTGAAAGTGAGAGTGAGAAAATTATTAGATTATCAGTACTCAGAGGCAACATTCCAGATGAGGGTTCCTTCTAGATAAGGGATGTGTATCACGGACAGTGAGAGGTAATGTGAACCTGTGAAGTTGTTGTTTTCTACGAGAGGTTGTAGCTTGTTTCTATTTCAGTTTTAGCCTAACAAGGAAATACGGTATAGTCAGAGGTGGTCTAGATTTGAAAGGCTCCCCGGGTGTGTCTTGGCCATGTCCCTAGCCAGCTCTCTCTTGAGTCTGCCTCTTAACAGATTGGAATCTGGCAAATGGTGACGAAGGCTACTTGCCTCCTTGACTTCGAAGCATGATTGAGGTTGTTGTGTAGAATACAGCAGTGGTTCTCAAACTTTAGTGGGCGTCAGAACTACCAGGAGGGCTTGTTAAAGTACAGATTGCTGGGCCTCATCCCCAAATTGGGGTAGGGCCTGATAATTTGCATTTCTAACAAGCTCTCACGTGGTGCTGATGCTGGTCTGTGGATGTCTTTGGAGAACCATTGGTGTATAGATAGGTATGTTGAAGTGCTTTGGAAGCTAAGTTTCTAGAATATTCTTGGAATAAAAGGTGGATTTTGATCTCCTTACATTAGCCCTATATTTGTTCAGGATAAAAAGGACAAAACCAATGATTGTTTTGCTTGATGAAATTCTTAATGAAAAAAACATCTTGTTTTGTGTCTTCTGTCCCTTCCTGAAACAGCATAGAAGTGTCAGATTCCCCCAATCCATAATTTATTGTGGTATTTGGCACGAAGACTTAAAAATTAATAGGAAGCTCAGATATCTTAGCTTAAAAATATTTAATTCTTGGATTAAAGATCCTTTAAAGTTTATCTGAAATGGGTGACAGTATCTTTTCTTTACCTTTATCTGTGACCAACCCATATTCTCTTAGTGCTAGAAAGAAGACTTTCTGTATATAGTGCCACAGTGATACGGAAATTCAGGATCCACACTGGTCTGAAGCACCTAACAGCATCCCACATCCCGTTTATTCATTCACCGTCTGTCAGCACAGAAGGTAGAAGGAACATTATGAAAAACGCATGGGTCTTGTCAACAGTGGTGCGGGAACAACTGGACACCCCCATGCTGTTTTTACCGACCAGGGTTCTTGGCCTCTTTAATCAATAGAAATTGATCAGAGGCCAGACAAGAAATTCAGGCCAGGCTTTATTGGGGCCCCTGCTGCAGCAGGGGGAAGCAAGAACAAACAACAGGTTCCCTTGCTCGTTCGCCCCCCCCTCTCAAGGTGGGGGTGGGTGGGTGGTGGTGAGCTGGGGTGAGGGTAGGGGCAGGTCCAGGGGTCAGACCGGAGGTGTGGCTTAGGTGGTCTGCCCACCCCTTAGGTGGTGCTGTGTGCAGGGGGCATGTGCAGTACCCTGCTTTTGCTCCCAGCTCTTCAGAACTGGCAGTTTGGTTTTTTGGTCTCTTTGTATCTTCTTGTCCATAATTTGTGCAGAAGTGTGCATGCACTCGGTTTTTAGTCCCTCATAGTTTCTTTGTATTTTGTTGCTTGAGGAGACGTTTGTCCAGGTGCAAGCGCTGCAGCAAAGGGTCCCAGGTCCCAGCCTGTCTCAGTGCCACAAATGAACATAGACACTGACATTTTCTTTTGCAAAATTTTACTCAAAATGGATCATAGACCTAAACGTAAAATGCAGAACTATAAACCCCTGGAAGATATCGTCGGAGAACATTTAGGTGACCTTGGGTTTGGTGTGATACCTCTTGAGATACAACACCAAGAGCGTGATCTGTGAAAGAAAAAAATTGATAAGTTGGACTGAATTAAAATGTAAAAATTCTGCTCTGGAAAAAAACATACTTAGGAGAATAAAAAAGGACAAGCCACAGACTAGGGGAAGATATTTACAAACACATATCTGATAAAGGGCTGATATATCTGATAAAGGGCTGATATCCAAAATATAGGAAGAACTCTCAAAACTCAACAGTAGGAGAACAACCAACCCAATTAAAAAGTGGGCAAAAGATCTGAATACACACCTCACCACAGAAGCTGTACAGATGGCAAATGAGCACACGAACAGATGCTTGAGCAGCACACCGTGCAGTTAGGAAATTGCAAATTAAAACAACAGAGATGCCATCATGCACCCGTGGCATCCAGAATGCTGACAGCACCAAAGGCTGGCAAGGCTATGGAGGAACAGGAACGCTCATTCATTGCTGGTAGGAAGGCAAAGTGGTACAGCCACTGTGGAATACAGGCTGGCGGTTTCTTACACAGCTAAACACAGTCTTATCACATGGTTTAGCAGCTGTGCTCCTAGGTATGAGTTGAAAGCTTATGTTCATACAAGACCTTGCACGTGACTGTTTATAGCAGCATGATTCATAATTGCCAAAAATTGAAAGCAATAAAGATGTCGTTCAGTAGATGAAATGCATAAACAAACTGTTTTACATCTAGACAACGGAATATTATTGAGCTAAAAAGAAAGAAGCTACCAATCCACAAAGAGACCTGGAGGAACCTTAATTGCATATTACTAAGTGAAAGAAAGTCTGAAGTCTGCATACTATATAATTCCAATTGTATGACAGTCTAGAAAAGGCAAACCTCTAGAGACAGTAAAAACATCAATAATACCTTACTATCCAAAAAGATTAAAAAAAAAAAAAATAGTGTGTGTTGGTGAAGACATGAAGAAATTTGAACCCTTGTACACTGTTGGTGGGAATGTAAATTGGTGCAGCCACTATGGAGAACAGTATGGAGTTTCCTCAAAAGGCTAAAAATAGAACTACCATATGATCCACAATTCCACTTCTGGGTATATCTCCAAAATAGTAGAAATAATAGAGATTTGTGCACTCATGTTCATAGTAGCATTATTTTCAGTAGCCAGAAGGTAGAAACAACCCAAGTGTCCATCGGCAGGTGAACGGATCAAACAAAATGTGGTTTTTACATATAATGGACTATTATTTGGCCTTAAAATGGAATGAAATTCTGACACCTGCTAAAACATGAATGAACCTTGAAAGCATTAAACTTAGTGAAATAAGCCAGTCACAGAAGGACAGATACTGTATGATCCATTTCTATGAGGTCCCTAGAGGAGTCAAACTGATAGGTTCAGAAAGTAGAAGGGTGGTTCCCAGGGGCTGGGGGAGGGTTGCAGAGGGATGGGGAGTTACTGTTTAGTGGGTACAGAGTTTCAGTTTTGCAAGATGGAGAGAGTTGTGGTGCTGGTTGCACAACAACATAAATGTAATTAACACTACTGAACCGTACACTTAAAGTAGCTAAGATTGTTCATTTTATGTTATGCATATTTTACCGCAATTTAAAGCAGGAAAAAAAAGATCAGTGTTTGCTTGGGGCTGGGGCTTGGGGAGGGCTGAATAGGTCAGCGAAACTGCCCTAATCATGGGTATATGACATTATACATTTACCAGAACTCATTGTAGGTCCATCACAGGGTGAGCACTAATGTAAACGTGGACTTAGTTAATAGTAGTGTGTCAATATTAGCTCCTCAATTGTGCAAACGTAGCACACCCCGGCAAGGTGTTCATAATAGGGGAAACTGAGGGTGGAGGAAGGGAAAGGAAATAGGTGGGAACTCTATTTTCTGCTCAATTTTTCTGTAAACCTAAACCTGCTCCAAAAAATAAAGTCTATTCATTAAAACAAGCAAAGAAACTTAAAAAACACATGGGGCTAAACCACCAAATGGTACAATTGGGCTAGTTTTTGAAGTAATTCACATACTGGAAATAGTCCCGGTGAAATCAACTACCTGGGATCATTGGATCGTTAATACGAATATATTGTTAATCTTTCTCTGTGCATCTCACCCTTCCTGCCGCCATCACTGCACAGATGCCCCGGGAAGAATTCAGTGCCACGTTGGAAAGAGAACAAGGGCTCGACCTTAGCTTATGTGTTAAATAGGGACATATGTTAGGAGCACAGTGAGAACCGCCTTGGAGGTGCAGCCGGTTACCTGCCTTCCTTTTCAGGGCTGATTGGCTGGATTTCCCTTTTCTTTGAGAGAACTAGGAAAGTTTTCCTTGTTTCCCTGTTTCCTTCGTGGAGGGGACTCACTTGTGCAATGGTTTTCTCTTCCCTCCAACCTGGTACTGTGTCCTCATCCTGGGGACAGCAGTGAGCCTGTCCCAGCAGCATCGTTACCATAGAGTGACGGTCTGGTCCCCTTCCCATCCTCCCTTCTCTCTCTCCTCCCACTCTCTCAGGCGGATGTGGGGTTAGGAAGCACAGACAACCCCATTTTCCTTCCATTTCCCTTTGGAATCTTCCCGCTTCTTAGTAGCCTCACATTTTCAGACGTGCGGTGACCATTTCTGCTAAACTCAGAGTTCTTAACTGAACGGAAGATTGAGAAGAGGTAGCTGTGTCCCGATCCATTTACTGTTCCTTTAAAAGATTCTAAACAATACCGTCTTTACCCCGTGAGCCCAGCGATGCCAGATCGTTGGAAGGTTTGAAGGCCAGGTGTCCCCGTGTGCTGCTATTTCTGGATTTCCCATTGACAGCAGCCGGATTACAGTGAAGCCCGTAAACTGACAGTTCTGGACAGGACCACGATTGCCGTAGGCAGTCAGAGACAGCAGGCCTCTCCGTGCTCCTGTCTCAGGACAAGCATTCCTCCTGAGGTGGCTTGTCCTTTCTGATGATGGATTGAGAGAGACAAGCGGCACATGGGCAGGCAGACACCCCGCCCAGGTATTTGGTGCCATTTAACAGCTTCCTCTGGCTCCTGACATTTTCATTTCCCTCCTTCGCCCCGCGCATCACTAACTGTTTACATCTTTTCTTCTTTACACAGCAGTAATGCAAAATGACAGAAGCCACATCCAAGCGCCATTCTTCATTTCCTCGCTCTGTTCTAGTTCAGTCACACAGTGGGCTTTCCACGAGCTGAGCCACGAAAGGCACATTCCAGCTTTAATTGTACCCTGGTCTGTACGGGGTGGAGAGGGGGCATCATTCAAGATAGCCTGGGGCTTCCCTGGTGGCGCAGTGGTTGGGAGCCCGCCTGCCGATGCAGGGGACACGGGTTCGTGCCCCGGTCCGGGAAGATCCCACGTGCCGCGGAGCGTCTGGGCCCGTGAGCCATGGCCGCTGAGCCTGCGCGTCCGGAGCCTGTGCTCCGCAACGGGAGAGGCCACAACAGTGAGAGGCCCGCCGACCGTCAAAAAAAAAAAAAAAAAGTCAAGATAGCCTGAAATTTGCATGAACCATCGCTGCTCAAAAAGCAGTGGGGAAACAGAAAGGTGTTCCATCTATGAGTTGCTCACGCCGGCTTGGGCTTGCCTTGCTGTCAGGAAGCCTCTTTCTCAGGAAAGAACAATGAGGATTTTCAGTCGTATCCCTTTCGGAAGAGGACTGATGTCTGCTGTTCGTTCTTGAGTGCTGTTCCGGGCTGTGCGACGACTCAAATGTAGCTTCGCAGAATTTGTCTCTTTATCTCCGGAACGATCCCTAGGAGGCTTGAGAATCTATTTAAAACTTTGAGACTTCCTTTCTTTAAAACAGATAGCGTTGGGCTTCCCTGGTGGCGCAGTGGTTGAGAGTCCGCCTGCCGATGCAGGGGACACAGGTTCGTGCCCCAGTCCGTGAAGATCCCACGTGCTGCGGAGCGGCTGGGCCCGTGAGCCATGGCCGCTGAGCCTGCGCGTCTGGAGCCTGTGCTCTGCAACGGGAGAGGCCACAACAGTGAGAGGCCTGCGTACCGCGTAGCGTTCTTTCGTAAATATATCTACTTAAAAACTGAACAAATTCAGTGTGGGGGTTGCAGAATGGTCAGTGATTGATGGAGACATTTTTCAAAATTTTCAGCTTCTGACTTAGATTCCATCAGCCGGCCTCTTTATCTCTTATTTCCAACATATCCCATCACCTGTCCTGTTAGGGATTGCACATTTAGGCCTTTTATTCTTTTTTTTTAATATAACTTTATTTTATTTATTTATTTTTGGCCGTGTTGGGTCTTTGTTGCTGCACGCGGGCTTTCTCTAGCTGCGGCGGGCGGGGCTACTCTTCGTTGTGGTGCGCGGGCTTCTCATTGCAGTGGCTTCTCCTGTTGCGGAGCACGGGCTCTAGGTGTGCGGGCTTCAGTGGTTGTGGCTCGCGGGCCCTAGAACGCAGGCTTGGTAGTTGTGGCACACGGGCTTAGTTGCTCCGTGGCATGTGGGATCTTCCCGGACCAGGGCTTGAGCCCGTGTCCCCTGCATTGGCAGGCGGATTCTTAACCACTGCACCACCAGGGAAGTCCCCCTTTATTCTATTTTGAGGGCTTGCTCTCTCCTTTCTCCTCCTGTAGGGGCTTTGTTGGTAGGTTGGACGTGCAGCCCGACATGACATGACCGTGAAGTGTGACAGAGGAAGGGCAGCCCCTGTGTCCCACTTAGAGCAGGTGCTCACTTACTGTTTGGTTGACTTAGTAAACAGCCGAGGACATGACGATGTGCTGTTTATCTCACATGAAGTTTGCCTGGTGAACAGCCTGAATGGTGAGTGTCAGCAGACTGTCTTCTTTCTCTTTTGGCCACCTTTCTCTGGGTTCTGGGAGTACTGTGGGCCTCACCTCCTTCCTATCTTCTCACCCCCTGTGCTGCAGTCACACTGATGCCATTTCCAGCCTTTAACTCCTTAGCATTGTTTCTGCTGCAGGGTCTTTGCACTTCCTATCTCTCTGCGTGGAGCTCAGGGCTCTGCCCATGGATCTTCAGATGGCCAGTGTCTCCATACCCAAATCTCCATTCATATGCCTCCTGGTAGCTAATGGGGTCTGATGTGGTAGCCTCGTCTGCAACTGTAAGGACACACACACACACACACACACACACACACACACACACAGCATAGCTCCCTCCCCTGCTTTATTTTTTCCACACACTCTTCTTCCGCCACACTAAATATTTTCATTATTTTGTCTGTTTGTTTGGAAAGAGCCTGACAAATAGGCATTACTATCACTAATGGTTTTATTCTCAAGCGGCAATATAGTTACCCAAACATGTTCATATATGTAGTTGTAATAAAAGATTCATGCTAAGGACCATGTTGTGTTTGTGTTTGCACCTCCTTTAATGGCCTGGAATATACTTCTTTGCATCTAGTAGGTGTTTTGTCCCTGTTGGCAAGATAAATGCGTTATGCCCTCTGCACCCGGAGGCAAGCCTGTGTGAGGGTGTGGTTTTCATGGGCCAGGAAGTTGTCCTGGGAGGGGTGAGTGACTGGTCCAGGTGGGGAGGGCACACCTGTGTGCCTGGTGCTAGCTCGGTGCCCCCTTCCTGGAGCCACCAGACCACTAATGGCCAATGGCCATGGGAAGGACCACATTCTCCCCATCACCTGGCCATCAGCAGGCCTGCATCACAAGCTTCCCAACTGTTTACCCACAGCAGTTTCAACTAGTCAAGTTTTCCTATGCTGGTGACCCACTTCTTTGTGGCCTTGTTTAAAGAGATTTAATCAGAGTGGGACTTCAGTTCATTGAACAGCTATTTATTGGGCAAGGACTCCGTGTGAGGCACGGTTCTAGGTACTGGGGACACAGCAGTGAGCAAACACCCTCAAAATCACTGCCTTCCCAGAGTGTGAAGGTACGCAGCTAAGTGCCCTAGTTACCTCTTCCTACACAACCAGCCGGCCACCCATGCCCGCCCCAAGCTGAGTGACCTAAAAGCACAGCAACCATTGCTCTGGCTCAGGAATCGGCAGTTTGGGCTGGGCTCAGCGGGAAGACTCTTCTTGGCTTCACGCGGCATCTGCTGGGGCAGTTCCCATGAGGGCTGGAGCAGGCCTGGTGCACAGGAAAGTAAGAGGGCCCTTCTTTGAAAACTATCAATGGAAAAAAGTGCTGTTAAAGGTATTAAAATACAGAACACCTTTCCTTCCTTCCGTGGTCTCTTTCTCAACACGTCACAGTGTTTTTTATTTGTTCCGTGAAGGATGGGTTGCCTTGGACTTGGGGATGCTTGCTGGGCAGTGCAGCCCATTCCTGGCCCCGGGGGCGGGATGGGGTGCCCTGCCTTGCAATGCAGCACACACAGCCCACCAGCCGGCCCACGTCAGATGCCCTGTGCCCTGGCCCGGGGTGGGGAAGGCAAGCCAGGCTTCCCTACTTCCCGTGGACCTGCCACCTCAACCCGTAGTGGACTAGTGACCCTCAAGGTGGTGCACCCTCCATGCTGGACATGCTTGGTGCCTGGATTGGGGCTGGATGAGGGTTCACCCACCTCAAGTCACTTGTCACACGTGCCATGGCTGCCAGCTTAGGGGGAGCCAGCCCCTGCTGTGCTGTGCCTTGAAACATCACAGGATACACCCCTGTGTTGCTGCCCAGGCCACAGCTTGGAGCAGAGGAGGTGGTGGTCACTGGCTGAGGGTGGGCAGAGGAGCCAGGAGTTGGAGGGGTGGGCAGCTGGGGACCTGCCCCAGGGACCAGGGAGCCTGAGTCCCCTGCTCCTGTTTTCTTGTCTCATGAGGTTTCATGTACAGAATACAAACTCAAAGGTAAAGTTGTTGGGAATTGCAAGATGGTGACCACAGAGCATTAAAGCCAAGTGCAAGTCCACGTGAGCCCAGGGCCCGGGTGACAGCACCGATCCCACATCCTCCGCCCTTGGCAGGAGGAGGTGCTTCTTGGTGACGTGCCCAGTGGAGAGCAGGTTGGTGGTGGCTGTCGGCTGGGAGCTCATTCCAGGCTGAGACAGGCCGAGGTGGGTGGGTGGGGGGGGGAGGCTCTTCTTTGTGGCATGGTGGCTGGATTCCAAGAACTAGTGTCCCGAGGAAGCCAGGGCGGAAGCTGCATGGCATTTTATGATCTAGCTTTGGAAATCACGTAGCATCACTCCCACCGTTCGTGGGGGCGATCACAAAGGCCCACCCAGGTTCCCAGTGAGACTCCACCTACCGATGGAATCATGGAGGTTCCAGAGGAACTTGGGTCTGGATGTATCGTTGGAGCTGTATTTGTAGAAAACATCATCTGCCCCAGTAAGAGAGTTTGTGAGTCAGGGATTAGTGCTGTGAAACAAATAAGCAGAGCCAGGCAGAAAAGGAGCCTTGGTGAGGGTGAGGTTGTTTGCACCGTTGAATAGAGGTCAGGTAGTGCCTGTCTGACATTTAGGGGAAGCTGGAGGTGGAGCCATGCAGGTATCTGGGGAAAGGATGTCCCAGGCAGAAGAGAGAACCTGTGTAGGGTGAATTATGAAAGCAGAGGGGCAGATGCAAAGTGAGAGTGGAGCAGAGAAGGAGAGTGTGTCAGGAAGGGAGCAGGGGACAAGCCTTTCACGTCTTGCAGGGTGATACAGAGCTTTTCCTTGTGTACACGGAAAGCCATTGTTTTTGAGCCATAGTGCTGTACGTCCTGGCTCACTTTTTAAAGAGATCCCTCTGGCTGTTTTCTTTTAGAACAGATGGTACAGGGACAAAGGTGGAAGCAGGCTGACCCATTAGGAAGCTATTGACATATTCAATGCAAGTGTTGATGGTTGCTTGGACCAGGTGGTCACGATGGAGGTGATGGAGTGATCAGCCTCTGGAGGTATTTTTCAAGGCAGAACCAGTAGGATTTGGTGACGTGTTGGATTTGAGTTAGGCAGAGTTCAGGGGCACGCTCGTTGTTTTGAGCTGAAGCACATTTTTAATAAATAATACTGGGGACTGACTCTGTAATGTGCCCGGCTGGGGAAAGGTGTTAGAATGTCATTAAGACGGCGTGTTGTCTCTCACTGTACGGTTTAGGTTTTGTCAGGTATTTCAAATTAATCACGAGCATAATTAATAGTTGTAGTAATTAGATTACCACTTTGTGATGATCTGCAGTGCAAGAGAGAATGTGAGGAAACAAGAAAAAGGAAGACCTCGCAGGTCTGTGTCCTCTCTATGAGAGACATCAAAACAGGTCACCTGTGAGCATTTACATATTGGTGCTTCATTACAGGTTGGTATGTTACAACAGCTCAATACGAGACAATTTTAATGTAAAGTGGAACTCTCCTAGGGCCCTTTGGTCCCAAGCCACCAAAAAAGAATTGTTTATGAGGATACTAACATTATAACAGTAGTTCTAGTTGAAGTGTGGGTTACTTTGGATAACTGCGGAGAAACCAGGAAGCAAATATATGGTTTTACATTCCTTCAAAGCTGAATTCAGTTCAGGATCAGTATGCATAATCTAACAAAAATAAGGAAGTTCAGCATTTTAGAACTTTAATGAATTACTGAACGTATATCAGACAGAAGATTGTTAAATAGCGTTTTGAACAGTTCTTGTTAACCTAAAGAGACACTTAACAAACTATCCATAGACTGATAGAAAAAGGATATTTGCATAGAAGTCCCTTTTCTGCCATGGTTTGCCCTGGAATGATTTCGAAAGGTTGCATAATGAGGGCAAAAAAGTTGCGGGGCTGCATAGAAACTGCATGCTACTTAATAAATTATTCATGTTAGCCTAAAGGTGTAATTATTCAGTGAATTGAGAACTAAAAAAGTTAGCTCTGTATTAGTATTTATTTATACTGGTATTTTTTTTTTTTTTTATAACATGCTCACATTTTCCTGCCAGAGGTAATCCAAAGGCAATTCACATAAAATGTTGAATCAGGTCTTGCAGTTCCCGGGTCCGTTGTGTTCATCCTTTTCTATTTTTGTTGTTGTCTTTTGTTTGCTTTTAGAGAAAGTTTCTTTCATGTAGAAAGAAAAGTCAAACTCTCATTAAAGCTGTCCTTTTGCACAGCAGGAGAGCAGTGACGCCCTTCACCGCAGGCAGGCCTGCAGCCCAGGCTGGGGTCTCCCACATCTGCTCTGGAGGGAAGAAGTGTCACAGTGACACAGTTTTGTGTCCTGGTGGTCCTGGGTTCCCCCACTTCGCGGACCTCCCACAGTCCAGGTCAGGAACCATGAGATTCTTATCCTTCTTTGTCTCAATTGTTATTACTTAGTTTTCAGTTGCAACGGTGTTTAACACATTTTAGTTCAATAGTCTGTGCTTCTACCCTTGACCTCTGGAGTATCCAGAACAACAGGCAGGGTGGTTCCTTCAGAGCAAATGTCAGAGCAAATCATTTCTCCACTTAAAAGCTTCCAGCAGGTTCTCATCTCAGAGTGAAAACAGAACTCCTCACCATGGCCCAGAGTCCTGTATGGTCTGTCCTGTTTCCTCTGTGTCCTTCTGTCACTTGGCCCCTCCCCCAGTTGACTGCTGCCACACTGGCCACCTTCCTGCCTGTGGACCAGGCCAACTGTGCTCCCCACAGAGGGCCCGGAAGCCTTAGCCCCATTCCAGGATGCCTGCTCTGCTCACTTCTTCACCCTGGACCCTGGACGGGGGGGGGGGGG
>NW_006786302.1:1984493-2001940 GCF_000442215.2 Lipotes vexillifer | reverse complement strand
GGGGGGGGGGGGGGGGGGGGGGGAGGTGTCTGTGTAGACGCCACCTCCCCAGTGAGGCTCACGCTGACTGCTTGCTCCCTATAACTACTGCTCTGTGCATCCTCGTTCCCAGGCTCCCCCTTACCTTTGTCCCGGTCTGAGATTTTCCTGCTTAGCATTCACCATTATTTGTTGAATGAATGACCGTTGTATATCCTGAAACTCTTCTGCGGAAATGCTAAATGTGCTGTCTCCAACGTTTATTAGAGAGCGTGCAAAGCCACGTTGTGAAGGCCCCACGACCACCAGGAGTGTCCAGTTAGAGGAGAAATCTGGGTGGGCAGCAGCTGAAGCAGTGGAGGGCTTTTGTAGGCTTAGGTCTGGGACTCAGCACATGCACATAACCCCGTTCCACCCCTGTTTAGTGGTCATGATAACAGGATGAGAATGGCACAGGTGGCTTGAGTGGGTGGCCTGACGTGTGTGGATGTCCTGCTTGTGTTTAACCTGAGGGAATTTCATGCACAGGTGTCTGTCCCTTCCCAGACCTGTTTGAATCCCAGTTTCTAGAGCAGTGGTGGCTGCCATAGCTCGAGGGATCCGTAAAGCGTGTGCTTGCCTCCTGGGTGACTGGGTCACCATTTGCTTGGAAACTTTCACAGCAGGAAGCAGTGAAGCAGAGGAAATTTTTGGAAGGCTTAAATGTCAAGAGATAAGGCTAAAGGCAACGAGCTGAATCTTTTGTTTCAGAGACCTTCCTGATGGGCAGCTTTGCAATTCCAGCCCTCTGCAACACACAGACACACAGACGCACAGACACACACACGAAAGTTAGGGAGAAAATGCATGTTATGTTATACCTTCATTTGATTTAGTGGATGGTTGAATTGCCTCTTAGACTATTTCAACACTGTCCAATAAAAATACAATATGAGCCAAAATTACAATGTAACATTTTCTAGTAGCTACATTTAAAAAGTAAAAAATTTTAATATCCTTATATATTTTAATACATTTTATTTACCCGAAATAGTGTCATTTCAAAGTGTCATCAATATAAAATTTATTAATGAGAGATTTTACATTTTTTAAAGCCAAGCTTTCAAAATTTGGTATGTATTTTAGACTTGCATCTCAGTTTGGACTAGCCACCTCTCAGGTGTTCAATAGCCGTATGTGGCTGGCGGCTGCTCTGTTGGACAGTATTGGCAGCTATAAAGAGTTGGCTGTAAGATAAAAAACTTCCTATGTATGGATTCTCTTTTAAAATGGATTCTCTCTCTTTTAAAAAAGTTTGTTTTGATTCAAAGTATATTTTCAGTCTATTAATTATGTTGTAGCAAGCTTGATGTGATGAATCAGACTGTGGAAGAGAGAAAAAAATGTGTACTTACAGATGATCATGAACATGGTTATTAGTGACGACAGTTATATTTCACCTTAATCATTGGTGAATCAAGTAGCAAAGATATAAACGATAGAAACAGAGCAGATAAGAAGTGGGATCCACGCACACATTCACGTGGCAGTGTGATACAGCTTTCTGTTTTGGTACATGCGAATTTATAGAGGTCTGGCTTAAGAAGTCATGTACCAGTGAGTGCTCTTTCGTATATGGCAAGATTATCATGTTTTCAAAACTGAGCTGAAGCTTATATAAAGCAGTTATATTTTGGTCCTCTTCCAAGGAATTGTAGCTACTAAACACCCCACATGAATTCTGAAGATGATATTCTAAGGATGCTTGCAGTACTGCAGGGAACTCGACTGACTGTGAAGGATGATTGGAGGGTGTAATGCCTGCTAAGAGTCCTAGGGTGGTCTTGGATGCCCGTGATAAATAAGACAAAGAAGGTAGCTCTTCACATCAGAATAAATGGCATTACATTTTGTTCTTAGCCTGAGCAAAACAAAGGTGACAACCTTTATACTTAAAACAAAAAACCTATTACTTAAAGATGTTAAAATTTAAAAAAATAGCGTTGGAAAGAATCCCTGAGTCTCAGCATCCTCCAGTTCATTCCCTTCTGTGGAACACTTTGTCCCTCCTTGTGCAGTTTTCCACTCCCCACCCCCAATTCCGAGAGACAAGTACTTATATACACACCAGCTAAATGTCTGGTAGAATCTCCGGGCAAAACTTGAGTTGACTCGTGTGGAACTGAATTTAAAAATACTTGATGGAATATTGCTGCAGTCTCTGCCTCCTTGTCAGGTTGCATTTCCTGCCTTGCCTCACTCGCAAGACCTGTGCTTTGGTCCTGAGCGCTGTTGCTTTGCCCAGCCTCTCCTCTTCCCTTCTTCCCCACCACGTAACACTAGCTTCTGAGGGCTCGCCACCTAGCCGTCCTTCATTTTATCACTCTCAATTAGAAAAAAATATAATCATAACCTATTTGAAATTTTTGTTTCATACCTAGACAACTGTCTTTTTAGGAAGAACATATTTACATAGTAAAATAGAGGAATGTTTCATTATTGTGTAAGTGGCAGTGGAATAAAAATAATGCACTGCATTAAAAGTCTGTCCAGATCTATAGATCCGCTTTGGTAAGCTCTTCCTTCTGTTTTTGTCGATGCATAGAAATGAGGCCAAACACTGTCCTTTTGATCAGTTTAATGGAAAAGAAATGACTTTTAGTTCTCATGGTTCAAAAATGTAAGTAGGAGTAGCTAAAGACCCAGGCTCTCTCCCTAAAGTGACACATTTTGTCCTACATCTAGTGTGTGATTTTCAGTAGAGAGCCTTGCGTGTTGGCATGGTAATAATTACGTGTTGAAACAATGTGCATACTCAAGCTATATCTAGAAATATCATTCTCATCAACCTGGAGTAAAACATAAACAAAATCAGTTTTAATACAATAATCCTGCCATGTAAATATTGCAAATAGAAATATATTCTTCTTTGGGGGTGTTATTAGCAGGATCGTTGGATTAGAGATTTTCATTTTAGTTTAGGGCCTTCATTCTTTCAGTGTTTTGTAAACACTGTTTCACCTGCTCAGGTAGTTTGCATTTCGTTTCATTTTGTTTATGTTTTCATTTTTTTAATTGAGATATAATTGACATACAGCACTGTGTAAGTTTGTGTACAGTATAATGATTTGACTTAAATATATCATGAAGTGATTACCACAATAAGTTTAGTGAACATCCATCATCTCATATAGATACAACATTAAAGAAATAGAAAAGAAAAATTTTCCTTGACATGAGAACTCTTAGGATTTACTTTCTTAACAATTTTCATGTATGACGTACAGCAGTGTTAGCTATATTTATCATGTTGTATGTTACATCCCTCATACTTATTTATCTTCTAACTGGAAGCTGGTACCTTCTGACCAGCCTCATCCATTAGTTAGCATTTTAAATCATCTCACATAACTTGTTGGAACCTGTAATCGGTGCTGAGGACACTGTGATATTTTAAGGGAATACTGAATGGCATTCGATGTGTGAGGGAGGTGCCTGGCTTGCTGGACCCACTGGAAGAACATGGGGCTTAAATTCACGACGAGGAGCCAGCTGAGAGCCCAGGCCTTTTGAGGACAAGAAAAGTGTATAACAAAGTTAAATCCAAAGCATGCGTGCAGTGTCAAGCTTCTCTGAAAGTTTCCTGTTATCACAACTTCTTTTCATTCCAGTGGTGAGGACGGAATAAACATCGGCTGTTTGGACTTGTTTTCAGAACCATTTCCTGATCTTCTTTTCACCTGGTGAAGAACCACTGACCTTTTCCCTGCCTTGGACCCTTCTTCACACACTTACTTTTGCAGATAATCAGCAGGACACACACCTTGGTGGCTGGTGGGATGAAGTCGTTTACTTTTTCATTCAGTACATCTTTCTGTTGTGAAACTGCTAAGTGTGTGGTGCTGTGCTAGGCTCCAAGGGCGTTCGGACTTGGCTCTGGTTCTCCAGAGCTGGGTACTAAGCTTGCAGAAGCTCCGGGAAGCAGAGGCATTTTTCTTCGCTTACTTCTTGAGTGTTTCCATTCCATAGCATTCTTCTGGGATTTAAAGAGTTCCCTTTTCTCTTGATTTTACTCTAGCTGACGCGTTCTAGTCAGACTACATTTAATATGCTACTCATCCCAAACACCCTTCACTTCTCCTCTTAAGATCTTTCTCTTTCCATTCTGATGAAGCAGTTGTGTAAACCTATATGTCATTTCTAGAATTGCTTCAAGGCCCCCAACGATTACACTTTCCTTACGGTTTATAAAGCCCCACTGGACTCTATCTGAACATGAGCTTTTAGAATTGTTGGGAGATTAATACGTGCATCATGTCAGGGAACTACTTTACTTTTTCAGCAGTAGTATTGGATGCTTGCAACCCCAAATGACAAACGATTACTGGTTTAACAGCTGTATGTTTCAGCAGATATAGCAAAACAATACGTTTCAGTCTCTACGTGGAGAGATGGCAATCCACCAGAGCTTAAGTTTTTTTCCCTCTTATCCTTAGCAAGAGAAGCAGATGGACCACAGTTTAAAAGGGAGTGATGAGAGGTGCCTTCCTTAGAAGGCCTTTATTTCGCTGGTTGATTAATATCTTACTGTCCCCTTTAGACACCAGTTCCATCAACACAGAGGCTGCTCTGTGTCGGCTCACCATGTGGCAGGGTTCTTGGCACGTTTACTTTGCTCATTTTTCGGAGGGAAACCCAAAGTCCTCCCTACCCGAGCAGACCCACTGCTCCCCCTGGGCTCACTCCTTGAGCGCCAGGCTCTCTTTGGGAGCCCTTTCCTGCCCTTTCTCCTGCCCGAAAGGCTCTGCCCCCTTTCCCTGAATCTCTGCTTAATGCTAACTCATCAGAGTTATTAAAGAGCTCCCCCATATTTAAGAACTACCTTCGTCCCACATTCCCTGTGCCCCTAACTTATTTTTCTCCTTGGGACTTAGTACTCAACCGATGACATATTGATTTCTTTCTTTATTGTCTGTCTACCCTAAGCAGGATGTGACCCCCACAGAGACAGGGTCTCTGGGCTGAGCACTGTTTTATCTCTGGTGCCTGAGTGAATGGCAGGCACTTGGTTATTCTTTGAAGGAGTGAATGAAGGATTAGGGGCGCTTGGCGGGTATCTATGGGATGAATGAGGGAGGGAGGACATGGCTCGTTTGGTACCTAAGTGTGGAAGGACTTGGACACTGTCCCTTAGAAAGTAGGTGGTGATTGTACTGAGTAGAGGGATACAGCCATCCCTGAAGAGGGGTTACCATGAGGAAAGGGGTTGCTTACCCAGTCATGGCTCAATGCTCCTGGGTAGATGACTGTAGGTCTGTTTTTCCTTTCATACACCTATTTTCTAGCCTAATATCTAATAGCACCCTCTTTCATTCTCAGAAGTTTCCTGGGTTGGATGGTAAAATATGTGGCCATCCTACTTAAGAGATCGGATTGCATCCAGGGTTGCCGTTCTGTTATGAGCACTGACAGTGGGAAGCACTCAGAGAAGCAACTTTGTGGGCAGCCCTGGCTGGACAGGGCCCTAGGGGAAAGGGAGGATCTTCCTTCAAAGGACCACTGAGCGTGTGCAGTTCTGGACCAGCAAATGCTATGACATCGCCCATCCTGTTGAAGGGGACTTCACGGTGACTCAGGAACAGTAGTGCCCAGAGGAGATTCTAGTCAGTCCTTGTGGCCTCTATGCAATCCAGGCGCTCCCCACCAACCTCATCCTGCAAGTCCCCACCCTGGCCAGTTTCAGCTGAGGGTCAGGGACCATTTTCCTACTAATAGGAAACTTGTGCCATTAAATGAAAAAAACCAACAGGGTGGGACTAGGTAGGAGTCTATCCTGAGTTTGGGGAGCAGTTGATGTCAGGCAGATATCCAAGAAGAGTGTCACATGGGCTATATTTGTTACAGGTATCAGGTAATGATATTTAACTAAAAAATTATCTGAATGTGCTCACATATAGTAAATGTAATATGTCAGAGTCTAAACTTCATCTTATACCTCTCAACTCTTCTTACTTTGCTTATAAAAAAATAATTTAAACTTGCTGTTAGAAGAGTGAAGTCTTCTTTCTCTTGTCAACCCAGCCTTCTTGAGGTTTTCAAAGTTACCACTTTGGTTTATGTCTTTCTACATATTTTCTGTGCTTATGCAAAGGTATATAAATATGTACATATATCTAAAGCTCACCCCTCTGTTTTGTTTTATAGATATGGCATTATGTCACACCCAAGGCTTACCAAACTCTTTTTCACTTAGCATTTTCAAAACATCTTTGCTGGTCAATACATACTGATCTTTTTCGTTCTTTTTTTTTTTTGCGATATGTGGGCCTCTCACTGTCGTGGCCTTTCCCGTTGCCAGACGCGCAAGCTCAGCGGCCACGGCTCACGGGCCCAGCCGCTACGCGGCATGTGGGATCCTCCCAGACCGGGGCACGAACCCGTATCCCCTGCATCGGCAGGCGGACTCTCAACCACTGCGCCACCAGGGAGGCCCTTTTTCGTTCTTTTTAATTGCAGTATAATATTCTGTAGATGGATATATCATCGTTTATTCGGCCATGTCTCTGCTGATGTGCTTCAGGCTATTTTCATTTTTTACCATTACAAATAATTTTTTAAACTACATATATCTTTTGTAAACTACATATATCTTTTGTAAACTACATGTATCTTTTAAACTACATATATCTTTTGTGTCTTTAAGTGTTGATGCTTTAATTTCTATGGAACAGACTCAGGCCAGCAGGACTGCTGAGTCAAAGGGCATTTAAAATGTTAACTGTCATCACAGACACTTTCCCCAAAGGATGTACAGTTCATTCTCCCTGTAGCAACCTAGAGCATGCCTGTTTTCTCACACCTTTGCCAGCAATGTATGCTCAAATCTTTTTATTTTTTTCTAATCCTTTAGGTAAAGAAAAATGAGATTATCTTTTACTTTTGCCCTTTATTTTTGAGTATGTATTTTATCATATAGTCAAGTGTTTTGTTGCATCTGTACCTCCAAGATATGTAGCAATTACTAACTGCTGATATTCATTAAAGGTAATATAGAAAATTAGGAAGATATACTGTTTAAAGTTTAAAAATCAATTTCATGTTCATATGCCATATTTTGTCAGTTATTTCACATACGAGGTAATTTTTTTTTTTACATATTTCTAGGTTTTATTTCTAAGTATAGCTAATAAAGAAGTTTCAGGTCAAGGTTTATAATTGGAAAGGTTTTTACCTTTCTCAGAGATCTGTAGGTAAAATTTTAGCATTCAAAGTTTTGTGGTGAATTATGACAGCCTCTAGTAGATTTTGTGTGCCTAAAACAATATGGAAAGTCCTAAGACCTGAACAGACATCTCACCAAAGAAGATATACAGATGGCAAATAAGCATATAAAAAGATGCTCCACACCATATGCCCTCAGGGAAATGCAAATTCAAATGACAATGAGATGCCACTATACACGTTTTAGAATTACCAAATTCTGAAACACTGACAGCATCAAATACTGGTGAGGATGTGGAGCAACAGGAACTCTCATTCAGTGCTGGTGGGAAAGCACAGTGATGTAGGCACTTTGGTAGATGGTTTGGCAGTTTCTTAACAAAACTAAACATGCTCTTACTGTATGATTCAGCAGTTGTGCTCCTTGGTGTTTACTCAAAGGAGTTGAAGACTTCTGTCCACACAAAAACCTGCTCATGGATGTTTATAGCAGTTTTATTCATAATTGCCAAAACTTGGAAGCAATCATGATATCCTTCAGTAGGTGACTGGATAAACTCTGGTCCATCCAGACAATGGAATATTATTCAGAGCTAAAAAGAAGTGAGCTATCAAGCCATGAAGGGACACGGAGGAGACTTAAATGCATATTACCAAGTGGAAGAAGCCAATCTGAGAAGGCTACATACTGTGTGATTCCAACTACAGTTCACCCTTGGACCACATGGGTGTGAACTGCACGGGTCCACTTATATGAGGATCTTTCTCAACAGTAAATACTACAGTACTACCCAGTACATGGTTGGTTGAATCCATGGATGCAGAACTGTGGATACAGAGGAACCACGTACAGGGAGGGCTGACTATAAGTTTTATGTGGACTTTCAACAGTGCAGAGAATCAGTGCCCTTACCCCCTGCATTGATCAAGGGTCAACTCTCTGTGACAGTCTGGAAAAGGCAAAACTGTGGAGGCAATGACAAGATCATAGTGGTTTCCAGGGGTGGAAGTGGAGGGAAAGATGAATGGGCAGAACACAGAGGATTTTTAGGGCAGTGAAAATATTCTGTATGATATTTTAATGGTGGATACATGTTACTATGCATCTGTCCAAACCCATAGTATGTACAACACCAAGAGTGACCTGTAATGTAAACTGTGGACTCTGGATGATTATGATGTGTCTGGGGATTCATCCTGGGTGACATATGTGCCAGCCTGATGGGGGACGTCAAAAGTGGGGGAGACTCTGCATATGTGGGAGCAAAGAATATGTGAGAAATCTCTGAACCTTGCTCTCAATTTTGTTGTAAGCCTAAAACTATTCTAGTGAAATAGAAACATTGACAAAACAAACAAACAGTATGGAAAACTGTGATCCATTAATTGGTCTTGTAATTTTTAAGTTAATAGTTAACTTTGGCCACAGACTTTATTTACCCATTATTGAAGTATGATTTAGTAGAAACTGTGCATTCTAAATATTTCCCATCAGAAGGCATCAGATGTGATGGGGTGGGGCAAATCCATGAGTGATGGTGCACTTGGGCCATGTGTGGTTCTGTGCTAGTGATAATGGCTTTCTTGTCCCTTAAACCAAAAGCAACCATGTAAACAGCGAGTTGCTTAGAGCAGTGTGCTATAGTCAAGGTGCAGGTTTCTTTCTCCAAGGGCCTTAGTGTGTCATGAAACCTTCACAGATTGATGCTCGAAATGTTGCAGCACAAAGTAAAAATATGTTGCTGTCTGGTAGTGATGGAGGGAATTGTGTGCCTGCGCTACACGAGGGATGACATTTTTGAGTAGACGTAGGAAAAATGTCCCCACATGTTAGAACTGCTGTGTGTTTCCTCTGTCCAAATGCACATAGACAAGGGACCGAGGTGTGTGGGAAGTGCTTCTCTACTGCTTTTCCTGGGGAAATGGGCATTTTTTTGCTTGCACAGGGAAAATTGAACAGATACCTATTATCTTATAGCTTTGTGGTGTCATTGAAAATATTGAAATGGCTCCTTCTCTTTGGTCCTCATACCCTGCACTGGCCTCGGCCTCATCTACCTGTGTGCCATGTGGGTGTCACTCGTCCTTCCTCTGCCCCCCCAAGAATAGCCACTCTTGATTCTGCCCTGGGTGCTGCCTTAGCATGTGGCTCAGCCCCCAGTGGACCTGCCAGCCTAGCCCATGGGAGATGACCATGTCCCCTGTTCTCTAGCTGGTGCAGACATGTTCGGACCTAGGAGTCCAGCATGGAAAGTTTGATGGTGTTGAGGGGACGTGTGTGTGAACTGGGTCCAGAGGTCATTCTTGAGCTCAGAGGAAAGACTGGCCACTGTGCTTTGGAAACCCTTACATCTCTGAGGGTTGACATGTGCAGAAAAGAATTAATTCATCTTGAGGGTTTTTTTCTCCTTTTGTGACATAGTTCTTTTTTAAATGTGAATCTCAGAATTGCCTGGATAATAATAATGATAATAATAATAATGGATACACTTAGTGAGACCTTCTTATTAATTGTTATGTTTTACCTCATTGAATCCTCATAACTATGAGAAGGTACTCATAGTATCCATTTTGTTGTTGAAGAAACTGACATTTAGTGGTGTTGAAAGTAGCTTGCCAAGTTAAGCATAGCTAGAAAGTAGAGGGTCTGTCTGCCTACAGGACTTTGCTGAAAGCGGTTTTTCTTAATGAGCAAATTTGTAACTGTTGGTTAGTGGGTAAGTGGAGCCTCTTGTCAGATGCCGTCAAATCTCTCTTTGTAATTTTGTTTTTAGCATCGGTTGGATGATGCATATCTCTGCCCTGTCCCCTCTCACTTCCTGTGTTTTGGAATTAAAATGGTGTTACATTTTGAAAAAGAATGCTTCTTTGTGTCCAGAAGTGGTTCCCAAGTGCATTGCTGGTTTAACTAGTAAATGTTGCTAATTGGCCCTGCCTTGCAGATGGCTCGCCTCACCAGGCACGTCACCTACTTGGTTCTTGCTTACTTTTCCTTGTATAACAACTCTGAAGTTTTTATATTCATTTTACATTCATTTTGAGTTTCCATATATGTACTAAAAATGAGGTCCTCTCCTACCTGTGGCTGGAGATGAGTATATTTGTGGTTTAGTTGGGCAGATGTAGGGATGGGGGACCCTGGATGAGAAATTCCCAGAAATCTCTCCGGATTCCTCTTTGTGTGCTGGCAATGGCCATAGAGGAGAGTTTGTTATGATAGAGCAGAACATTTTCGAGCTGATACTTAACAACCATGCCTCGCACCTCATGAGCCCTATGTAAGTGCTCACCTTACTTTCTACACCTTACGGTGCCGGTCCTCTTAGGATCTTCGCTTTCCAGAAGAGGGAGCAGGTTGTGTATCGTTTCTTCTCAAGGCCTAGCAGCTAGTAAGTGGCAGAGCTGGGATTCCAATTCAGTTTGATCAGATTCTTGAGCCCAGTCTGTTACCCGTAGGCTTTTAGCCTTATCCTGGTTCACATGTATTTTTTTTTTTTTTTTTTCAGTAAAACTAAAAAAACAGGTGGCAGCTGGATTTGGCTTACTTGTCAGTTTTGCCAATCACTGGAATAGACCATTTGCCTAGTGGTTTTTTTTAAAAAAATTATTGAAATATAGTTGATTTCCAATGTTGTGTTAGTACTTTGTGTTAGTTTCTGGTGTACAGCAAAGTGATTCAGATATATATATATATATTCTTTTTTAGGTATTTTTCCCCTATAGATTATTACAAGATATTGAGTGTAGTCCCCTGTGCTATCTAGGAGGGCCTTTTTTGGTTATCTATTTTGTATATATAGCAGTGTGTATATTTTCATCTCAAACTCCTAATTTATCTGTTCCCTCCTCTCTTCTTTGGTAACCATAACTTTGTTTTCTATGTCTGTGAGTCTGTTTCTGTTTTGTGAATAAGGTCCTTGTACTTAAATATTCTGGCTGGAGGGTATCTCAGATAGAGCTATTTTGAGGGAATGTCTAAGAAGATATATGAAGCATCTTGAAGTCATATATTTCATCAACCCTACAGTTACACCACAGTGGGTCTTTTTTTTTCGTTTGTTTTTTTGGCATCTCTAACAAATAGAGCTGTTGAAATACTTTCTACTGGTAAATGCGAACGAAGGAGACACTTTACCAATCATATAATTGTCTCATATCCTGGAGAAGCTAGAATAAATCAGGGAGAGCTTAGTAAAAGTCAGGGGGCAGCACTGAGTGAAATTTAAGATGCTACAGGCTTATTTATTCTTTTTTTTCCCAAGAAAATGTATCATCTTGACGACATAGACCCCATAGCCAAATGATTCCAAATACAATTGCCAGTTAGTGTGTTTTTTAATGCTGGTTTCTCAATCAAGATGTTTCAAGCAGTTTTATAATGTACCATAAAATGAGACATTAGTTATTTATAAGAAATGACAATTTTTAAGGCTTACAGATAATTTGCTTATGGGCTTGGGGCAAGTCCTTTGGGATTTTTCATTTTAAATGGTGCTGTGAAGCTCTGATTTCCTTTTGTCTCAGGCATTGTGAGGTTTTGGCTAGAGGGCCCGGGGACTGAGACCTGCTCCTTGGGTTTCTTTAGCATCCTTGTGGCTTTGTGTCCTGCAGTAGTTTTCGGGTATGTGTAATTTGGGATCAATTTAATAGTAAAAACCCAGTTTAGAGAACAGCTTGTTTCTAGTTTGCTTTCATCTGCAGCTGTGTAGCTTTGACCTTCTATGTAACCTAGTGTCTGCGGGGCTTAGTTTTTCCTTCAATGAAACAAGGATGCATTCTCTGCCACCAGGATGCCCTTTTAACATCCTGGGCACTGAAGCATCACTCCTTGAGTGTTGCCATCCTTTCCCTTCTCTCTTCCCCTTCAGTGACAGCTAGAGGATCGTGTTGGGTGCAGGAGGTTGGCAGAGGAACTTGGAGAATGATTTCCCAGAGTCACCTTCTTTTCCACTGGAAGAGACCTAGAAGCCCTGGTCTGAGGAGTAACTTTCACTGACCCAGAGTTTTCTGATGTATTCACAGTCTCTGGTTGCCTAGCAACCACAGACAGCAGATGAAGACACCACGCACTTCTTAGCTCATACTTCTCTGTTGGAAGGCTGGGCTGGCTGGTTGCGCTAAGCTCATCCAGGCCAAAATCAAGGTGTCCCCTGGCCAAGTGCCGGTCTGGAAGATCTGGGGAAGAAGTCACTTCCAGGCTCGTTCATGTTGCTGGCAATCCATTTGCCTGTGGCTCTGGTCTGAGGTCCCTATTTCCTGACTGGCATGGGGCAGGGGGTGCTCTCAGCTTCTTGAAGGCTCTCTGCCTTCCTTCTTGTGCCCTCCAACTTCAGGGCCAGCAATGTCTCATCCTGTTAAATCTCTCTGACTTTCCCTTTTTCCACCAGCCCTAGACAGCCCTCTCCTTTTAGGGCTCAAGAAAATAGATCAGACTCAGATTAAAATGTCCTACTCTTAAGGTCAGCCATGTCATATGACAACATGGCATCGGCATGTTTTCATAATCGTCATCGTGTGTATGATGGTAAAGGTAACAGTGAGTATAATCCCAGGAGTGACATGTCTTCATATTTATAAGTTCTAGACGGTATGGAATCTGGGGGTGCATGCATTTTTAGGATCCCACCCACCACGAGGGCTATCTCTGAGCGCCCGCGGCTCCATCTGCACCCTGCTGGAGTAATCACCAGTCTGGACCATTATTCAGTGACCCGATGGTAGTAAACCTATTAGAAAAGACAGCATTGTTCCAGACTTATAGGGCTCTGGATGTGCAGACTCTTAACTGTCTCACAGGTGAAACAAAGACATGGGTGAGTTCACTGCTCATTTTATTGTGGGAATGAGTCTGCGGAACTGGTTTACTCAGGGTTCCTGCAAATATAATTGAGATTATAGGTCATAAGTTAGAAGGTCTCTTATATAAATGGGCAAATGCAGCATTACCTTATTGATCAGTTCCCAAAGTCCTAGGGTGAAAAGCAGTAGCACAAGCCTTAGAAGCAGTTTACCTAATGCTATTGATTTTTTTGAGTTTGCCGCCTAAGGAGTCCTCGGGGCCACCAGGCAAGGTCAGGCAATAATTCATGTCTGGGAAGAGCACCTGGAATGGAGTCAATGTCTGTTACTTTATCATAGAGATAATCACACAAAAAGGGCACCTGTATCAGTTAGAGTTCTTTGGTTGCAAGCAATAAAATTGGACCACAGTTAATTTAAAGCAGAAAAGGAGTTTATTGTAAAGACATCAGGAAACTCACAGAATCCAGTGGCAGACCAGGGATCTGGGCTGAGGATAAAGGTCAGGAGAGATCCAGAGCAGTGTTAGGGAGAATATTTATTACCTAACTACTGCCCTGTCTTTTCAGGGCATGCCGCAGGGAACAAGGTGGATTTTTTTTTCTCTCCCTGGGCACCACACTAATCAAGACTGAAAGCCCTGGAGAGACTGTCCTGTGGACCTTTCCAGAAAGGCAGGGACCCAGAGCCTGCACCCACTGGTGGAGGGATGCACACCTGGAAGGGATGCAGGATGCAGTTACCAAGCAAAGAGGGAGCGGCTGCTGGGGAAGTACCCTAAAACCAAAAACCGACCTTCGCTCTGAAATCTTTTTGCTTAAAATGCTTTCTTAAAAACTATCCTAGGGGGCTTCCCTGGTGGCGCAGTGGTTGAGAGTCCGCCTGCCGATGCAGGGGACACAGGTTCGTGCCCCGGTCCGGGAAGATCCCACATGCCACGGAGCGGCTGGGCCCGTGCGCCATGGCCGCTGAGCCTGCGCGTCCGGAGCCTGTGCTCCGCAACGGGAGAGGCCACAGCAGTGAGAGGCCCATGTACCGGGAAAAAAAAAAAAAAAAAAAAACTATCCTAAAAAAATGTATTGGGTGGTCATTTCAAAAACACACTTTTGCCTTAAACAAGATTGTCTTCTATTGCTACATAAATGCTGCCTTCAGTCATAGAAATCCAAAGTCCCCAAAAGCTAATGTGAAATTAGAATATTTCAGGCATATACCCGTATTTGCATAATATCAATGAAATCCTTTGACTAGGTGGATAAGAAGGGCCCATTTAGCATATCCCAGTGAAAACCTGTGAACAAAAAAAAAAAAAAAAAAAAAAAAACAACAATCTGCAAGCAAATAACACAGGAGCAGAAATCATTGTTTGTTGTCCTGGAGTCATGTTTACTGATTATTGGTAAAGTGAATACAAACTACGAAAATCATCCACATTCTATTTGTTGCATGATAATAGCTTTTAAAATGAACAACATTTGTGTCTAACCTAAGAAACCCTCTGTATCTGACAATCTATGGGTAAGTGATCATGTTGTAATAGCATTGTATCAAAAGCTGCTTTCCTTTATAAGCCCTTATATTTAATCCCTCCAACCAGCGAACAAGCTACATGCTTCCCAGGGAATTAATTTAAGATTGAAGGTAAAAAAAAAGAGGGCAAAGTTAATAACATCAAAGAGAAAGCTCCTGAAAGAGGTAATAGTTTCAAAAAGAATTTTGACTGTTTTATAAAACAAATATAAGCTGCTGTAGAAAGAATTGGTGTAAAATGAGGTTATTGCTTTTGACTTACTCAAAATGATTTTTTTCTAGTGTGTAACCTCAGCTAATCTTGTAAAAAATGTTTTAAAGTAAAATTTTAATGGGAGCATTGGGAATGACACTGACTAGTTTTACTATTAGATCACAAAAAATGTTTTAAATATTGATAATGTAATTTTGACAAGAGCAAATCATTACTTGTGATAGCATAGAATTTTTATACTTAAAATATGAGATTTCTAAATGGATAAATAGGCAAAAGGGGGTTTGGTGAGTTAGGTAGAATCTAAGATTGAATTCTGTTCTGACAAGGAAATAAAATAATGGCATGAAACCACCAGGGAAAATTAAAAAGTGATACTTTTAGTGAATGTTCTGCATTTTAAATAAAAACCTTGCCACGTAATGACTTACACCTATAGTGGAATTGAAGCAACATATTAATTACACATTTAATCTTATTTTGATTTACTCTGATTTATCTGATATTGGCAGCCTATTAGATGATAATTTAAAAATCCGCTGCTACTGTAATTACTTTAGGAAACCTTCCTAATGGTAATTTTATTCCCCAGAATAATTTAACTTTCCATTTAAAATGCACCTGTAAACACGACGAGGTATGTATTGGCAACAGAAGTTGTTTATGTTCATGTAGAATGCTAATTTCCTTAATGGACAGCAATACAGTGCTTCGTATTTTATAGTGATGGAGATGGACTAAAATTACTTTTTACTACAGGTACCTTCTGTGTTTGTGTGTAGCATGAACAAGGAGTTTTAAGAGTTGAAAACTTGAAAAAAATTCCCCAGAAGTGCCTTCGTGGAGGCAACTGAGATTATGATGTCATATTTTGTCAGTTCTCACTCATACTCCAGTTCAAGCTACTTGCCCAGCATGGTCGCACTTTCGAAGACCCTATATCTGGCTTTTTCCTCAGAAGATGGGTAGGACTGGTTCTTTCTCAGAAGCATGGTACTCTATTTCTGAATCTTCACTGCACACCTGAGAGATACAGTCCTCTCCTGCCCTAGACCGTGGCTTCCTTGCTGGAAGCTTTATTCCACAGGGAAGAAATGACAGAAAAGTCCTTGAGTTACCCTCCCTAGAAGAAAGGAGAGGGAAGATGGAAAATCTTCCAAGGAAAGATGGTGTTGGAAATACGGAGATAGTCCTTCCAAAAAAGCTCTGGGGATGGTGTTACCCCCAAGCGTCTGAGGATGCTCTCTGAGTGTCCTCTGCCAATCACTGTAGGACGGAGCCTTCTCACTCTATTCTGCAAATGTTGAGGACAGGTACAGGTGTTGGGGAAAATCAATCCTAGATGATGGCATTCAGGAGAACCCCAAGGTCAGCCTGTGATGGAGGAAGGTTGAGAAGACTTCATGCCTAAGGTGTCAACAGCGGGTGCTTAATCAAGTTACGAACAGAGGAGCCAGCACTTCCAAATCCTGTGGGTTTGCCATAGGGTGAAGACATAGGGCAATAGTTACCCCAAGAATCTCTCACCCTGTGCTTTTTACTTTTGGTGAAGCATGTAGCCCAGTTGGTTATGGCCTAGTTGGCAGGATATGTTTATTCCAGGAATTTCACTTGGTGGACTGAAGCAAATTTATGCAGGTAGAGCTGCTGAGGTAGAAATCCCTCAGAAGGGACCAATGCTCCTGGCCAGCCCATGGGCATCATGCTTGTCCAGCACAGGAAGAGACATTCCGCTGTGGTGACTGTGGAGGAGGTCTTAGTGACTAGATGCAAATTAGCATACTACTCCTTCCCAGACTTCTAGAATAAAGTAGTTTCAGGAGTTATCTGTTAAGTATTTCTTTTTTGTGAACCCATTACTCTGAACAAGATTTGAACCAGGCGTATGACACGTCCCTGTCCTCAAGCATGTCATAATTTTATGGAACAAAATAAGATAGATACTGAGGCAGTTCCAGTATAAATGTTATATTCGTGGAATATAAAGTAAGTAGAATTGATGTGAAAAAGACCTACTTCCTGGTTGAAGTGAATTGCAAAGAAAATGCATCAGCGTTTCTGCAACAAACAGAAGGTGCCTTTGAAATGAGTGATTGAGGAGGATTTAAGAGAGAAACTGATTACAAAAGTGGAGCCAGGGTTAAGATACCCTACGAGGGGATGGGGGAGGCACCCGTCCACCCATCGGGATTGGAGAGGGCTGTTGAAGGGAATCAGGCGTAGGAATGGTGACTTTCATAGATGAATTCAGCTGGTGCCGAACCAGAGACTTCAGGGTTGGAGGCTGTGGATGAAAATGCCAGACCTCTCCTTCCTTGAGCCTTCCTACGTCCTCCTGATGCCCCTGCTTGGAATCAGAAGCAGAGCCCATGTACATTGGCCTCCCGGTCATGGAGGGTGGATTTGGAGTAGCCAGTGGGGAATATAGAGCACAGGCTTTATATAAAAGTTTGAAGTACACAAATTTACATACCATTCCATGTTGTGATGAATAGTTTAAAGCACAATGAATCGCACGTGAGGTTTGCAGGTAATATTTAGTTGGTAAAACCTCAATCTTGTCTTTCATTCTTCGGGCTAGGTAATCAGAGGAATTCATCATTCGGTGTTTTTCCTGACACTCCAGAGCACTTCGAGAGGTGTAGGGGTACTGAGCACATATAGTCCAGACCCACAAGGGTGGAAATCTACTGACATCTGTGGGTGTAGGTAAGAGGGGTGGATG
>NW_006786302.1:1972486-1984393 GCF_000442215.2 Lipotes vexillifer | reverse complement strand
CCTCTCCCGTTGCGGAGCACAGGCTCCGGATGCGCAGGCTCAGTAGCTGTGGCTCACGGGCTTAGTTGCTCTGCGGCATGTGGGATCTTCCCGGACCAGGGCTCGAACCCGTGTCCCCTGCATTGGCAGGCAGAGTCTCAACCACTGCGCCACCAGGGAAGCCCCTGGCATTATACTTTTAAAAGGTGTGAAGTTACTAGAAGCTGTGCTGTGGTAAGCTTTAAAAATGCCAAGGAATCTTGTAAACAGATGAGGGCCATGACATAGAGCATTTGAATGGAGAATTAAAGCCCTGAAGACAGAGACAGAGAGATACAGACCCCATAGCTCAAGGTGATTGTAACTTTCTCCTTTGAGTGTGGCGACCTCATGAATTGTTCATATATAGAGATTTTTTACCCCTTTGCCTCTAGTATTTATAGGCACACTGTTAACTCATAGCTTTAATATATTACTCAGAGGAGTATTGTGGGTTACTTCAAATTTCAGAGATGCTGCAGAAAATAATTTTTACTTTGAGAAACAACATATAAAGTGTATCCAATGTAACACAAGGGAGAAACGTTCTTAGGTAAATTATTTAAGTATCCTAAGAAAATAACTCAGGACATGATAGAACGGTATCAAGGTGCTGGAAGAACTCCTGAATAATATCATTTTATGTGTATCTCTTAAATACAATAATAAAAATATGATCTTTAAAATATGGTACAATGGAAGTGAAGCTAGTGAGCAATCATGCAAGAAAGCCTTGTAGTTTCATGTGGACTGAGTCCAACAAATACTGATACCAAGCAGGTGTGATAAATAACAGTTATTTGGTTTTAGGGATAAGGAAGGCTGTTACAGAGGAAGGCAGCCTTGTGTCACCTTTATCCTAAAAAGAAAATGTTATAAAATGTGCTTTTAACGCAACTCAAATATAATTTGTGTGCTAAACATTTGAGCTAAATTTGTGAGCTAAATATTTGAGCTAAGTAGAGGAATTTTAAAACAGAAAGTTTATGCTGCTTAGCTTCTTAAATCTTGGTAATCTGAAGCTGAAGTAATTGTTGCATGGTGTTAATTTAGTAAATTATTTGAAAAAAGTTAGTAGGGTATGTATGACAGCTGAGATCTAGTCATCCTCTTCCTTTATTGAAAAGGGTTGTAAAATAGATAATTATTTATGGCACAAGCTCTGTGTGTGTGTGTGCTCTGTGTGTATGTGTGCTAACAAAGTGAGCCAAATGTGACTTCCCTAGAGTATTTTCTGATTTTCATCTAAGTCAAAGCAAGTTCAGTAATAGTATTTGTACTTTCATTACTTTCTTTACAATCTACCTGCATCAGAATTTCCTCAATAAATCTAAACATGTAGACATAGAAGGGGTCACATATTGTCTTGGCCTGACTGTACTCTCCTTGGAGGTTCAGGGGAGTGGAGAGCGCATGTTTAGTGCACTGAAGGTCATGGTCATCTAATCCATACAGTGCAGATGGTGAATTGATGTGCTGGGGGCGAGTTTCTGGAGAAAAATAGAAAACACCAAAACTCTCTTTTTTAGTTGTTCATGCTGTCATCTCTGGTAGGCATAAAATACTACCTTATAATTCTCAGTGTGAATAAAATACAGTGATCAGAGTAACTTTCCTGATAATAAGTAAGTAACTGATGTGTAGACTTTTGCCTAACTTGCTTACTTGAATCAAGCTTAAATGAGCCAGTATGTTATTACATGAGCCTCTGTGCCTCCTTCTGTTTAAATTTTGCTGTGTATGGTGCATTTCTGGGGGACCTGTTCATTGAGAAGTGATGGATGCCAGTAAGAGAATGGCAAATTGAAAGAAAATTCATTCAACCTTTAGAGGGAGAAAAACTGTTTCTCTTTTTCTTCCCACCAATGGGCCCAGCATGACTGAATTCAGTGGAAATTTCAGTGGGATTCAGAGACAACTTCCAGCTCTCTCTACTGTTCTGGACAGACACTGACAGTTTCCATCTTTTATTCTTACCATAGCCTGACTTGAGTAATTCATAAGCACAAATTGTGAGATGATGAAACCCTAAAATGACACAATCGAAACCGCAAGTAATAATATCCTGAGATATTTCCAAGTTTACTTGCCAATGATTGAATGCATCTTTAATGTTGATTTTTATTCTATTCTATTTTGAGATTTAAAATGCCAGGTTTTCAAAACTGCAAATGCTCTATAATTTAAACTAATTATAAATACTTGAAGATACTTCTGTCTTTCTGTGTTATACTTTAATATAAACTTAATAAGCATGGGATATTCAGTAGGTTAAGAATACAAGAGGCTTGGTTTAAAATGCTGTGATTTTAGGGTATGAAGCTGGAAATCAGTTTCTCAGTCTATTCCACATTTAACACTGACTGAATAGGTATTCCCTGAATGTTTATAATACACAGGCCATTTTATTACATACTATGAGGAATTAAGGAATGAATTAGACAGATATCCTGTCCTTATGTAGCTTACAACCTAGTCTGTGAGACAGATTTCATAAAAGTATGAAGCTTTTATAATTTGAAATAATAAATTCCAGAAAAGACTTAAAGATGTGTTAACGCACTGAACACGCCTAATGGGAATGTATTTTGTGTAAGTACTGTGCTGGACACATAGTAATCATGTTTACATGGCTTTGGGTATGGAATGCCCGGGGAGCCTGGACAGGTAGTTAGAAAGGTTGCTTGGGGTCATGATTCAGAAGAAAGAGAAAGGAAAGATCATATAGCATAATATAATATATTACTGTATTATGTGTTTAGTAGACTTTAATATTAGTAATATTTAGTAGACTATAATGTAATACCATATAATATCGTATTGCATAAAACTATATATATATAGAGAGAGAGAGAGGGGGGGGGGGGGGGAGGGAGAGAGGGAGAGAGGGAGAGAGAGTAAGGAATTTAGGCTTTAAAGGCATGGAGAAGCCACCGGGACTCTTTTGAGCAGGACAGTGACTTGATCTGAGTAAGATTAATCTGAAAACCAATGGGACAGGGATTAATGCAAAGAAGAGAAGTTAAGCAAGAAGCTGGTTGGCATCCGTACCTGAGTTCTGCATGGTGTGACCTCGGACCACGGCAGATCAGACGCCAGGGGCAGGAAAGAGGTCTCATACCCAACCATGTTGAGTGCATATGCCCACCCAGTGCTTCAGGACCTGTGATCCACACGGCCCTTGGACCTGGGGTGGCCCCAAGCCCCTCATCCCTGTGTTTGAGGCAGCTCTTGGATTTTCTCCCCACCCAGAAAAGCCCCTCGTACACAGGAAACACTCCACTTTAAAACTCCAAATCCTGTCTACTCTGGGGCTATCCTTACGACCTCCCACTTCCTTTTTCACTGACTTGATCTTAGATCTGAAATGAATGAGGAGGTTCTCATCATTTTGTGGATTGTTTCTCCAGGCAGGTCTTCTGGAATTATTTGTCCACCCCTCTGGGCTTGGTGGTTTCCTGGTTTGTAACCATGTCTCGCCCAGCTGCACGGCATAGAGAAAATGATGTTGACTTTTGTGGAGGCTGCCTGACAGCACAAGAATGCGGCCATCAGCAGTATGACCATCCTTTGTAAATTGCAAAGCCCTTTTATGTAAATTATCCCCTTTGATTCTTCAAACAACCTACCTCTGGGGCAGGTGAGATTCCTGGGCTTAGTTGAGCGTTGAGACAAGTGAGAGATGGTGACATGTGTGAGGTTTCCCAGTAAGTGATGAAGCAGGGGTGTCGCACAAAGTACAGGTACCTGAGCAGTCAGGACCGAAAACTTATGGGGCAGGAACAATGAAAGACAAGCACAATTTTATTGCATTTCTAAGTACCAGGCTTTGTGCTAAGCAAATGGCTTATGTGCTCACCTAATCTTCATCACAGCCCACAGGATAGATAAGGAAACAATGTGCCTTATGTTAAAAAGTATCAGAAATCTAAATGTGACCCGGACCCTCCCACTCTGCACCCCACACTCTCAGCACATAGCTCAGTGCCCGGCCCCAGGCTCCGAGACCACACCTGGTGTGCTGTTTCTTTGTAGTGTCAAGAAGCAAAGGGGCCTAGCACAGACCAGCAATGCCAATGTGTGCAGTTCTTACATGAGGTTAAGTGGTGCGAATGTGAACCTGAAATTAACAGTGATCTACTGAAAACTTTACAGACCAATGTCAGAAAATAAGCAACCAGTGATGCCTACTTTGTGAATTTACTTTCCTGGCTATATTCTTATTTATTCCACTCATTAAAGTTATAATTAGTAGCAAGTACCTTTTAATTAAAAAAAATCATTTTCTTAGCTCATATGGGTGGTTTATACTCAGTGTTTTTACTTGAATAATATGCCTTCCTAAGAGGGTTTTATTTGCCTTGATGGTGATAAATCATTATCCTTTATCACTGTACCACAAAGGGCCCAATTAAATAATGGCCAGCTCTATTATTTTTCACATTCGGGTACCTTAGATTGTACCGTACGAACTGACACTCTGTTTGTTGGTCAAGTATCTGCAGAAATCAGAGTGGGAACTGTTTGCCCAATGGGTACAGTCAGGATCTTTTATTAACAGCTGTGGAATTTCATGTCAGCCAAAGTAAAGTCTGCACTGTGATAGATGAACAGAAGCGACAGGCAGCTGGATAGCTCTCTGCTGTTTCTATCTGGAAAAGCATATATAAGTAGACATAGGTCCACAATGGTCCTCTGGTCACCAGAGGACCCCAGCATGGAGCAGAAAGCTACATTTCTACAAGGTAATTTGTTAGTTGTTGAGAATGGCTTTGGAAGGGAAATCACCTTTTAAACTGTGGTTAGGTTCTGAGGCCAGCTCCCAAAGTGCATATTTACCCACTGTGCATTCTTCCATTGCTCTGTGTTGTGTGTTGTTTATATTATTACATTTATCACATTATATTATACCTGCTTTCATTTTTTGGTTTTGCTTATTGGGCTGAGAATTCCCTATGAGCAGGGATGGTGTGTCTCAGAAAGTACTTAGGCCTATTCCTGGCACATAGGAGTCACTAAGAATTTTCTTTTTGGGGAATGAAAATATTGGGTTGGCCAAAAGGTTCGTTCGGGATTTTCCGTAACGTCTTATGGAAAATACTGAGCGAAATTTTTGGCCAATACAATACAATGTTTAGTAGGTTCTAGAAAACTACATGGATAATAAATGTTTTTGAGAGAGAAATCTATTCAGAATTCCAAGTCTGGAAGCCAGGAAATACTCCTGGCACAGTAAATTGGAGAATGTCTGCAAGCAATATAATTCAGTATTTTAAAATGAAGGGTGTAGGGACTTCCCTGTTGGCGCGGTGGTTGGGAGTCTGCCTGCCAATGCAGGGGACATGGGTTCGAGCCCTGTCTGGGAAGATCCCACATGCCGCGGAGCAACTAAGCCCGTGCGCCACAACTACTGAGCCTGTCCTCTAGAGCCTACGAGCCACAACTACCGAGCCCACGTGCCACAACTACTGAAGCCCGTGTGCCTGGAGCCCGTGCTCCACAACAAGAGAAGCCACCGCAATGAGAAGCCCACGCACTGCAACGAAGAGTAGCCTCCGCTCGCCACAACTAGAGAAAGCCGGAGCCCAGCAACAAAGACCCAACGCAGCCAAAAATAAATAAATAAATAAAATAAAATTTATTAAAATGAAAAAAATAAAATGAAGGGTGTTACTAAAGTTCATTAATTCTAACCGCCTTGATAAAACCCTTTAGGAAAAGCTTAACCTTTCTTCAGTCACATAGTGATCAGAAGTAAAGGGTTCAGGGCAGGTCTTCTTCCAATCTGTAATTCTAATCCAAAGGGAAATTAAATTATGATTATATGTTGAGTTATTTGTTTTCTGGAATTTTAATGGAATGTGAATAATGCTATTACAATAGATCTCAAAAGCAAAGTCCTATGACCCAGAAAGATATGTACCTTTTTTCACTTTGGGGATGAATATTTCTTAGATAGCACATCTCCATTGATTAAGTAATTTTAGAAAGAGAATGGTTCAGTGAACGTTTTGATTGTACATTTTTGTATTTTTGAGATCTCTAATTACTTTAGCCAACTTCCTTATAGGGGAAAATAAGAAAATCGGAGTGCTTTTATGTTTGGAAATATTGGAAGTAAAGTTCTAAAATCTTGTGTTGACTATGTGGGAACAACATGGAAATTTTTGAACAGTGCCTAATAAAAACCTGAATCAGGTTGTATGTTTGTATTTTGAGATTTGAATCTCTGTTACACTGGCCCCCCTTTCTGACTGTAAGACTCCCTCCTTGAGGAGGGATCACGCCATAATTTTCTTTTTACCCAAACTGACTTTCACAGAGTCTGAAATATAATAGAAATTACTGATGTTTGTGGAATGAGTGAATTATGAAAAATTGACTCAGGCATGTTAAAAACCAAGTTAAATATTTTTTGCCCTCTCTTTCTGGGCTGCTATACCTCATGCAGTCCTAACTACATATCAAAACCCATGACAGTACCTTTGATCAAGCCTGAAGGGTATTAAATGGCTTTAAAAAGTCAGAGTGTGGCTAGCAGAACACCTTAACAGGAGCAGACAATGTATTGCTATAATGGCATTATTAAGGAACACCGACATTTTCATTTTGAATGATTATGATGTGGAAACAATTGGGCAATTAGAAACATTGAAGTGATTTGTAAGGCCAATCATATTTTTTTATGTATCTTTACTGGAGTACAATTGCTTTACAGTGTTGTGTTAGTTTCTGTTGTACAACAAAGTGAATCAGCTATAACTATGCATATATCCCCATATCCCCTCCCTCTTGAGACTCCCTCCCCCTCTTCCTATCCCACCCCTCTAGGTCATCACAGAGCATCGAGCTGATCTCCCTGTGCTATGCAGCAGCTTCCCACTAGCTATCTACTTTACATTCGGTAGTGTATATATGTCAATGCTACTCTCTCACTTCATCCCAGCTTCCCCTTCCCCTGCTGTGTCCTCAAGTCCATTCTCTACATCTGCGTCTTTATTCCTGCCCTGCCACTAGGTTCATCAGTACTGTTTTTCTAGATTCCATATATATGTGTTAGCATACAGTATTTCTCTTTCTGACTTACTTCACTCTGTATGACAGACTCAAGGTCCATCCGCCTCATTACAAATAACTCAATCTCATTCCTTTTTATGGCTGAGTAATATTTCATTGTATATATGTGCCACATCTTCTTTATCCATTCGTCTGTCGATGGACATTTAGGTTGTTTCCATGTCCTGGCAATTGTAAATAGTGCTGCAGTGAACATTGCGGTACATGTCTCTTTTTGAATTATGGTTTTCTCAGGGTATGTACCCAGTAGTGGGATTGCTGGGTCATATGGTAGTTCTATTTTTAGTTTTTTAAGGAATCTCCATACTGTTCTCCGTAGTGGCTGTATCAATTTACATTTCCATCAACAGTGAAAGAGGGTGTACTTTTTTCCACACTCTCTCCAGCATTTATTGTTTGTAGATTTTTTGATGATGGCCATTCTGACCAATGTGAGGTGATACCTCATTGTAGTTTTGACTGCATTTCTCTAATGATTAGTGATGTTGAGCATCTTTTCCTGTGTTTGTTGGCAACCTGTATATCTTCTTTGGAGAAATGTCTGGGTTGGTTGTTTTTTTGATATTGAGCTGCATGAGCTGCATGAGCTGCTTGTATATTTTGGCACTTAATTCTTTATCAGTTGCTTAGTTTGCAAATATTTTCTTCCATTCTGAGGGTTGTCTTTTCATCTTGTTTATTGTTTCCTTTGCTGTGCAAAAGCTTTTAAGTTTCATTAGGTCCCATTTGTTTATTTTTGATTTTATTTCCAGTAGGAGGTGGGTCAAAAAAAGATCTTGCTGTGATTTATGTCAAAGAGTGTTCTGCCTATGTTTTCCTCTTAGAGTTTTATAGTGTCTGGCCTTACATTTAGGTCTTTAATCCATTTTGAGTTTATTTTTGTGTATGGTGTTAGGAAGTGTTCTAATTTCATTCTTTTACATGTAGCTGTCCAGTTTTCCCAGCTCCACTTATTAAAGAGGATGTCTTTTCTCCATTATGTATTCTTGCCTCCTGTGTCAAAGATAAGGTGACCATAGGTGTGTGGGTTTATCTCTGGGCTTTCTATCCTGTTCCATTGCTCTATATTTCTGTTTTTGTGCCAGTGTCTTGATTACTGTAGCTTTGTAGTATAGTCTGAAGTCGGGGAAGCCTGATTCCTCCAGCTCTGTTTTTCTTTCTCAAGATTGCTTTGGCTCTGGGGCTTTAGTGTTTCCATACAAATTGTAAAATTTTTTGTTCTAGTTCTGTGAAAAATGCCATTGGTGATTTGATTGCATTGAATCTGTAGATTGCTTTGGGTCGTATAGTCATTTTCACGGTGTTGATTCTTCCAATCCAGGAACACAGGCCAACCATATTTAATCTTGAGTTTCACACGTGAAGTCTGCTCTAGTCATAATGTTCTGTCTTCCCCTATTTTTGCTGGTTCAAACCAAATTTTCTTTGTTTTTCTGATGATACCAGGAGCATGCTATCCCTGTGTCCACAGAATACTCGGATTATCTGAGGATTGGAGACAAATATGGTGACTCAGGAAATGGCATTATTGTATAGTATGCATGCATGAGAGATTTGGGTGGAAGAGGTATATTTGTCCTTCCTTAAGTACCTTGTCCATAAGAAAGAGAGAGTTGGAGAACAAAACCTTGAAAGTTACAGAGGGATCTGAAGAAATAAGATCTCCTGGAATTAGTTTGCTTCTGCTTTGGAAGTACTATTTCTGGGGCACTGAGTTCACATTATCATCATAGCAAATTCTCAGGCGTTGCCTTGCACTGGTGTAAATCCTGTAAATATTCACTCTGAAGGTGGGTGGGTGATGGTACTGGCAGGCTGAGATGGGACTTCCTTGCTTTGACGTTGCTCATTTTATCTTTATGTGGGGGGAACTAGTGACCTACATGAATGTGTTTTTATGAAAATGTTAATAACTAACATTGGGGGAGTGACCGCTTGCTGAGCATTCCACCGGTGTGGCCTTATTCTACTTCCCACTGACCCTATGAAGGGTCACCCACTTTCACGTGAGACTTTCATGTCTCATTTGTTGGGAGTAACTTGCCCACAGTTCCACAGCTAAGATGTGGCAGAGCTAGGATGGAAAACCAGGCAGTCTGATCCCAAAGGCTAACCTTTGCTATGACTACTATTTTGCAATGCCTTCCTGTTCTAGAACTATTAAAAGGCCAATGAACAGAAATAAACAGAGACATGGTACATGAGTAACCAATAATATATGCCTAACCTTTAACTTAATTCGCTTTTTCTGCCAAAAAAATGTATTGACTCTCTACCATGGGAAATGCTGTGTAAGAAATATGAGGATGAGTTCTGCATGAGGTTCTCTGCTCAGGAAGTAAGAGGGTATGATAGAGGCCATCTAGAATATCAGTAAACAACTCAAATTCAAAGTGGGCAATAAGTGCTTTCTAAAGGTTATAAAAAGAGTAATTACACCCAAAGAAAGTCTAGGAAAGCATTTTAGAGGACGTGGCATTTGCCCTGGGCTTTGGAAGACCAGGTAGTTACCAGAAATGCAGACTCAGGTTGGGGACGCGGGGAATCAGGCTCAAAGGGGAGGGCGACACACGTGAGTAGGTATCGGGAAAGGAAGAGATGCGGCTGGAATATTCAAAAATGAGAAATGTGGTTTGAATTGTCACGTGCTGTATGAAGAGATTTGGTGGTGCCAGGTGTTAGAAAGCCCTAGGACCTGAGCAGTGATCAGTAGGCAGCGGGGTGTCACAGAAAGCCTTGGGGTTAAGTTGACTTGGGCATGGCTGGTTTCCACTGTGTCAGTCTAATGATCAGGGCCTGGAGCCAGTGATCCCAGCGGCGTGGTAGCTTGTCTTCTGGGGGTGTGGTCTTCCCGAAGCTGGTCAGACTCCTCCTCTAGCCATATTGCCTTTCCTTTGTGTTGTCAACTTCCCTTAAATTGGAAGACTCATCGGCCCCAGATCATAGGAGGGGTGTGCTTGTAATCTTAATAAATCCCGTATGTCTCATGTTTCTGGAGTCATTTTCCATTCTGCAAAATGTCATGGGAAGATACACATGATGATCTGTAATGATGACTCTTCCTCCTAAAGAACAATGCTTTGGAAAACACTTTGCATTTGATCAGGTGTGGACAGTGAATAGTACAGGAAGCACAGGAAACAGTATTAAATACAAAGAGAAGGAATAGGACATAAGAAAGTGTTCACGAAAGGTTATAGCTCTTTTATAGAATGTGCTGAGTTTCTAATGGTCAGAATAAATATGTTTAAAGCAGTAGTTTAAAAATTGAGGTTGAAAAAAAAAACTTAAAAAAAAGGGAAACAGAAACAAAGCTTTCTTGAAGGCTTACTGAAAACAGCCTTTGTGCTGAGTTTTTCCTCAGTATCGTCTCAATTAATCCTGGCAGTAGCCCTGAGCTGGAGGGTTGCATTATCTCCATTTGCACATAAGGAAGCAGAGGCTTAGAGAATTTGAGCAAATTGACCAGTGGGAGGGAAGTGCTTACAAGTGGCAGAGTGGGGCCATGAATCCCAGTCAGATGACTCCAGAGGCTGCTGTTCTCCAGCTAAATGGAGGGTCAGAGCTCATCCTGTTAGTGAAATCTCCTAGCAAGACATGCAAACCAAAAAGGATCCCAGACCCTTTGAGTTATTCAGAAACATACATGCACCCCAGTGTTCATAGCAGCACTATTTACAACAGCATGTAAAGCTATTGTAAGACATGAAAGCAGCCTAAATGTTCATCCACAAATGAATGGATAAAGATGTGGTACATATATACAATGAAATATTACTCAGCCTGAAAAAAGAATAAATAATGTCATTTGCAGCAACATGGGTGGACCTAGAGATGATCATACTAAGTGAAGTAAGTCAGACAAAGACAAATATATGATATGGCTTACATGTGGAATTTAAAAAAATGATACAGATGAACTTATTTATGAAGCAAAAATAGACTCACAGACATAGAGAACGAACTTATGGTTACCAAAGGTGAGAGGTAAGGGAGGGGATAAATTAGGAGTTTGAGATTGACACATACACACTACTATACATAAAATAGACAACCAACAAGGATCTACTGTATAGCACAGGGAACTCTACTCAATTATCTTGTAATAATCTATAATGGAAAAGTATCTGAAAATGAATCATTTTGCTGTACACCTGAAACTAAGCACAGCATTGTAAATCAATTACTGTATATTTCAATTTAAAAATAAAATAAAGAAGAAAAGTAATTTTTAAGTGTCAGACTGGTTTTGATAATACTTTCCCCCTTTCTGTTGTGGGTTGTGTTTACAGGGGCACAATGAAGCATGAGGCATGGGCTCCCTTTAGCTGATGGAGATGGGCTGCCACACAATCATTTGTGCTACTGTTTCATGTGCCATTCAATGGCACTTAGCGCTAGGATGGGACGTGCTGGGGTTATCAGGGTGGTTACACTGCCTTGCAGTCATTTCTGAAAGTTTTGAGTGCATTCGGTTGTCCAGTAAGTTTATGACAATTTACCTATCTTTCTGTGCATCATCATGTAATTTTAAGCTTTAAAAATGCCCTGGTGGGCTTCCCTGGTGGCGCAGTGGTTGAGAGTCCGCCTGCCGATGCAGGGGACACAGGTTTGTGCCCCGGTCGGGGAGGATCCCACATGCTGTGGAGCGGTTAGGCCCGTGAGCCATGGTCGCTGAGCCTGTGTGTCCGGAGCCTGTGCTCCACAATGGGAGAGGCCACAGCAGTGAGAGGCCCACATGCCGCAAAAAAAAAAAAAAAAAAAAAAAAAAAACCCCGGGGTATATTTTCAATTTTGTTTTTTTTTTACGCA
>NW_006786302.1:1953122-1970599 GCF_000442215.2 Lipotes vexillifer | reverse complement strand
TGCCCCGGGCCGGGAAGATCCCACATGCCGCGGAGCGACTGGGCCTGTGAGCCATGGCCGCTGAGCCTGCGCGTCCGGAGCCCGTGCTCCGCAGTGGGAGAGGCCACAACAGTGAGAGGCCCGCATACCGAAAAAAAAAAAAAAAGATTAACAGATTTTGAGGGCCTACTGTGTGTTCCATCTTTTTGAAAGCTTGGTACACACGCTTGAGGAGTGCAGTAGGGATCTTGTCCAGTCGGGTGATAAAAGAGCACTCTGGTGCAATTATCAAATTTCTTGGAGTTAGTGCGGAATTACTGTTCACTCTTTTCCTTAGCAGACAGCTCTACAGTTGAATAGAGGGTATTAAGTCGGCAGATTGGTCCTTATCAAACTGTAAGAGGTTCGATTCCTATGAATACTGCAGTTCTTGTAATAATCTTGCAATTCAGTTTATTTAAATAGTAATCTAGAGAGGCTACCCCACCCTGGCATGGTCATTGTTTTCCTCCTTAGGCACAAGTGGAGGGAATCATGCCCATCTGTATTCTGTACCCAGGAATTGAGAAAAAGACAGATCTTCAAAAATCATACCCAGGTAGTTTTTGATGGAAGGGAGGAAAAACTGGTCCCCAGAAAATGCTCCTAGTTTGTCCTCTCTACCAATCACTGCAGAGGCTGAAGACTGAAAAAGGAGTGAGAACATGGCCATCGTTTGGTTCTAGTGCAATCTGGGTGATGGATTGTGTTTATGAATAATATCTGCTAATAGTTCATGAGTTGTGTGGTGGAGGTCCATGCAGGGGCACAGGGAACACTGCAGGAGATGGGTGGTTTATTGTGCCTGTTGGACAGATCTGCCTACCACAAAATTGCATCTCCTTCTCTTGGAACCAGACAGCAAACTCCCTTCCACACCCCACATGCCGTTCCCTCACCTGGTGCAGATACTCCCTTTACAACGTCTGCACTGAAAGCAAAGTCTTCCTCCCCACCTGGGTCCTGCTACCCTGCCTTCACTTCCTCATTGGCCCCTCCAGCACCCGTAGCCCCAGCATCAGGGCAGCCCATCCTGTCTGGGTCTTTGAAGTCGGCCCTGGCTGGTCTTTTGCTCTGTTCTTCCTTTGCTCCCAGCCATCTGCCATGTTGCTGTCATCCCTGTAGTGCACACGTCACCCCTTACAGAAAAACCAGACTCCTTGGGAAGACCCGGTGGCCTTCTGCCACCCCTCTCACCCTCTCACTGCAGCCAAGACGTCTGCCCTTCTGACCCTTTGCCTCTGCCTTTCCTCCTGCCTGGAGGGCTCTTCCCACTTGGGTGGATTTCTTGTTAATCTTCAAAGGGACAGCCAGGCCTTAACATTTTAGTTTCCGGGTGATGGATCTTCCTCCTCAGAGTCTAGTGCCTCTTTCATTCCCTAGGGATGCACGGATCCCATGGCATTTCAGCGTTCTGTCTCCTGCGGTAGAAGGACCAGGAAGATTTGTCAGAAATGAGTACTGAGCAATATGCATTCACCATTTGACAAACGGAGGCAGACCCCTCACTTTCAAAAATGTGTTTTAGCAGAATAGACGTCCTGCAGGTAGATTGGAAAGCAGGCTGTGCATGAACCCTGCGGGGAGAGGTGGGACTTTGCCGCTGTTGTGTTCCTGCAGTATTACAAGTCTGTGTCTTAAATATGTGCAAAAAAATCTGTCACACAGCAGTGTTGACTTGAAGCTTTTTACTCATAGCTTCGATATTTGGCTTGTTTGATTTTCAGACATTCTCATTTCTGTATTACTATTTTGCAGTTTTAAAATGCACCAATCGCCAGTGCCTTAGTGTTTCCCATGTATGCATGCGCGCACACACACACACACACATATGTAAGAATTTACAGTCAGTCATAGCATCTATAAACATTTTCATGTTTCTGAATGTATGTATACTCTGTAGAGAGAGAAGGTTGCTAAGATCATCTAATCCCAAGTGTCACCCTGAAGACAGAAGTACACCATCGGTAAATACACACAATTAAAGAGACACTAAGTTGGGACTTAGAGGGACTTTGAGGCTGTGGGAATGGAGGCATCTGAATTTGTTGTGGGCATTTTGCCATCCCCAATAATGGGCATCTTTTCTGGCTTCCTTTCTTGCATGAAGCTGCTTCCTGACCCTCCTCCCCTGCACTCTCCTTTGCTAATCCTTGCCAGTGCCCCTCCCCCGCAACCCCTGCATATTGTCTGTTGCCTCCTAGTGACATGAGAGCTGGGAAGACTCTAAGCAGTAAGCAGTCAAGTCCGACCAGAAGCGATGCTGCTACACAGCCTGGCATGCAGGAAGACTTTGGGAGGCTCATGTAGTGACTTATTGACCATGTAGACATCCAGATCACTAGTTGGGGAATGCAGGAATGTGCCCAGAGAAACCAGAGCAACAGACTCAGACTGTATCTCCCACTGAATTTTTGTTCTTGAAGTAGGTTGGTGGAAGGGAGTTGATTTGCATTTTTTGGATTGATAGTGAATTTGAACATCATCTAAACTTTCATTGTTGATTTGTGTTCCTTCTTTTTAATGTCTTTTGCCCATTTTTCTCTGTGACTTTAGTAAGAGACAGAGCATTTGGATTCCCTACAAAAGAACTACTTACTTGGTGTATGCCTTGTAGCTGTGAGTAGCTAAGTACGTAAGCTGCCTGGGGCAGGATGTTGCCAGGGATGGCTGAGAATAAAACAGGGAGTTTCGAATTTTCTGAATGTCCTGATTGGTTGATGTTTAGAAGTCAGCTACAGGGATTGAGGTGGAAAATATGTTCATATTCTGTCTTTTCTGCTTCTATTGAATATCAGTAGTGTGAGTCCAGCCTTACTCTGAAATGGCCCTGGAGGTGTACCTTCGTTTCCTTGGTGGTTTTCTTGTTTTGTTTTGTTTTACTTTTTTTCTGTAATGGCTTTCCAGAGAAATAACTTCAGGCTCAAATTATTCATTCTAATCCCAGGATTTCCCTGTTTCACCTGGTTCAATGCAGTCAACATTTCATAGTTCATATAAATACCTTACCCATCCAGCATCATGATAAAAGGAAGGATATGTTTAACATGAGTAAACATTTCTTGGATGATTGAAACTTATCTCAAAGTATAAAATTTTGAATTTTAACCATTCTATGGGAAAATTACCTAAAATATATTCCCTGTATCGGACTTCTAAGATCTTAGTGTAATCATTATTTTCTGATGAGTGTATATAAAGAAGTGGAATTAATGAATCATAGGGTATGCATATGCTTTGCTTCAGTAGACATGATCAAACAGTTTTCCAGTGTGATTGTACCAATTTACACTCCTTTAACAGTGTAAGAGTGTTTTGGTTTTCCCACCTGCTCACCAACATTTGGTCTGTCATTTTGATTTTATCTATTTTGGTGGCTGTGTGGTATTGTCACATTGCAGTGTTGGTTTGCAGTTCTTTGGTGAATAAGGAGGCCCATCACCTTTTCATATATTCCTAGCCATTTGAATATCTTTGTGTGAAGAGTCTGTTCAAGTCTCTTACACCATGTTTTCTTTGGATAACCTATCTTTTAAATACTCGTTAGGGGTAGTTTTTCTAAATTCTGGATTTAAGTCCTTTGTTGGATACATTTATTGCAAATACAGTTTTCCACTGGTTATGTTTCATTCTTACTCTCTAAATGATGTCTTTTGATAAACAGAAGCTCTTGATTTTAAGAAGTCTAAATTGTGTTATTCCTATAATAGTTAACATTTTCTGTGTCCTCTTTGAGAATTTTTTTTGCCTATGCCAAGGTTACTAAGATGTTTTTCTATAAACACTTTATTGTTTTATCTTTTACATTTATATTTTCAGTCTTCTGGAATTGATTTTTGTTTGTGTGAGGTAAGGTCAACCTATGTGGCTTCCAACTGACCTAGCACCATTGACTGAAAAAAGAGGCGTCCTTTCCCCCATTGCACTTAAGTGTCATTGCTGTAATAAATCAGTCTATTGTGCTGTCTTCATTGTGAAACACTCTGATGGGGACTTATAGAATTTTATACATCTCACAAGTTTTCTTCTGAAAAATGTATAGGTTAGAATATGCCATCAGAGTGAGTTGCTGTGGAAGGGCCCTTATCTTTCCATTCTGACATGAAAACAATAGATAAAAATATTTTATAAAGCTAAATATATAGCTGAGATTGAAAACAAGGAAAGAAAATCTGTAGATGCTCAAAATGAAGTGAGGATTCTTGATGGTGAGAGGAATTGAATCCACATGGCTGATAAGGATAACTGGACCAGAGAAACCCTTTATATGATGGAGTTTTAATGCCTCACAGAACCAAGTTAGTATGAGCAGGAATTAACTTACCTGGATAAATCCACTAACCAGGAAAAGGTGACTCAGCAGAATTCTGCTTGCTGGCTAAAGGATAAACATAGAAGCTGAAGTCCTAGGCAGTGGATGTAAACAATACAAATTGTGGAACATTGGATCTCCTAGATTGTGCAGTGACTGCATTTGGAACTGAATTCATCCTCTGATTATTCTGGAGAAGCCCTGGACTAAGAAACCAACATAAAATCTGACCAAGTACTCTACAGTCACATTGGGCTGGGGTAAAGGCAGCCAGAAAAACATTCCAAAGGAATGCCTCCTAAGACTCTAGAAGAAGACAGTTTTTAGTAAAGATGAACTCATGGTAAAATTTTACAAAGGCCTTCAAGGAAAGAGGGAGAATAATAAGAACTTTCAAAGAGAAAAAGAAGACTGACTGCAGACTTTTCATTGATAATACCAGATGAAAGAGACATTGGAATTTAAAGTGCTAAGAGAAAATAAATGTTAACCTAGAATTTTATACCCAGCTAAATTATCACTTGGGATTAAGGATAAAATTAATACATTTTGACATGAAATAAAAGATGATTTTCAAAAGAAAAATACAAATAGTTAATGCACACTAGTAAGAAATCAACCATGCTAATAATTACGAGATAAATATTAAAATAACACTTACTTACTTATTTCAGTCCATCAAAAGTGAGATAGATAGTAGACAATCATGTTGACAAGGATTTTAGGACATGTAAGAGTCTCACACTTAGCTGCTAAGGTTACATTGCTACATTTTTAGAGAACAGGTTGGCAAAGGCCTTGAAATTGTGCAAGGTCTTTGAACCAGCAGTTACACTTAAGGAATATATCCTAAGGTAGTACAGTTGACCCTTGAACAATGTGGGGGCTAGGAGTGCTGTCCATACATGCAGTTGAAAATCCACGTGTAACTTTACATTTGGCCCTTCATGTCTGCAGTTCTACTTCTGTGGATTCAGCTAGCATTGGATCATTTAGAATTGTAGTATGTATTTAGTGAAAAAAAAATTCATGTATAAGTGGACCCATGCTATTCAAACCTGTGTTGTTCAAGGGTCAACTGTAGTTGAAATTATATTTATTTAGTTACTACATTGTTCATCCTAGTGTTTTTAAGAGCTCAAAGTTGAAGATAAAGTAAGTGTCCAACATGGGATGATTGGTGAAATAAATTATTGAATCTGTATAACAGAATACTGTATAGTCATTAGAAACGACATTTCATAATACATCAATTGACAAGAAAAAATACATTAAATGAAATAAATATACCAAATAAAAATATTATAAAATGTGAATAACATGATCTATTTTTATAAAAGCAAATAATCATTGTACCTAAAATATTTGAAAATATATAAATATCTATATCTATATGTATTTCTGTATTCCTCAAAGTGGTTGTACTTGGGTCATTAGTATTGTGTGGTTTTAAAATATTCTTTTTATTGTCTCTGTTTTGTTGTTTTTCCAAGGTTAGATTGTAATATTTTATAAGGAGAAGAAAGAAGGAAATCTCATGTTGGAGGAAACACACAAAACACCATTGTAAGCATTATGTAGTATTTATCATATGCAGCAACTTCACAGTACTGGTGATCGGCAGAGTCCATTCAACTGTGTCTCATTTTTTCCTTGATTATAAGGGTTAAGTTGAAGTTACTTCTGCATTTTAAATTCCAGTAAATAATTATAACTTTAAAAATTTTCTTTAAAAACTCAAAGGATAAAAGAGCACTATATTGATTATTCAATATATAGAATGTATGGATGTTATTTCTCGTTATGATTCTCTACTCGTATAACTCCTTTTATATGTTTTTTTCTTTCTAGACAACCAAAGGACATTGCTTTGGGTCCAGATCATGTGAAAGTGACATATGGTGACCCTATAGTGATTATAGACATGAGGGTATGAGAGAAGTAAAAAAAAAAAAAAAGGCATTAATAGAGGGTTTTTTGTGGGGGACAGTTTTTTTATTTTCTCACTGAGATTTTGAAATAGTTCAACAGAGGTACCTCTGTTTCAGATAGAAGATAACTTCAAAAGTGTTGGAAGCCAAGATTCGGATATGGAGAAACAGACTGTTCCAGTGGAACACAATGCAAACTACACCCTTGTTCTTGCCAATAAAAAAGCAGAGTTGCTTCCACTTATGTAAAAGAGATTATCCTAAAAATAGATGCTGCACATATTGAGAATTTTGAGGGTGTTAGGAATGAGCTGTAATTTAAAACAGAAAAAAATATGAAAAGGAACTATAAATTATTAGCCATCTAGCCTTTAAGCTTCCCTAGGAAATAATTTTTTTGAGGCTACCCATGTAAAACTGCTTCAAGATTTGGGGGTCGGGGAGGAATGGAGTAGGAGTGGAACAAATACAAAATTTAACTTTTAAGGCAGTAATTTTTAGATCATTGATAATTGGTGACCCTTTGATGCCTGAATTCCTTTTGGAGATAATTGTGGAATCCGTTTTAAAAAGCCACCTCATGTTGGAGAGAACATTTATAAATCTCTTTATAGGCAAATATATACAAAACACTATTTATTACTTGAGACCATATCCTTTTAACTTTGTATTATATGACATAAGATTATGAAGGAAAGAAAAATATTTTATTAATCTCCTGCAGGCTCTTTTGAAATGACTCAAAGGAACTTTACTTCTGGGTCTGTAAGGAAAATATAAATTGACATCCAGTGCCAGCTACCTAAAAATACACTGTGTCATTCTTTACAAGATGCGTCCCATATTTTCTGTGTTAACTGTGGTTTAGAGAGAGAAACAGAAAAAGTGGGAAACCCAAAACTAGTTCTGGCTCTACTAAAAACTAGACATGTGGCTTGGAAAATCACTTATCCTCCTTGAGTTCAGTTTTTTTTTCCTATTATGTGAGAGGGTTGAATTTATTAGTAGGTGATCTTCAGAGTCCTTGCTACTACAATATTCTATTTGTGTGTTCAGACACAGTGATCCAAAAGTTGATACCCTATTTATTTTCCAGCAGTAATTACATTAGCACTAGAATAGTGTGGAATATGCTGTTTAAAAGTGTTTTTGATTATTTATACCCAACTTCTTTATTCAGCTCTTGAGTTGGCTTTCAGAAAACATAGGGTAAGCCTTTTAAATAAAGTGATTATCTGGACTATAGAAATATAAATTAAAAAGAAGATCAAGAATATATATTTTTGGTAGTATATCAGACGTTCACAATATCATATTGAGATCCTTAATTGTAACCAAGTAATGTTCCCAGTCTGTGTTTAACTATACATCAACTCGGTGGATGGTTCATAAAGAATATAATTGACAGCTAGTAAAACCCGTGCAAAAATGAATCAGCTTTTAACTTTGTATTAAATTATCCTTTTCTAGAAGATTGAAAACTATAATCAAGTTCTTTCTGTGTAATTTGCTATAGATTACTACTCTAAGAGAATAACATCCTTTGTTAAAAAGGCTTTTCTATTATTGGCTAACGGCGTCCCCTCCTCCCACTGAATTAAAGCTTTCAGCCTCCTGTCAGATACCCTGAGCTTTTCACCTGAACATTTTTACAATGAGGGCATAATGAATGTTGGAACTGGTATAGATTATTTAAAATAGGCTTACATTAACTGTCTATCGCTGTTCTTGACCTCCAGAGAGAGAGAAGAAACAAGTTCCTTAGTACAGAGATGGAATTTTTATCAAATGCTTTAAAGCTTAAACTGTACAGGTGAAGTCTGTAGCCTCCTACTGCTAGTTTTTCTTTATTTCCCGGGTCCACTTATTAGATGAGCAAGTATGGGTATTCTGACAGTTATAATGTGCCCATTGTATATCATAAACACTAGAAAACAATATAATAATCAATATGTTATACAGAAGAATTAGGAACTTAGAACTGCTCTTTCATGCATTTATCAAAAATAATACTAAACTTTATGTATTAACATTCTGTAGATGGAGTGTTGAAAAATGCAGCAAAGGTCCCTGCCTTCATGGACTTTATGGATAACAGTCAAAACCTTTATTATGATTCTCTTTATAGAGGCTAAGTGTAGGCCTTTCACAAAATTTAGCGCCCATTCCTGACTTAAAAAAAACACTCAATAAAATAGGCATTGGTGACCAATTCTTTAACATTAGCTAAACTATTTAGATTGAAGAAATAAGGTTTACATGTTTTTTCACGTTGAAATATAAGAAGCATTCCCATTAGCCCTCAGACAATGCAAGGATGACACCATCTTCACCCGGTCACCTTTTTATTGGAAGTATTAGCCAATGAGTTAAGACAAGGAAAGAAAATTAAAGGCATAAGAACAGTACAAGGGGAAGTAAAACTATCCCTTTGCAGGTGATACCTGAAAAATCCAAAAGGAGCAATGAGAAAACTAACACAAACAATAAAAAATTCAGTGAAAAACCAGGATATACAATCAACTTACAAAAATCAAACATTAACTGATCAAAAGATAAAATGGAATAGAAAATCCTATTTACAATAGCAGCAACAAGAAAATAAAACACCTGGGAGTAATATTAAACATATATGTATAAAATCTATATGAGGAAAGTTACAAACCTTTCCTGAAAGGTCTGAAAGTAGATTTGAATAAATGGATAGTCCTAACCCGTACTTGGATAGGAAAACTCACCACGTTAAAGATGTCATTTATGTTCAAGTTAATAAATTGAATGCAACCAGTAAAAGTGACAAGTTTTTATTTTGAACCTGACAGTTTGATTTTCATGTTCACATAGGAAATAAACATGCAAGAATATCTAGGAAAACCTGAAAGGGGAAGAGTCATGGGGGGTTTGCTTTCTCTGATATTCAAGCCTCTGTAATAAAATAGTGAGGTGCTAACTAATATACCTGTTGGCCACTGGGGGAAGATAAAAATAGACCCTAGAACACATGATGATTCAGTGTACTGAAAGTGGATTCTCAAATCTGGGAAAAGATAGACTTAAAAAATTTAGACATTATTTATTGTATTTTTCATACTGGCAAAATACACGTAACATAAAATTTACCATCTTAAACATTGTTTTGGTATATAGTTTAGTAGTGTTAAATACATTCACATCAGTGTGACCAATTGCCAGAACTCTTCATCTTGTAAAACTGAAATTCTATGTACATTAAGTAATAACTCCTCACCTCCCCTCCCTGACCCCCCAGCCACTGGCAACCACCATCGTACTTTCTGTCTCTATGAATTTGACTAGGGACCTCATCTAAGTAGAATCATATAGTATTTGTCTTTTGTGACTGGCTTATTTTACTTAGCATAATGTCCTCAAAGTTTATCCTTGTTGTAGCATGTATTAGCTTTTTTAAGGCTGAATAATATTCCATTGTATGCATATCCTACCTTTTGTTTATCCATTCATCCATCCATGGACACTTGGGTTGCTGCCACCCTTTGGCTGTTGTGAATAATGCTGCAATGAACGTAGGTGAAAAAATACCTCTTTGAGACCTTGATTTCAATTTTGGGGGGTGTATACCTAGGAGTAGAATTGCTGGATCATATGGTAATTCTAGTTTTTATTTGAGGACCACCTTACTGTTTTCACAGCAGCTGTACCATTTTACATTCCCACCAACTATGGATAAAGGTTCCAGTTTGTCTACCTTGTTGCCAATACTTGTTACCTTCTGTTTTCACACATGTATTTGCTTATTTTTGTATAAAGGAACATTGGGAAGATAAACCATAAGCTATTAAACATGATTACTTGGGAGGTAGGTGGAAAGAGTCAGGATGGGGGTGAGATTTCTCTTAGTACATCTTCTGCTCCTGGCCAAGATGGAGTAATAGGAACTGGATTTGCCCTTCTACTTGAAGCAACCTACAAACCCCACAAAAGCACAAAATACACACACAAACAAAACAACGAAAAGAAGACAAAAATACAAAAAAGGAAGGTAAACTGAAACATAGGTTTTCAAGGCTTGGACATTGGGCAGCGAAGGACAGTGAGCCCTGAGAGAGGGCATACCAAGGAGGCAACCCTGTGGTGGCCTCTGCTGAGTCACGGGGAGAATTTCCAGAGCACGGTGCAGGGCAGCCTGCATGGAGCCTTGCCAAGTCACTGAGTTGAGGAGATAGAGATAGGAGTCTGGGGAGAACAAGGTGGCTGGAGTCCACAGTAGAGTCCTGGACAGGAGAGAGCCCCCAGGGGAGGACCCCAGGGCTGTGCAGTGTGCCCCTCTGGTTCACAGCAGCTCAGCACATGCAGGTGAGGAGACTTGGCCAGCTCTGGGAAAGGAACCATCAGGAAGGATGGGAAAGATTGGAAGGAACGGTGCCTGGCAGCACACACAGGGCCGGGAATGGAGCCTGTGCCATCAACCGGGCTGAGGAAACTTCTGGACTCAGAATCAGGGAATCATCAACCCTACACTGACCTCCATCTCAGACCCGCCTAACAAATCATTAATGCGAGACCTACAAGGATGAAACTGTCCACGTGACTTCACTCCTTCCCAGGTCAAAGCAAAGAAGGTTTGTAGAATGTTCATACAGTTTTGAGTTTTGAACAGTGTAATGCTTTAAATATTCACATTTAAAGTTAAAATGTCAAGGAATGAAAAAAGCAAACCAGAAAATTGAAATCAAACAAATGGACCTGATGATGACATGACCACGCAGAAGAGAAGGCTAATTCAGGTAAATCTTGGGCTCCATACACTATATATTCTCTAAGAGAAAAACACACACAACTGCAAAGAAATCTTGAGCTCTCCTTGGTGGTACTGATGTAGGCACTCTGAATTATATTAGTGTATCGTTGGATAGAGTGAATGAGTAAATATATTGATGTTATTGAGAACCAGGGCTACATCGTCAGATGGGGAGATAAAAGTATGGAATGCGTAGATCCTGATATTTGACAAAGCTTTTCTGAGGCTATATTGATTCAATACATATTATTAAAATGTTCAGAAATGTTGGATTGTCTAAATGCAGTAAGTTAAATCTTCCTTACACCTACCTTCTAGTGACTGAAGTTGAAATGTGTCTGGGCAGTAAGGCTCTACTCCTAGCACCCTCCAAAAGTGAGCTGTTTCTGATTTCCTATTGATTTACCTATTTATTTTCAATAAAATCCATAAAAAATATTGTTTATGTTTGGCATAAACTCCTGGAGAACAGTTGGGCCTTTGCCCAAACCTGTCACTCATACGTATCTGTTGAATGGAAAGTAGTGACACTTTTCTGCTTTTTCATCCCATCATTCTAGTGTTATATATACTAGTGTGATAGTTATAAAACATCACATATATATATATATATATTTGTTTTAATCAACCACCATGTTAGGAATTGCAGGTAAAAAGACAATCATGATGGTTTCTGTTGTTGGAGAAGTGTGGCTTTAACTATTTTTCCCACTTCTAATTTTAAAATAAAAAAGTGAAAGCAAGATTGACCCAGTAAAACCTGATTTCAATTAGACCAAGCCTAGAGGAAACCTGGCCCTTGACAAGTAGTGACTATATCATAAAAGAAGACTGATTCATTTATGCTGTCATCACTCCTGCAGACTGCTGGTGCATTGCATGGTTTTCCACCAGGATCAGTTCCTTGATCTTGAGTGTGAAGATTTTTCAGAATCCAGCTGTGAACTTTCATTTTTATTTTTTAGCAGGACATATACAATTCCCCTTGGGCAGAGCGCATACACTCAGATAAAACCAAAGGCAGCTTACTGTTCAATGCAAGACAGAGAAATTAGCAAAAATTAAGAAAGTAGTATTAAAGGTTGGCTGCTCCTGATATATACATATATGTTAAATAAACTTAAAAAATTGTAGGGTGATAGCACCCTGGCTCATATTTTATTTTTACTTTTAACTATTTATTGTTATTGTAGTGTTACTGAAGGATGTGTTGAATTAAAATGTTCTTATTTTTCATACACTTGTCAGTTACAGACTGGTAGTAATTTAGAGTTGCATTTGAACCTAGATTTCAACAGATCCAAATGGCTTATCTCAACTGTAAGGTGTTGCGTTTATGGAGCTTACTCAGCTTCTGCATGTAGTCTTCAGCAGTGAGAGGGCTCATTCTGGTCATTGGCCACATCTGAAGGATGGACTGTACTCTTTAACTCTGCCCCCGGATTTAACTTGCTTATTCTTCTAAGCATTGATGTTTAAGTCTCCCTTCTGAAATGACAGAGTGCCATTTTTTCTTCTTAAAAAAACATAGCTTTATTGATACATACTCCACATACCATACAATTCACTGATTTAAAGTGTACAGTTCAGGGCTTCCCTGGTGGCGCCGTGGTTAAGAATCTGCCTGCCAGTGCAGGGGACACGGGTTCAAGCCCTGGGAAGATCCCACATACAACGGAGCAACTAGTCCCGTGAGCCACAACTACTGAGCCTGCGCGTCTGGAGCCTGTGCTCCGCAACAAGAGAGCCCCCGATAGTGAGAGGCCCGTGCACTGCGATGAAGAGTGGCCCCCGCTTGCCGCAACTAGAGAAAGCCCTCGCACAGAAACGAAGTCCCAACCCAGCCAAAAAATAAATAAATTAATTAATTTTAAAAAATGTTTAGGGCTTCCCTGGTGGCGCAGTGGTTGAGAGTCTGCCTGCCGATGCAGGGGACACGGGTTCGTGCCCCGGTCCAGGAAGATCCCACATGCCGCGGAGTGGCTGGGCCCGTGAGCCATGGCCGCTGGGCCTGCGCATCCGGAGCCTGTGCTCCGCAACGGGAGAGGCCACGACAGTGAGAGGCCCGCGTACCGCAAAAAAAAAAAAAAAAAAAATGTTTAAAGTGTACAGTTCAGTGGTTTTTGTATATCCAACGAGTTGTACAACCATCACCACAATCCCGTTTTAGAGCATTTTCATCACCCCAAAAGAAGTTCTGTACCCATTAGCAGTCAATCCCCATTTCTGCTCCCCAGTCCAGCCCTAGGCAACTACTACTGTACTTTGTGTTTCTACAGATTTGCTTATTATGGGTATTTCATCTAAATGGAATCATATGATACATAGTCTTTTGTGATTGGCTTCTTTCACTTAGAATAATGTTCTCAAGTTTCATCCTTGTTGTAGTACATATCAGTGCTTTATTCTTTTTTATGACTTAATAATCCATTGTGTGGATATATCACATCTTAATGTCTTATATGTCTTTTCATCAGTTAATAGGCATCTGGGTTATTCTTTCTGGCTATTTATGAATAATTTTGCTATGAACATTGGTGTATAAGATTTTGTACGGATGTATGTTTTCATTTCTCTTAGTTATATACCTAGGAGTAGAATTCCTGGATCATATACTAACTCTGTGTTTATGTTTTAGAAGAACTGCAGGGCTTTTCCAAAAAAGCTGTACCATTCTTATTTCTACCTGCAATGTATGAGGGTTCCAATCTCTCCACATCCTTGCCAGTGCTTTTTTTTTGTCCATCTTTTTGATTCTAGCCATCCTGATGGTGAGAAGCAGTTCTCAGCATTCCCTTAATGATGTTGAGCATCTTTTCATGTGCTTCTTGGCCATTTGTATATCTTCTTCCAAGATCATCTCTTTAGAGCCTTTGCCTGTTTTTAATAGGGTTATTTATTTCCTGAGTTTTAAGAGTTCTTTATATATTCTGGTTATCAGTCTCTTATTAGATATGGTTTGAAAATACTTCTCCCATTCTGTGGACTGTTGAGAGTATTCTTATTTTTACTTTTAAGCCCTCACCATCTTTCAAATATTTAAAGATTACTGATCTGTGACTTGCACAGTGCTGGTACCCAGAAGGTCTTCCGCAGAGGTTTATGAGTAAATGAACGATGTGTCTTCACATCCCCTCTCAGTCTCCTACCCACACTAAATATACTTCATTCCCCAGTTGAGTCCATATTCTGCCATCTCTCAATCTCTCACTGAGTGGGCAATGGCCATCCTACGGGAGTCTGCTGATTTTCCCTAATGCGGCATCAGAGGTGTGGGTGTACTGGAACCATCACCTCCTTTGAACTTGACACTGCTTTTCTCTTCGCTCAGCCTGAGGTTTCCTGACTTTTGAACGCAGCTCTGTTATTTTTTGCAAATAAACAAACTGTAATAATCTGTCTTGGAATAACAGATCTAAGCGACACAAAACTCTGCCTTTAGTTTAAGAAGAATGAGTATGTAAGTAAAGAGCAGAGGATGTCAGCCTTGACAGCAGTTCTATGAAAAGACCTGGCCTTTTCAGTTAGCTCGTTCCATACAATTCACTAGTAGGACAAAGTTTTTTGTTTTGTTTTTGCTGTTATTGTTGTTTGGGGTTTCTGGTTGGTTTTATTTGTAATGAAGAGCTTCCCATCATTTAGAGCTCTGAAACAATGGAACGGGTGATTTAAGGGAGGGACAGTATGTAAACAGCATCATTGACAGTATGTAAGTAGTGGCTGGGGTGGTCAGGGGGTACAGTAGGAGGGACACTTGACTGGGAGGGACTATGGACTGAGTAACTCTTAAGAGCAACCTCTCTCTCTAATTCTTTTCTATGACAAAGATACTTAGGAGAAAGGCCAGTTCTTTTTGTGTTTGTGTGCATTCTGAGGTTATATTTTCAATTTATATGAATTTTCAATTTATTTTTTCATCAGATACTTTTTAACCGTAAAAGATCACTTTTATTCTTTACTAAATTATTTTGGCTTATAAGGAAAACATGTCATTCTTAGTATTAATCCTTAATGAAGTTAAGTGTATGCTCAGATAAATTTTTGCTTAGTTGTGTATTTTCACTTTTTTTGTCATTAAGTCTTACAGCTGTATTTAGTAAAGTCTTTTGAGAGACGGCCAAGTAGCTGATTTTTTTTTTTTTGGTGTGGCAAGCCAATAGCATGTCAAAATTTGAATTTATGTTGAAAAGCTGTTTTGCAGACATAGAAGTCCAAATAAACAGCCAAGATACTATTTCTCCCCAATTTGGCTGTGGGAAAGTGAGTATGTGTTTGGCTTTTCCTTCTAGAATAACTTGAGAATGGATAAATAGTTTTTCCTATGTGCTGTGTTAAGCATTTGCAATTTTGCAGCAAATCCAAATGTAAGAAATTTAACCCCAATTAATTATGTTAAGTGGTTGAAAAAATATCCATTACTTAGGGTCATCATCTGTGTGCTAGATGTTTTACAAATGATATTTTTTCAAATGTAATCCCCAAAATAGCACTGTAGGTATGACAGTCATTTCTACAGTATAGGCACTAAAATCAAGGGCATCAGAGTTTAAGGTAATTTGGTCAAGGCCACAGAATCAGTAAGTATGAATAACAAATTTGGGATTTGAACCCAAATCTTCTTGGCTCCAATCTCAGACCTTTTCTTAAAGCTTCTCCAAGTTATTCCAGTTTCTGTTCTTTTGTACCATAACATGAGATACTTAACATTCAGATATTTTGTTATTTTAAATATCACTTCAGATTCATTACTCCGGTTTTTCTTGACTACCTAATATCCAAAATAGCAGCATTTCTCCTATTTTAGTTGCTAGAAACAGGAATGATTTATCTGTGCCCTGGACTATCTGTGACTCCAACCTCAATTTCTATGTTTATTCATAGGTTAAAAAACTGAAGGATCATCAAGAAACTAGCTATTAATCATTTTTAAAATTAAGTTCTCTCCAACTTTCTATGTGTGGTTTTCCTGAATGAAATGCCTTCATGTTTGTTGTACGTCAGAGAAATGGAGAAATGCTCCCTTATGGCTTAACTTGTTTTCCCAGACGACTTCGCAAGGATGGTTTGTGTGTCCCTGATTCAGGGCACGTGGATCTCCTTTGGGCAGTGAAGTGGACGATCATCACAGGGTAGATTATGGAATCATGCTCAGGGCTGATCGCTGGGTGGAATATTATCTGTTTTCCCATTTTACCGTTATTCTTTAATTTTCTGCTACAGCAGAACTTTTATTGTATCTAAAAAGCAGCATCTATCTGCTAGGAAGGATAAAAAAAAACAAGCAGTGAAAAACATTGGAAAGAGTATAGTCAAGGTAGAGTTCATGTCAGAAAAAAGCTATAGCATTCATTGAAGTAAAGCAATTAAAAGTGATATTGGGACTCTTAGTTTTACTTTCCGTACTGTTTGTTATAAAACCGCTCCTAAGTGTTTTTCCCTTATCGTCCCAAAGCACACATTTGAGTTTCTTACTTAAGTTATTATCTTTCCCAGCTGCTTCGATTTTTTAAATCCCTGTAACTTCAAGGATTTTTAAAACCTCTAATCATATGGAACCATATAAATGTAACCTAACTTTAAATCCTGGTCTTATTTTTTATCTTAATGGCAAAATAATGAATTAAAACCAAGCTTTGGGCACTCTGTGTTGTTGAAGTTACCTCTCGTGTACTCCAGGAATGAAAAATATGTACTCTCAACATATGTTAATGCTTATATGAAATCCCTTTCAAGTGTCAAATGTTTATGGAAAAAAAATCTCCTTTGACTCTGAATTTTTATTATGCCTGAAACCTCACAGTAACATTATCTTTAGATTGTGTAGGCGGGGAGGGGCCGTTGTTATAAATATTTGGCACTTACACAATAAGATCTGTTCTGTAAGGACCAAGGTGGACTCTTGTATGTGAAAGCGGGCTCTCAGTATTATGCTGAAGCACAATCACTTTAAAGAATCTGTATTCCCAGGTTTTTGAGAGTATGTCACCTTTGGATGATTAACGCTGAAAATGAGCCACGTCCTGCATTTAAAAAACCTGTTGATTTAAAAAGTTGGCACATACATTATTTACTTAGCTCTTTGAGTATTTAACTGCCATTCATTTCTATATGAGTTTCTGCTTTCCCTCCCCAAGTTGTAAATTGTGTGTTTTCACCGGGTAGCAGAGAAGGGTCTCTATTACCGTAAACCGTACATAATTAGAAACGTAAATGTGGTTAATACACAGAGACTAAGTAAAGAACTACATTGTTGCTGTAAGTACAAATGAGTATTTTTGGATTATATACAGTTTTGCTGATCTGTGATCCTCTTCATTCAAGTTTAGACAGGTGATTAAAAGTCAGTTATGTGGGATTATTATTATTATTATTATTATTACTCAGGAAATAGGGGACATTGAAATGTAAAGTTTCTGTGCCTCACAGTAAATTCTTTCCC